>NW_017732391.1:138136-191401 GCF_001890085.2 Hipposideros armiger | reverse complement strand
ACAGTATGGCAGGCAAAGGGACTGAAGCAGGAAAGACTGTTGCATTATCTATCTATCTATCTATCTATCTATCTATCTATCTATCTATCTGAACAATCTACTGTATGGGGGTGAGTAGGGTAGAGTAGATGGGGATAAACCCTAGGTTTCTAAATTGGGAGACTGGTTGGATTGTAGGGCCACTTAACCAAGAAAGCGGATACTATAAGAGAAGCAAGATAAGGAGGAGAAAGAATGAAATTCATTTTAGAGACATTGAGTTGGATATTCCTATGAAGCACTAGAGACGGTTACCATGTGGATGTCTTTCTTTGAGCTCACTATCTTTCAGGCTCATGCTCCCCAGAATCGTAAAAATTTTGTTATAATTTTTTCCCTAAAGTCTAGACTTGTTATCTGAAGTGAGATGAATGACAGTGTCCTTACACATTATGATTGTCCACCTCTGAAATACATTAGGGAAAGAATCACTGAGCATTTTAAGTCTAATGACACAGAACATAAAATGGAATATGGCTGCTGTCTCCCCCTGGCTCCAGGACTGGTATAAGACCTGACAAAGTAGGAACCAGGCTCAGAGTTCCTCAGACATGTCTTTCTCACTCTGTTAGCACACAGGGCTCCCTAGGACATAGAGCGGGTAGGTCAATAACTAGCTTTAGAGTCATCAGAGGAACTTTTAAAACTATGGCTGCCTTAGCCTGGGCTTAATAATGAGTCCTGTGTATCAGAATCAGGAATATATATTCTTAAAGCATTCTACAAGTAATAAAAATAGTAACTAATACTTATAATAACTAACATTTATTGAGCATTTATGGCAGTCCTTTTGTAAGTACTGTAAATGGATTCACATAGTTAATCCTCTCTATAACCACAGGAGATTCTTTCTAAGGATTTAACCACTAGTGAGCTAGTTTGCTCTATCTTACCCAGATCCACTTCTTTTTCTGCCGTTGGAGATATGGTAAAATGGCCTTGTGAACATATGTTTTTCTTGTACCTTTAGACTATGCTAAGTGCTTAGTCATGATATAATTCTAATAGAAAGCAGCCACATAGTGATAATAATCCATTGCAGATTTGTAAGTGCTGTTGCCCTATATGTATCTTTACCGGCATATTCAACAAGAAACATTTGTTCAATGCCTGCAATGTACTGAACAACATGCTAAGTGCTTAGTATACAAAAGTAAAGTAATACATGGTCTCTCTGCCTCGGAGGAATGAAGCAAATAAACAATCTTCATTTCACACCAGCTTTTATTCTCTTCCATAATTTTGTATCCCAAAAGGGTTTTTTACACCTGTATTTCTCATGTGAAAATCCTGCCAGGGAAGAGTTTGTGGTATTTTAACTCCTAAATTAATCCCTTGATATATATATATATATATATATATATATATATATATATATATATATATATATATATATATACATGATCTTCTCACCATCTACATCATTACAGATATGGTTCCTTTTTGGCCACTGCCCCCAATCTCAAGCCCAAGACACCCTTAAAGGGAAATGAGAAATTATAACAAGGCGTAATAGGACCATATTGGAAAAGCTAGACCAAATAGATTTCTAAAAGACAAATATTGATGCCAATCAAAGCTGTAATCAGGCCAAGTAGCTAAATCAGGGTGAGTGACTGAGAAGCAACAGGGTTATGTAAGGAAAAGTCAGGAAATCAAGATCTAGTGAGGCATAATGGACCAGACACACAAGCAAAGGAGACAGGCCCTGTTACCACCTAATGGAGTCTGAGGATGGGGCCTATGGGCAAGGAAGAATGGAAAAGTTCTGATGCTTTCTCTTTTTGTGGCTAACTGCAAATATTCAGCTTTGATAAGATACAGAAATTGGTGAGAAAAGGTAGAATGTCAAATTAGAAAAAGATAGGATTCTCTGGAAAACATTTTGCAAAATTGGATATTTCAAGTAAAAATAACCAAATAACAAAAAGCCCAAGTTCCCTCTCAATGCTAGATAATTTTTGGCTAAGTTATCTACTCTAATTAACTCTCTGAATGGATAAATTGTTTTGAAAGTGTCATAATGACAAGTAATTAGACTTTATTATGGAAATAGGGATAGACTCCATAGCAGGGTGTCTTAGGAAAATAGATTTCATTTCCATATAATTATAATAATAATCCTAATATGATAGCTACATTTATTAATTAAAAATATTGATTAAGTATAGACTATAGGCCAGATCCTTTTCCAGGTGTTAGGGGTACAGCAATTAACATGACATATTTGTTCTCATAGTTTATGTTGTGGGCCAAGACCGGCAATAAACATAATAAATAATTTTTCTTTTGAAGGTTGAATAAGTGAGATTACAAAAAGTAAAGCAGGCCAAAGAGGATGAGGAGAGCTGAGGGCAAGGAGTGATCTCAATTAAAATTGAATATTCACCGGAGAAGAGCAAAGGACCGGAGGCAGAAATATGCCTGATGTGCTTGAAGATAATTAAAGAAATCAGTGTGGCTGGAGGAGAGAGAGAGGGGATAGTACATAGAAGAAGCAATTGGGGAAGTGGAGGAGAGGGAGAGGAGGAGAGAAGGCAGACCACGGGGCTGTGTGTTTCCAAGCAATTTAGACTGAGATGGGGAGATACTGGGGAGTTTCAAGCAGAGGAGTCATGTGATCCAACTCCTCTTTTCATAGTTTGACTATGAAAATAAACTATGGGAAGCATATTGGTGGCAGGAAGGCTAAATGAAGGTCCCTGAGTTTTTGCTAAGCACCAGTCCCAATGCTGTGAACTTTGCATAATAATCTATCATAGGACTTTGAGAAAAGTGACTCATTTTACTGATAAGGGACCTGAGGCTCAGAGAAGTAACAGACCCAGATTCCATAGCTGGTAATGTCTGTAGAACTCTAAACACCATGAGTTTAGGTGTTTCCCCACTGTGAATTCATAGATGCACTCATTTAATGACTATGTACCTGAATCCATGGGGGTACAGCAGTGAACAAGACAGACATGGCCCATGCAGAGCCTAAGAGGAGGTCAACGTTTAGAACTCTATCAAACTAATAAACATATAACTTAAATTCTAAGTCTTCAGAGGAAAATACAAGGTGTTATGAAAAATGCATACGACTTAATTTAGGTGGAGAGGTCAGGAAAGGAAAGGCTTTGCAACAAAAGTGACAACCTGAAACCTGATGGAGACAAAGGAGTTATTTAAGGAAAGAGGTGAGAGAAGATTGCTTCAGGCCGATGCATTGAGGTAGCAAAGAGATTAAACTTTTCAGAAACTGAGGAAATGCTGGTGATGTGCAGAAGAGGTGAGTGGTGAGAGATGAGGTGGGAACAGTAAAAAGGCAGAGGCCAGATCATGCAGGGACTGGTTGGCCATAGTGTGGAGTTTGGATTTTATCCAAAATACAATGAGAAGCTATGAGTGTGTTTGAAACAGGAGGTGGCATGATTCGATTTTGATTTTTCAAGATCGTTTGTGAATTGTTGAAGGAGAGTTCTTTAACATCAGCTTTCTTTTTCTAGGGCCATTTTTTTGAGGCTTGGAAGATCTTAAAGCTAGGACAACAAAATTAAGGTGAGGAAAAGACAGAGATACTTTTAGGAACAGTAGGAAAAGCCCAACTTGACAATTGAGAAAGTCTTCAAATTGATGCTTGCCTGCCCTCCTCACTTCCACCCCCTAAGCCTATCTAGACAGTTAGGAACCTAATGGAACCAAATAAGGATCACCCCATATCAGGAAACGAGAAAACATGGTAGACCGGGGGTTGGGGAGACAGAGGTTAAAGGGAAGGGAAGGCATCCTTAGGGGGCTTGTTTCGTAATGAATGGGAAAGATGTGTCCCCCAGAACACGCATGAAAAATAGAGACATAAGGACTCAAACTTACTGAGGAGCCATTGAGGAGGATGAGTTGAAAGAGTAGAGGAACCATTCTGGTCTCCACCTTGTTGTAGACCTTACACAGGTGGAAGATTGTAGGAGACCACTAAATTAAATTGACGGTATCTCAGGGAAATAATAACCACCACCACAAAAACAGCACTTGTTAATATTGGGTTGTCGGAAAAGTCATGACGCATTTTTGCAACGAACAACATAGAAAAAACACATCATGACTTTTTCAACAACCCCATAGTTATTATGCATCCAAAGCAATTTGCCTGTATCAAGACATGAATGCCTACAGCACTCTAAGGTAGGAACTATTTTTCTTCTCACTTTACAGAGGAGTTAATGGAGGCACAGTGAGATTAGGGAACTTCTCCAAGGCCATTAAATTAGAAAGTGGTATTTATGTAAATGACACATTTTCTATTCTCTTTGTGCCATATCCACTGCAGTTTTTCCTCCTCATTTTAGTTTCAAGATTAATGTCCAATAATAGGCTGATTTTTCAAAGTGCCACAGCCTCATTCACAACAGAATCCGGATATAGTCAAACAATGTAAAATTGCAGAAACTCTATCCTTCACAGCCCTCTCTCTGAATTGCCTCCACTCCACTTCAATCAGCTGTGAGAACACTCTTGTAGAATTCCTCAGGGCTAATCACAAATTACTGATGTAATTGATCCTTTCAGTGACCAGTAATGGTTCCAGTGCCAGGCACATGATAGAACTCTTATAGATGATTGTTTTCGTTTTGATTAACATTTCATCCTATTTTTCAAAGTTTTCAAAATATATATTTTAGTTTTTATATTTCCAAGGAACTGTACTACTCAAGATCAACTGATGAAACCATAGAAAATAGTTGCCATGAAGACAATCATTACTGCTACTGGAAAATGTAGGGCATGGATCCAAAATGAAGATTAAGCTCTTCTCTCTCTTATTGAAGTATGCTTTTCTGCATTAGTTGAATGCGTCCCCGAGTCACTTAATCAGTGATTTGGAAATATTTGGAACATTCAAAATTGAAATGTATTACAAGAGATACATCAGCACTTAGAAAAACATATATCTTTAATTTCTACAATTATAATTTTTATAATTACAATTTCTTTGAAATTACTTTTAACATATTTAAACTTGTAGCCAATTGAATATTTCTTATTAG
The DNA here is from genome assembly GCF_001890085.2 of Hipposideros armiger. Taxonomy (NCBI): domain Eukaryota; kingdom Metazoa; phylum Chordata; class Mammalia; order Chiroptera; family Hipposideridae; genus Hipposideros; species Hipposideros armiger. The sequence goes on along the minus strand of NW_017732391.1, from coordinate 186,335 downwards.
GAATATACATACTTACCCAGGTGTTGCAATGTTTAATATGGATCTCTAATCAATATAATTGTACCAACAAACACAGCCTTTATAATGTGGAAAACAAATTATGCTTGGCATGCAGAAAACAGAGACACAAATACAATACATGTTAAAGATGAGGTCAGAGGGCAGGTAGACCAACGTGTAGTTAGAATTCAAAATAAATAAATCAATTCTTATAAAATAGGTTGAAGGTCTGAGGGGCTGCCAAGAAGCAAGGGTTAAGAGAGACTGGATTTTCTGGAGAAGGTGCTATTGAGTAGAATTTTGAATAATAATCTGAATTTTAAGGGTACACTATCGGGCAAATATATCAGTCCTAGAGAAATAGTGGCTATATGAACAAGGTTAAAATCTAGTGAGGAGGTGCAGCCACTTTGGAGGACAGTTTAAGTTTCTTTAAAAGCTAAATATACTCTTGCCATACCATAGAGTAATTATGCTCCTCGGTATTTACCCAAGGGAGTTGATAAGTTATGTCCACACAAAAATCTGCACATGGATGTTTACAGCAGTTTTATTCATAATTGCCAAAACTTGCATCCAAGATGCCCTATAGTAAATGAATGGATAAACAGTGGTCCATCCAGAAAATGGAATCTTGTTCAGCACTAAAAAGAAATGAGCTATCTAGCCATGAAAAGACCGGGAGAAACCTTACATGCATATTAGTAAATGACAGAAACAAATCTGAAAAAGCTACATATTGTATGATTCCAGCTATATGACATTGAGGAAAAGGCAAAACTATGGAGACAGTAAAAAAAAATCAGTGTTCTCTGGGGGTGAGTGGGGAGATGAACAGGTGGAGCACAGAGGGTGTTTACAGCAGTGAAAATACTCTGTATGATACTATCATTATGGATACATCATACATTAGTCCAACCCATAGATTGTACAGCACCAAGAGTGAACCATAATGTAAATCATGGACTTTAGGTGATTATGATTTGTCAATGTAGGTTTATCAACTATAACAAAGATAGCACTCTGATGGGGAGTGTTGATAATCCGGGAGGCTATGCATGTGTGGGGGCAGGTGATATATGGGAAATCTCTGTAAATGCATCTCAATTTTACTGTGAACTAAAACTGCTCTAAAAAAAAAGTGTTTTTTGTTTGTTTGTTTTGTTTTTTGTTTGTTTCTTTTTCTAAATAAAAAAATCTGGTGGGGAATAAAAGAAAGGTGAAACTTTCAGGAAGGGGTAAATGGGAACAGTAGTCAGACTGAGATAGATCCTTCTCTGCATCCTTTTGGTAAGAACATAGACCTATAGTAAGACTGTAAAGGGCTTAATTGAAATACGTGTTTTTGACTGTCAGAAAGTGAAGAAACAACTGACTATGATTTGACACATGTAAGAATTACATTAGGCATTAGGAAGGATTTGCAAGCATAATTTAGATGTGATTTTTTTTTCTATCTTTGTCTGCCTCTGGGGATGGCTTAACCATCCATTCAGTTGGGTAAGTCAGATTCCTAGAAATTGACATATCTTTCTCTCCCAACCCTCCAGGAGTTCTGCTGACATTATGTCCTAATGCTTGTAAGCATTTCACTTCTCCCCATCTCCTCCACCACCAATGTCGTCTTTTTTCACACTGGCTTCTTAAAATTCCTCCTAAATGGCTATTCCACATCCACCCATGCTCTTTTCAATTTTGTTGTCCACATCACAATGAAAATGACCTTTTAAAGGAGCCAGTCTCTTCTTTGATAAAACTTTTAAATGGTTTCCCCTTAACATGGTACAAAAATCCTTCATGATTCGTTACCTGCCTACATATCTGGTCTTATTTCACATCATTTTCAAATATAATTATTAATTGACTTTCATAGGGCTAATTACCAATTAGATTTACATGTTTTTGTTTAATTAATTTATCTCTTACCAGAGAAATCCATATACTATATGGACTCTGTCTCTGACTTTGTATCCCAATTTGTGAATCTGAAAAGTTTTTAACCTTTATCCTTTTTAGTTTCCTCATCTGTAAAAGAATTTTTTTAAATAAATAATAATATCTCATTGAGTGGTTATTTGGATTAAATGGAATAATATTCACAAGAGTTCTTAGACCAGTGCCTGGCATATAGTATGCTCAATAGAAAAGAACTGCTAGTTAGAGAATATAAATTACATCACAACACGTACCCAAATCTGATTGGCATATCAGTGCTTTGCATGATATCTGACACAATTGTATAATTCCTCAGTACATATTTGTTGAGTAAAGAAATAAAAATATATATATATATATAAATGTAAATGTAAATGTAAACACTCAATTACAGCATGGAATACCATTTAATGTTCATAAAATTAAGGGAATTTTGTAAATATCTGAGATGTTAACAATGAGTCCAGATGATTCTGTATTTGCGTCTTTCTTATAAGACGATCTAAGTATAAATCCTTAGGCTTGCAGGCCAAGAAACACAAATTTTGTCAGTATTTGGATTGAACTCATTTGATAATGTTGGTTTTTCATAACTAGACTCTAAAGACATAGATATAAAAAGATTACTAATGTATTCATTTAGAATGCAATAGTTAACCATTCAATGTACAAGACAATTTGTATTTTGATTAGCACATCCTCTTCTTTCTAGGTAAGCCTATATGAAAGCCAAACTACTACAGAACATGTATTTGTTAGGTATTAGAATCGGAACAAAATGAGTGGTTGGATGATGTTTGTAATTAGTGACATAAGGCTATGAAACTGATTCAGCCATCTTCTTTGCAGCGATACAATGACCAATAGACAGACGACCTCCCCCTGGATTGTTCTGACCTAGCCTTCCTCTTGGTAATAGTGTATTTTTGCTGGACAATATACAGGGTGTGTGTGTGTGCGGGGGGAGGGCATTTTTTTCTTTTTCAGATCATTGCTTAGATTAAACTTGCTATGGCTATATTCAAGTGCTAGGGAAATAACTTGATCTTTCATTATTGAACTTAGGCATTTCCCAAATCTTCTCAGTCATAATTATATAGATTTATTTTACAGTGTTGTTGTTGTTGTTATGTATTTGTTTGTTTGTTTATTTATTTATTTATTTATTTATGCCTTTTAACCAAGAGTTAATCTCATTCTTTGTGTACTGATGTCTACAATATGCCACCGTAATATTAGGTAACTGATATTTCTAAAATGCCTTTTATTTTACATTTTTTATATAGGAAAAACAGCTTAGTTGTTATACTTATTGGGTTTGTCTGTTTGTTTGTTTACTTATTGTGATAATAAAAAATAACCTTCCAAAATTCCATGTAGGGAGGTTTGTAGAATAAGTTACAAAATAAAGGAACAATGTGGAGGTTTGGTGGCAGCATTTTGCACATACCTAACTGAAGACTTACTTGCGCAGCAACTAAGATAAGCAAGGATGCTGCTTTTTTCAATTTATGGGCAGTCATAGAACTGACTTTTATTTAAAGTAAAATAAATGTTTCCTCTTGATGAATAAATCTTCACAAATTATCTTCAGAACTCCTAATTTTCCTTATTATATTATAAAAAGGTATGCCATTTTATAGTCTTAATGAGTATTTATGTGAGAATTGCCTTTGAAGCTACTGTTAGATAGAGTAAAAATTTTATTTATCTGGACTAATCAAGGAGGAGAAGCTAGTTTGAGTTTAATGAAAAATCTAAAATTATATTTATTATTTTCAAATGCAGCAATAAATAAAATAGGCTAATCCCAGGCTCTATTAAGGAGACATTACAAGGGATTTGAGGTTAACATATTGATTGCTTTAAAATACAATTAATATACAAACAAGATCTCAGAAGAAATGGTAAAAATAACTAAGGGAACAGACAGATTTCCACTATAGATTTTTCAAGCCAATTTCTTAAAATTGTACAAGATTATATTTTGTCTAAGAACCATTTCAAATTATCACAAGTTTCAGATTTATAAAACACAACTAAGAACCTCAAACTACATTACAAACTTTGTAGGTAGAAAATTTAAGCAGTTATTCTTTTAAATAGGTGCTTCCTCATGTGGGGTTTTTTTTATGATTTTTTTTTGAGTTTTTAATGCCTGCACATCCCTAATTATGATTAGAATTACTGGCTCAGTTAAAGTTGAATGCATGATTACGTGGGAGTATTTCAGGTAATAAGTTAGATATTTTAACTCAATAATTGCCAGTGATTAATTCTATTTTTTCTAGATTTTTTTTGTTTGAATTTGAAAAGTTAGCTTATTATTTCCTTGAACTGTAATTGCCTCTAAATTATGCACAAGGCTCTAAGTTCTGAGTTAATTATATCCTAGTGAGCTCTTTAAATCAAACGTAGAAATTTCAAGGTGCACACATCATAAGAACTCGTTAAATCCTTTAACATGTTTCTGGGTAAAGAACTGCCATGCATGATTGATGACAGTGGTTTTTTGAAGTTCTTTCAATTCTGTGGTGCCAATCATTAAAGGCATTGAAATTCATCTCTATTGAAGAATTTATAGAGATTCAAAAAATTAAAATTATGCTAGTGAATTTCTGATGAATACTTTTCATCTCAGCTTCTTAGGAAACACAAGCGCCTAATCCAGCGGTTCTCAACCTGTGGGTCGCGACCCCTTTGGAGGTCAAACGACCCTTTCACAGGGGTCGCCTAAGACCATCGGAAAACAAAAAGATATTTACATTATGATTCATAACAGTAGCAAAATTACGGTTATAGATAGCAATGAAAATAATTTTATGGTTCGGGTCACCACAACATGAGGAACTGTATTAAGGAGTCACAGCATTAGGAAGGTTGAGAACCACTGTATCTGAATTATAAAAAAAAAATAGGCAAACGAAGTGTGAAGTCGTGACTGTTTTATTTAACCTATGTTCATTATATATCCAAAAATTGAAAACCAAACTAGCATAATAAAAAGTAGAATGAGGGGCCGGCCGAGTGGCACGATGGTTAAGAGCTGGCTTGGGACACCAGAGGGCCCCGGTTCGGATCCCACATATGAGGGCCAGTGACACTGCCCTCTACAGCTAAGATGCTGAACAACAGCTCAACCTGGAGCTGGGCTGCCATGAGTCGCCGGTGATGGCTTAGGCTGCAGCCCCTGTGGCAGTGGGTTGCCATGGGCTACCGTGTGTAGCCAGCAGCCAGTGTGAGCGACCAGCAGCCACCGTGAGCAGCCATCCAGAAGCCAGCGACTGATCTGCCTCGGCCGGGAAGAGCGCAATGATGGTGCCAACTTGGGCCAGTGAAGCAGCATCCTCCACAGCTAGAGGACGTGATGAAGAACAAAACAGCAACTTGCCTGTTCCCATTCACCCAATTCCCCAGTGCTGTTCCCCTCCCCCAATTCCCCAATTTAAAAAAAAAAAAAGAAAAGTAGAATGAGACATCCTGAAGGCAAAGTTATAATATGTCAAGATGTTACTATTGATTCGTAAAATAAGTGTCTGTAATGAAATGTCCCTTCATTTACCTGCTCATTTATTAATTTAAAAGTGACATGGAGTTCTGACTCAAGAAAGTAAAAGTAGAATACTCATTCATTTTTCATTCCTCTGATATAGAAATAAAACTTATTTTTAAAGTATAAACCCAAAGCAACAAAGTGAACCATGACACAGGGTTAAACAGTGAAAAGGGAGAGAAATGAATACATTTCTGGAAGACTGAAAGCAGTTGAGAACATGATGTGTTGAATGGTAAAATAAAGCAAAGAGAGTCATATTTCATAATATATGTGCAGTAAAACTTCAGTGGAGACAGGAGCCTAACTTCCTGGGTAAAGGCAAGAGAGACTAAGGACTTGAAAACATGGAACTAATTAATTATGCCTTTTTGACCAGCTAATCCAGGTGGCCCCTCCCACATATCCTTCATTCATTTATAAAGGGAAAAGAACATTAAAACAAACTGATATCAAACTTAGTATGATCAACATTGGCTGTTGATAAATAAAACCATCCATGTGGAAAACATTTTAAACACAATTTTTGATATTCAACTGAAGTATTGATCAAGGGTTAGACCAACAGAGATATTTTAAACATGTAGGAATTCATAGAGTCAATTCATCAAGAAGACATAAACTTTATGACTATGTATATACTGTATTCTCTAATGGAGCCTTAAAATGCATAAGGCAAAACTTAACAGAATTATGGGAAGAAATAAATACTTGCTCAAGATTAGTGGAAACTTTCCACAGGCAATAAGCACATATAAAAATGTTCAACATCATTAATAATTAAGAAAACTCAAATGAAAACCACAATGAGTTAACACTATAAATCATTGTAATGGCTGAAATTAAAATATCTGACATTACTGAGTGTTGGCAAGGATGTAGATCAAGTGGAACTCTCATATACAGCTGTATAAACATTTTGGAAAACTGTTCTTCAAAAATTATATACATATCCACCATAACACCTATATATTTTACTCTTAGATATTTACTCAATAGAAATGCAAACAGATGTCCATAAAAGACCTGTACATGAATATATAAAGAGGCTTTATTCATAATAACCCAAAACTGAAAACAACTCAGATCATCATCAACAGGTGAGTTAGACAGAGAAATCATCAACAAGTGAACTAGATAAGCAGAATATGGTATATCAATGCAATGGGATACTCAACAATAAAAATACCAAAATATTTGCATGTATAACCTGTAAAAGTTATTATACTGAGTAAAAGAAGCCACACAAAGGAATATATACCATATGATTTCATATGCATATTCATCAATAGTGAAAACTCAGACAAATGATTGTCTGGAACTGGGAATAAAGTAAGAGATGAGACATAATTAATCTTTTGTGGACGATGAAAATATTACATATATTGATTGCGGTGGTAATTTAACAGGTATATTAAACTTCCAAAGCTCATCAAATTGTACTTAATGCATACAGTTTATCATAACTAAATTATTTCTCCCAGACTAGAAAAAGCTAAATGAGTTCATCATCACCAAACCAATATTACAAGTAATGTTAAAAGGACTTCTTTAAAAAGAAGAAGAAATAATAAACTTAAAAAATGAATTATATAATCAATAAATAAATTTCCAAAAAAAGAATTATAAAATGGTAATAATTACATACTTATCAATACTACTTTAAATGTAAATGAATTAAATTATCCAATCAAAAGATATAAGGAGGCTGAATAGAGAAGAAAACAAGACTCATAGATATGCTGCCTACAAGAGAACCACTTCAGATTGAAAGACACACACAGACTGAAAGTAAAGGGATGAAAAAAGATATTTCAGACAAATAAAGAAAAAAAGTTGCGAAAGCAATACTTATATCCGACAAAATAGACTTTAAAACAAAGACTATAACAAGAGACAAAATGACATTTTATATACAATAGCCAAGATATGGAAGCAACCTAAGTGTCCCTCTATAGATGATTAGATAAAGAAGATGTGGTACATATACACAATGAAATATTACTCAGCCATAAAAAAGAATGAAATCTTATTATTTGTAACAACAACAACATGGATGAGCCTAGAGGGTATTATGCTAAGTGAAATAAGTCAGACAGAGAAAGACAAATGCCATGTGATTTCACTTATATGTGGAATCTAAAAAACAAAATAAATGAACAAACAAAACAAAAACAGACTCATAGATACAGAGAACAAACTGATGGTTGCCAAATGGGAAGGTGATTAGGGTGTAAAAGATGAAGGGATTAAGAAGTACAAATTGGCAGTTACAAAATAGTCATGGAGATGTACAGTGCAGCATAGGGAATATAGTCAATAATATTATAATAAATATTTATGATGCCACGTGGATACTAGACTTATGTCCCTGCAATGCTGCCCTGCCTTAGGTTGTGCTGTATTCTCAGTCTCACTGCTCTCCCCAGATATGGCTGATACCTATTCACCAATTAATAGGGAATCATCTTGGGCTGGCTAACAGTGCAACCCCTCACGTCTCTCACATAGCAGGACATCAGAAATCTCTGCTCAGGAACTCTGTCAGTTCTTTGAGGGTGGGACCAGAAGGTGCCACTGCCTAGAGTAATGCAGACACATGGTAACCACACAACAAAAGCTTCTGAAGTGGAACTAATTCTTATAACATAGAACACACATAATTGAACTTATATTTTCTGAACCATCATCTGCACTACCTGGGATATGCTCCAAACTCTGATCATGACATTTGGGTCTTTTCCAGTGCTCTTCAGTCATGCCAAATGCTTATTTGATGTACCAGTGTTATTTTCCCTCAAAAGGAGTTTGAAGCACATCTCTGAAGTCAGTTAACTGTTTCATTACAACAAAAGCTTTGAGTGGGAACAAATCCACAAGGCAACACATAACCTCTCCATAGAGGGGAAATGAAAGAATACGTCTCTGTGTTTTTATAGCTAGAGAAACTAAAAAACTGTGGGGTTTGATTTTTTCCTATTATATCCTAGCAGCATCCATCAACAAGCATTTTGAAAAAGAGCCACATATGAAGCAATGTAACTTCAGAAAAGCAGAAGTAAAATTTTGGAGGAATAATTAAAATTATTAAAAATTATCAATATTTGGCAACGGATGCCCAATTTCTATTAGAAAAAAAAATACAACATGTTTATTACTTCCTAGCTCTCCATTACTGAGCCTGGCTGGTTTTGCTTCCTGCTCCATTCCAAACACAGTGTGAGGTTTTAATAAGCAAGATATGCAATTCTCTTTGTCCCAGTGAAGAAGCTTTTTTTTCTTTTTTCTTTTTTTTTTTTTAAAGATTTTTATTGGGGAATTGGGGGAAGGGGAACACACAAGTTGCTGTTGTTTTGTTCTTCAGTCTAGTTGTGGAGGACGTTGCTTCACTGGCCCAATTTGGCACCATCATTGCTCTTCCTGGGCGAGGCAGATCAGTCGCCGGCTTCTGGACGGCCGCTCACTGCAGCTGCTGGCTACACATGGTAGCCCATGGCAACCCACTGAATCAGGGACTGCAGCCTACGCCATCGCTGGCGACTCACAGCAGCTCAGCTCCAGGTTGAGCTGTTGTTCAGCATCTTAGCTGTGGAGGGCAGTGTCACTGGCCCTCATATGTGGGATCCGAACTGGGGCTCTCTGGCGTCCCAAGCCAGTTCTTAACCATAGTGCCACTCTGCCGGCCCCGCAAGAAGCTTTTTTTCAATACTCACCCACAACATATGAACATGAAAATGATCAGTCATATTTTCTCATTGTGGTTCATTAAGACCTAGCAAGTTATGAAAATAGGAAATCTGCTCTTTAAAGGGTTCATATTATTTGGTCAGGCACTTTTTAAAAACACACAGAACTAAAGCTGTTAAATAAATAACTGTCCTGATTGATAACATTCCCCAAAACAAGACCAAGAGGGGTTTCCTCAGTCACTCTCGGCCCCACTACCTGGAGCAGCTTTGCCCTTTGCCTGCTCTTACCCAGCACTAAAAGGCCCTTAAAGTTATATAGGTCTTTGCAATTTACAAATTGCTCTAGCATACATTTTCTTGGGTAATTCACTCAACAACTCTTTGATGTAGCCATGGAGGCCATTTTCATCATTTCCATTTTGAGCAGGAATAGCTAAGGTCCCAATAAGATAACTTGCCAGCTTGACTCAAAAGCTTTAGTGCTACGTGACCCCAGCACCAGAGCACTTTCCACTGCATCTCCACCGAACCAAAGCAGCTTGTGCTGTGATAGTGAAAGCAAACCATAAAGGACTGTTTACATTTTAGATACTATAATATAATATACTCTAAACTATTGGTGAAAGTGTGGGATCATGACTTTCCCGATTCTTTCTTGCCCTGTGATTTGTCTTGGAATTTTCACAGGCTGACACTGGTATAACAGTTAGACAAACAACATGCCTCTATCAAACCTTATTTACAAGAAGGAGAACCATGAGGCACTAAGGGCTTTTTCCTTTAATGGGGACTCTGTGACCAGGATGAGAGCCTTATATTTACTCTGCACCGTAACAGGAAAACTAGATTTACTTAAAGTTTCCAGTCTTATCTAAAAAAAAAAAAAAAAATTGTATTTCCACTATGAGCAACATTCTCCTCTGAACACTAGCTCTGTCTTGCATTTATTTTATTGGCAATGCATGCAAATTCTGATGGGAACATTTATTTCTAGAATTCGTTTGACCAAATTATAAATGCCCCCAACTCAACAGCTTGTACTAATAAATAGATCTCCCTCTCACTTCAAAACCTACAGCTACAAGGTTTTTAAAGAGCATTTATCAGAAACCCCTAGATAATCTTCCAACTTCAATTGAACCAATTAATTTTATGCAATGAAAAATCTGAAGGAAGTCTTTTGACTGCTTCTCTGACACTTTATATCCTGTGACTTTCATTTTTAGCAATAAGTGATTGAGAGCAATAAATATGGCTGCTTTTTTTTTTGTAATGGTATGTGGGACTCCAACCTACATTTAAAAAAAAAATTATCTTCTGTCTAACACCCACTCACACTTTGAAGTGTTACCTCATTGTGTCACAACAATGATGTGTCATTCTTCTTTTGGAAAATCTGAGAAAGTAATCAGGTTATATGGAAGAAGGGATAACATATTACACAGTAGAGTCTTTGGAGATTTTTATTAACACTAAGCCATGAGCGTCTTATTTAATTGGGTGGGTAGGCTTTAAAACTTAGAATAAAATGTAGATTTTTTTCTTTTATTTTTACACTGTGATATTGACTCACAAAGTACAGAAGACCATTTATTTTTTCAAATATATATAATTAAGAATGTATTTTGTGTGTATAAATGTATAATGTCAAGTGAAACATTATATTCCTGATCCTGATGGGTGTCAGATGATATAAAGGGTACTCATCTCCCTTAGACTGCCGTCTTTGAGAATGGGATGTCTGTATTATTTTTATTATGTTATTATGCAATTGTTATTCAGCAACTTTTCCATTTTGTTTTTTTGTTTGTTTCTTTCTTTGTCTCGTTCCTTTGTTGCTTTCTGTTTTATGTCCCACATGTCAGTGAAATCATATGGTTCTCCACTTTTTCTGTCTGACTTATTTTGCTTAGTATGATAATCTTAAGATCCATCCATGTTGTTGCAAATGGCATTATTTCATCTTTTCTTATGGCTGAGTAATATTTATTTTTTAATTGTCTGCCTAGTCCATTAAAAATGAACACTATGAGAGAGCAGACACTGTAATTTCCATGAATTGCTTTGTTTGGAGTTTCCATATCTGAATGTCTTAAAAAGAATAGCATCATACTGGTTTATAGTTAGGTTTATTTTTAAATTCTCGTTAATCAAACTGTTTTTTTTATATTTATGACTTGTTTGAAATTGTCAAGTTTTGGAATTAAACAAGATCAAATATTTTGGTAGTGTTATTTAGGTCTTACATATCCTTACTGATTTTTTGTGTACTTGTTCTATTTCTGAGAGAGCTATTTAAGACTCCAACAATAATTGTGGATTTGCCTATTTCTTTTTTCAATTCTATTTGTTTAGTTTTGTAAATTTATATGCTTTGTTTGGGGGTATATCTATATGTAACATTGTCATATCTTCTTGATGAATTCTTGATGAATTATTATTATGTAATGTCCCTCTTTATCTCTTGCAATTTTTCTAGTTCTGAAGACTACTTTTTCTGATATTAATATAGCCATTGCAGCATTATTTCTATTGTATTTTTGTTAAATAACTTCCATGCCTTTACTTTAAACTTACATATATATTTATATTAAAGATAATGTATTATAAATAAAATATAATTGGGGATTATTTTTTCATTCAACATGATATTATATGCTTTTTAATGTAGTTATCAGAAATATTTATTTAATGTAATTATTGATGTGGCTGGATTTAAATCTATTATTTTGATAATTGTTTTCTGGTGTCTATTGGTTCTGTTTTTCCTTTTATCTCTTCATTTGGCCTGTGTATTTTTATTTCATTTTACTTTTACTTATGAGAAGACATAAATTACATATATTTTTGTGATTGCTTTAGAATTTATAACGTACATTTATATCTTATCATTCTCTATATTTTAATAATATTATACCACTTCATGTAAGTATAAGAAACTTAACAACAGTATAATTCAGTTTACTTCTTTCATCCCATGTATTATTGTTGGTATACTTTTGATTCTACACATGCTATAAACCCTACAATATATGATTTTTCTATTTTTGCTTTAGGCAATCAACTGACGTCTATAATGAACAAAATGAGAAAAATATTTATATTCATTTTAGTCATTTTTAGTACTCCTTTTTACGTTGTATAAATCTAGTTTTTTATCTAGTACCAAACCTTCTGCCTGAAGAATTTCCTTTAACACTGCTTTTGGCACAGGTCTGCTGGCAAAGAATTCTTTCTACAATCGTTGGTACGAATAGAAAAATTCTCATCTTGCTTTCATTTTTGAATGGTAGATTTACTGGGTATGCAATTCTGCATTGACAATTTCTATTTTTTTAAACACTTTGAAGACATCACTCCATCGTCTTCTGGCTTGCTGTATTCTTACCTTTTTTTTACATGTAACTTTTCTCTTTTCTCTGTTTGCCTTCAAGATATTATCTTTTCTTTGTTTTAAGCAGGTTGACTATGATTGTGTGTGTGTGTGTGTGTGTGTGTGTGTGTGTGTGTGTGTGTGTACATCCACTAAACGTTTTAGATCTGTGGTTTGTTTTCTTCCTTTAATTTTGAAAAATTTGCAACCATTACCTCTTACCTCTGTAAATATGTCTTATAACCCATTCTATTTCTCTTTTCCTTTGGGGACCCCAATTACATATATATTAAGTCAACTGATATTGTCCCACAGCCCATGGATACTCTGTTCTCTTTCTTCCTCTTTCTTTTCTTTTCTTTCCTTATTTCTATTTATGTTTCATTTTGGATAATTTTTATTTACCTATCTTCTAATTAACTGGTTATTTTTTCAGTAGTATCTGGTCTGCTGATAAGCTTAATGAAAGACATCTTCAAGTTTTTATTTGTTCATTTGCTAGTTTGTTTATTAGCATTTACTTAACTTTTAAAAATAAGTTTCTTTCTGCTATAATTCTCATCTGTCCCACTGGATACTTTATCATATTAATCATGGCTATTTTAAAGACATATCTGATTATTCTAACATCTGGTCATCTCCCTGGCTTTGTTGATTACTTTAACTGTTGATGATGGGTCTATTTGTTTGTTTGTTTGTTTCCTGCTTTATTTTGTATGTTGCAGTTTTTGACTGAACGATTGACATTGTGTGAAAAAGAACTATAAAGTCTGAGATAAATATCATTTATGCCAGAAAAGGACTTGCCTCTCTCTCCTTTAGTGAAACTCTTCACGTGGGAAGTGAATTTCAGGCAGTCAGTAGTTGAGCTGGGCTTGGGTACTTTCTTGGTAGAATTTTTCTTGATACAACATAGGCTTCAGGTCTCCCAGTGTTTGTCTTCCAGGAGCTTGTGCTTAACGTAGTGCTTGGGAGCTGGAGGATCTTCCTTTGTGTTTGATTTCTACTCTGAGGATTTGGTGGTCGCTGCAGAGCTCTGCCACAGAGGGAGTTTCTCTCCCAGATCTTGTCAAGTGGTACATTGCTTGTGATTGTTATTTAGTGCTAGATGTGTCATAGAATTAGGGGATTTTTTGTTTTCCTGTTCCATTTTAGGTAGGATTTGTGTGCCTGGGTTTCAGGAGTGGGGCTTTCTCTTCATTCCTGCTCCTCTTTCTTGTGCCAGCCAAACTTTGGGTGCTCTTATGCAGAGGTTGCCTGCCTTTCCTTTAGTAATAGCAGATCTCTTTTTGTCAAGAGTGTAGGATACTAAGTTCAAGTAGGAGTTTTGCCACTACCTCTATCTAGCTCGATAAGAATGGGTGTGTCCTTAGGGTGAGAGGCTTGCTTACCCTTTTTTTCTAGAGGCAGGCAGGTTTTACTTCTACTCCTACACCAGAAGCAATACATCTTTACCCGCTCTGAGAGTGAGAGATTATTTACCCTCACTAGCAGATTAAGGCTTTTGTTTTACAGAAGAGAACAATTCAGGGAAGTAGTGCAGCTATAACCTGGTCACCAGCAGCTCCTGATCACCTTCTTTTTGCCGGTGGCACTGAGCGGGTGCTCTACCTTGTTACTTGTGCTGCCTCCAATTTTTATTATAAGCATCTGATGGAGGCCTGTGGAATACAGAATGTGAGTGAGTGTGAACGCTCCTTGTGTCTGGCTCTGCTAGCTATTCTGAACTTAAATGTTGGACCACACTTAGCATTAAAGAATCTGTTAAACTTTAGCTGATTTATTTATTTTTTATTTTTTTTGATATTAGTTTCAGATGTACAAGACAACATAATGATGAGACATTTACACCCCTCACAAAATGATAACCCCCCAAGTCTGCTACCCCTCTGACATCGTATATAGCTTTTACAATACCATTGACTATATTCCTATGCTGTATTTTACACCCCTTTACATATAAATATTTATAGTTGACATTCAATATTATTCAACTTCAGCCTCGGGTGTACAGCGCAGTGGTTAGGCATCTACACAATCTATGGAGTGATCCCACTGATAAGTCCAGTGCCCATCCGTCATCTTACATAGTCTTTACAACATTGTTGACTTTGTTCCCCATACTGTATTTCACATCCCTGTGACTATTTTGTGACTCCCAACTTGTACTTTCTAATCCCTTCACTTTCTCCCCAACCCCCTCACCTAGCTAGCTGATTTATTTTTTGACCCAATTGTTTGTTGTATGTCCAAAGCTCTGCCAAAGGTGAACAAGTTTATGTATCCTGACTTTTTTTAGATGACGTGTGTCCTTGTTTGGAAATTTTCTTGATTGCCCTGTGACCTCAGCTCTTTGAGGGGCTCAAGAAAAATGATCATTTTGTAGATGATATGACTTTTGGTAAGGTTAGTGAAGGAGCACTGTTTTACGCCTTTTAACATCTTCAAGGAAAAGCGAGCTTGCATCTAATGCCAGTACAATGGGAGGTGCATAACAAACTTTTGAAACCATGTTTGTACTATTTCCCTAGCCCCCTCCTCAAGCTTCTGTTCCCATTCTATTTTGATGTCTTGAAGAAGCTACGGAACAACTGCTCAGGTATCTAGTGGGAAATGCAGTGGAAGCCACTGTGGCACAGGCCACGGGACTTAAAAACACACTGAGTTTATAATTACTTAAATATATTTTATTAAAGATTTAGAAGTATAATGTTTTCCTTTTCTTTTGAACAATGTGGTAGATAGCCAGGGTATCAATCAAATGATAAATTAAGTAAGTGTGAAAAGACAACAGATGGAAGAAAGCAGGAAAGATAGATGCTGACTCAGACTCACTTAGATGAGGTAGAAGAATTTGGGAAATGAAGTTTCATCAGGTTACTCAACTCTCTCTTTCTCTGTCATCACCTTGGCAAGTGTCAGAGACAGGGGTCGTTTGCTAGACAGAATATGTCTCCAACCACAAAATAGAACAGCTTTGAAGAATAAGATATCTGATATCCAGCTCTACAAATATGGTGATAAATGTGACATTTAGCCTTCTTCACATAAATAACACTCACAAACATGGAGCCAGATTTTCTGCTGGAAAATATAAGTTTGGGGTTTTGTATGGAGTTGTTAACTGTTTGCAGCTAGACATCAAGGACACTTGGCTTTCTCAGGCACTGTATTAAAAACGAGAATCCTATGACTACCAAACCTGTTTAAATTAGGTGTCTGCTTATGGATCTTCCTGCTAGATCATTTGGCATCTCCCCCACAATTTTCTCTTTATCTGTAATGAGAGATACAGGTAAAGGTTAAGCTTACCCTGCAAGCAGAAATCTTGAATTGCAGCAGGAAGTCTGAGAGTGCTATGTAGAGGAGGAGAAGAGGGCAGTCTATTCTATTCTCTAAGACAATTGTATGCATCAGAAATTCAGGTCCCTTTTCACATTAACTGGGGAATTTCCTCAGTTTCTCCCAGCTGGCCATGTTCTATCACTGGCCATTCAGGTGGACTATCTATTTACAGCATATTCCATATGCTGGGCTTGGGTTATTATCACAATTTCTATATTCTCACTTAATGTCATATCAAATTGACTTCTAAAAAGGAACTACCAATCCAAGAATATGGCTGTGAGCAAATTCTTCTTGTCAGTCATTTATAATTATCAAAATGTTCCAGAGAAGTGATTTGTTTTCTAGGAATGTTCTGAATGTAGACTCATATGAAGAGTTCTGTGTCTTTAAAGTGGTAGGGATTTTATTGATCATCTAATCTATCCATAGCTGAATATCCTTAGGAATGCTCATGCAAGCTTCATTTTGATATCTTTTGTTATAAACTGACCTAAATAAATTTGGATGTAAAAATATTTAGGCTCCTTTGGGTGGTAATTGATAGCCAATAGCTATAAGTAGAAGAGGGCTAGATACTGCTCTTATACCATTTTTCTAAAAAAAGAAATCTGAGTAATTAATCAAATTCTTCTGCAAATATACTCATCTATTAGCAACCATACACAAAATAGTTCTATAAGCTCTATCCAGTCTTGGCATTATGTATGTATGTATGTATGTATGTATGTATGTATGTATGTATGTATTTTAAGGTGCCAAAACTGTACCTAGGATGAAAGTTTCACTCAAGATAAATGCAATATTATAGCAATAGGATTTAGCTGACTATCTAGTTAGACTTGGGTGGCCAACACCCCCAATTTGGTGTTTAGATAGAGGCCTCTGTAACAATCAAATGTAGGGTGCCATTCTTAAAAGTAAATGTCTGTTTAGAGTCTTAAATTATAGTCTTGTGACAGAGTAAATGTTTCTAAAGTATTTTAGTTTCTATTTTTGAAATCACTAATTTCAACAATGAAATGTATTTCTTATATTATTTTGTTAATCTATAAAGGCTATAGTGTTGACTAGCCAATAAAGATACCCAAAGCACTTATAGTAGCCCTTTCTGATATGTGTCTCTCTGATTATGACTTAACTCTTTCCCAAGTCAAATTATTCTTTTCTTTGTTTCGACAAATGCCTGTCAATGAAAATAGTGAAGGTGATGGATGGTGAATAAAGGAAAATTTTATGGGTGTCAGACTGGGCAAAGGGAAATTGAGGTCAAATGTTCAGAGTGGGGATTTTACTGATTTCCTATGAGAAATCTGCACCTTTATGTTTTTTCTAGTTAATGAGGAAGTTTGGAGATTTTATTATCTCTGAACAATCTACTGTGTCATAAAAGTACTTTTTTCTTGCTAGAAGGGAATACTCTATGTAAGCAGAAATATATTAATCATTTTTCAGCCTAATATCCCATTTGGAGGAAGAAGGGCATAAAGTACTGTTCAATTGTATAATAGTCTTCCACAGACCAACCTCCTTGACGCAAACAAAAAACCAGACATGGAACTGTTTTGGCGCTTTATTTTAAAGAAAAAGACCACACAAGATCCTGTTAGAGACTTGGTCTAAAGCGCCACTTTTAATTTCTTTCATGTCTTCCATAAAAATTCAAATCAATTTCCTGTATGATCTACATCTGCAAGGATATACAGAAGTTGCAAAAGAAAATAAAAGGGGGGGGGGAGAAAACCTCAAAGAAAGAATTTAATTGTGTTCATTACACTAAGCTTACATAAACCAGGATGTGGCTCAATCTATTTTGAAAGGATATTTAACATTAAAGGTTAAAACAAAAAGAAGTCTCTAGTTAACCTTCAACTTACCATTGCTGCCTGGAACTTTTCTTATTAATCAAGATTTTACTCATTCTTGCATTATTTAATGACATTGAATTTTATTTGGTTTCTTCAATATATTTCTCAGAGTTAAAATAGCTCTATTTTATGGATGGAAATCAATTCAAAACGTGGAAGGCTTCCTGTGTGACCTTCATAAAGTCATCTCCCTGAGGTTCTTTTCTTATGTTTAAAATGAGAGTAATGAGGTCTACTGCACTGTGCTGTGGAAAAATGGAATGAAATCACGTAGAGACGCAGAGTAGTGTTGAAACGACAAAAGGTTTGGAGCTGGGTAGATAGATATGGTTTCCACCAAGTATGAGCTGATAACATTTGTCAAGGTATTAACATCTGTAAGCTTCCATTTCCTCATCTTTAATATAAAAATGTAAAATCTAATTGGGAAATTACAATTTAGATGAATTGATATCTGTAAAGGACTTGGTATATAAAAGGCAAAAAAAGATAGGTATTATGGTCTGAAAGCTTGTGTACCCTCAAAATTCGAGTGTCAAATCCTATTGAGATGTGAGGTTTTTGGAAGGTGATTAAGTCATGAGGGCAGAGCCCTCCTGAATGGAATTAGTGCCATCATAAAAGAAGAGACTCTTGAGAGTTCCTCACCCCTTCCACCATATGTGTGAGATTACAGAGAAAAGATTCAGCCTGGGAAGCAGGCTCTCACCAGACATTGAATCTAGCAGCTCCATGATCTTGGACTTCCCATCCTTCAGAACTGAGAGAAATATATGTTTGATTGTTTGTTTTATAAGTTGCTTGGTAGAACACATAAAGATCTGTTGTTTATAAGCAACTCAGTCTCTAGTATTTTGTTATAACAGCCAGCCTAAACAGACTTTTCAATACAGAGAAGCCCTTGAATACGACTACAAAGAAATAGAACTGGTAATAGGCCTTGTGTATTTTAATATTATTTTTTGCCTCTTCTGGAAAAGTTTCTTTCTCTTTATTCAATGCCCACACTCATAACTATGTTCTCTAAAATTAGTGTCTCACTTGAAAAATTCTTAATCAGTTTTTTTCTGTTTTAAATCATGATCAAGTTCAAAGCTAGTCTTCTGCAGGATCTTACTCCACACTTTTCGTTTCCCTCAAAGAAATGGCAACAAAATTTGGGTGTTGGAAGAGAAAGCCAGTTATGTTCTAAAACAGTGGTTCCCAAACCACTTTGCATCAGATTCACCTGGATAGCTCTTAAAAATTCCCAGATTCAGAGTCCCTATCCCTGATTCAGTAAATCTGAAATATACCAATGCAATCTGTGTTTCCTCAAGTAATTTTTAAAAAATTGTAGCTATGGAAAAATACTCATAACATAAAATTTATCATCTTAACTATTTTTAAGTGTACATTTTTGTGGCATTAAGTCTATTCAGTTTTTGTGCAAGCATTATCGCCATCCATTTCCAGAACTCTTTTTATCTTGCAAAACTGAAACTCCACACACATTAAACAATAACTCTCCATTTCTCCTTCCCCCAGCCCTTGGCAACCACAATTCTGTTTTCGGTCTCTATAAATTTAACTCCTCTGGTTATCTAATACAAGTAAAATCATGCAATATTTGTCCTCTTGTAAGTGGCTTATTCAATTTAGCATAATATTTTCAAGATTCATTTATTAGCATGTGTCAAAATTTCCTTCCTGTTAAAGGTTGAATAATATTCCATTGTTTTTATATACCACATTTTGTTATCCATTTAACTATCAATGGATAGTTCTCCAAGTTATTTTATTTTATTTTTGTTTTTATTTATTTATTTGTAGTTGCATTTCCTTTTATTGTTGTTAACACAAAGAGGGAGAGAGGAGTGAAGGGGCAAGGCCCAACCACACCCATGAGCAGCTTCTGAGACACATGTCTGTCCAGATTTGTTTTCAAAGGGTAATTTCATCCCGTGTTTCAGAAAACTCCATGGGCTGTCAGTCTCAGTGCAAACAGCTTACAATAAAAAACTCCAGTATGTTCGCCACACAGGGATGCAACACGAGATGCAAAATAAACCTGTTTGGAAAACGCTCCCCTTAACACAAGGGCGAGGGCTCTAAAGAGGCAGTTACACACAGAACCTTCGACTGAGGCTTCACAAAACCCAAAACACCAAATAACATTTCCAGCTGTAGCTGTGTTGGCTAAAAAAAAACAAACAAAAAAAAAACCCAAAACAAAAAGGTTTACATAAAGAGGAGGATCACAAAATGTATAGATGCACAGGTAGGAGAGTAAGAGAGTAAGTTATTTTATTTTTAAAGTATGGAATGCTTCACAAATTTGTTTGTCATCCTTGTGCACGTGCCAGGCTAATCTTTTCTGCTTGTTCCAATTTTAATATATTGTTGCAAAACCGAGCACTCCAAGTGATTTTGAAAACCACTGATAAGGCAGTTTTTCCAGCTGCACATTGGTGAGACATTAAATCAATTTAATTGTTGACCAGTAGTTTATAAAGCTATAGAACAGAAGAAAATAGAACAGGACAAAATTGTAATAGTAAAGAATGTACTATTTCAAAAAATTTGTTTGTGTATATGTGTGTGTTTCTTGTAGGGGAAGATGGTGTGTATAATATGTCAGGATTTAAAATGTATTCCTTATAGTTGCTCTCAATCAAAACAGTGTGAAAACTATCTATCCAAAGTAGAATATAGAATACGATTGGGTGATAAGTAAATTCACATAACACTCTCAGCTTGAAATGTACTGTAGAATTATGATAGTCATAATTTTACTTTGAAGATATTTAAATAAGAGAATGT
Organism: Hipposideros armiger; assembly: GCF_001890085.2. Taxonomy (NCBI): domain Eukaryota; kingdom Metazoa; phylum Chordata; class Mammalia; order Chiroptera; family Hipposideridae; genus Hipposideros; species Hipposideros armiger. The sequence goes on along the minus strand of NW_017732391.1, from coordinate 165,770 downwards.
GAAAGGAAAAACGAAAGATTGAGAACCACCTTCTGTGAACTGATTTGGACTCCATACTTCATCATGGAGGTCAGAATATCACTTATTATTGAATCATTTTCATAACACTGCTTCAGGAATTATATAAGCTACACTATGCCTTTATAGACTCCAGAAGTAGATAAAGACTCACTAACGGCAGTAATGAAGAGGTGTGAATGCCACCAGCAATTCAGGATTCTGTTCCAGCTCAGGAAACATACTACCATAATCAAAATTAATTTTCTCCCCTTTGGCATTTTTCTCAAACATATGTGTTTTTTAAATTATTGTGGTGACTTCTATCACTTTGTTGAAAATATACAGGATGTATTTATCTAAGGTAAATATGATTTTACTTGGTATGTTTTCTGAAATAACAGCACACAATATGCATCGCAAAATAAGGCAATTATATAATAATATAACTGTTTGTGAATTGTAATTAGTTCTGCCAGAATTTATGAAAGATATATGTTTAACAGATGTAAGTGTTTATATTAGATCATATGGAACATAATTATTCATCTGTCTTTTAAAAAAGTGGGGAATTCCTGTTCATCCTTAGGATGAACTATTTTCATATTGCTTTTAGATGTTCAGTATATGATTGCACTGAGAAACCTCTTAGTTGCCTGATGCTGACACTGGCATTAATAAGGGCAAACATGGTATTCCCAAGTAACCTAAGTTCATCTTTGTTTCAATTCATAGGGGAGATGGTAGGACAGATGGATGGATAGGTAGATGGATGGATGGATAGATAGATAGATAGATAGATAGATAGATAGATAGATAGATAGATAGATACATACATACATACATACATACATACATAGATACATAGATAGATAGATAGATAGATAGATGGTAATGTATATAAACAATATAGTCTAAATGTCGAATTAAACTTTAAAAATTATAATAAATGGAGATACAACTAGGCTTTAAATAACGTGCATAATGAGAACTGTGTTCAGAACTATAATACTTACTAGTTTATAAGAACATTTTATATCGTATCTGTTCATTAATCCCCAGCGCTATTTGAAAAAGGCTGAACTGCAGACATTTTATAGATGAGAAACCAGATGCTGACATTAAGAGCCTTGCTGACTCACTGACCGTAGATGTAACAGAGTCAGGAATGGATTCCTGGGACCTGGCTTCTACTGCAGGCAGCATCCTCCGAAACTGCTGCATCAGACAAGCAGAGTTCTTCACTACTGTTTGGTTTGTCCTTAAAATCTCCCAATTTCATGATGAGAAACTTTTAGCCACATAATTCAGCCTTGATTAAGACATTATTGATAATTACCACAAACTTCTAAGCCAAAAATACAGAGCAACAACAATCTGATTTTCCCCCTCTGTTTTGCAAACATGTGTTTGCTAAGTAGTTGATCCTAAGTAGTGACATTTATTACAATATTTTAAAGTGTTTTACATGTTTGGCCATTGTAATAGCACCCTTTAAAATGACTTCTACAAAATCTAGAAATGTTCCGCTATTTTATGCAATATTGTGCTAATAGGGCCATAAAGTCAATGTGCCACAAAACAGCAGTCCAGTGTTCTTATTCACATTTACTAGTCTTTATTCAAAACTATCCAGTGTTTGCTATTTATTCAAATAATTTTTGTTCTAGTAACTGCACATTTACTTTTGTACCCATGGTACTTTTTTACCATAAAACGATGTTTTATGTTTCATGGTGTGTGTGTGTGTGTGTGTGTGTGTGTGTGTGTTATCAACAATCTAAATTTTTTCAGTCACAAATATGACATTGGTCAAAACACATCTAGGAAGATTGGTTGTGAAACACATAATAGTAATAGCAAAATCCTTCATCTTTGAACTTACAGAAAGGGCAGTTTTTATTGCCTTTCTCTTCATTTGAAGTAATTGTAGTGTCAACTAAAATTTTCTGCAATGTTCATCCAATGGAAAGTAATAAGGAATGATTTGATTCGAATTGCATTTTTCTAGAAAATGTTCCACTCTCAGAAGGATGTGATGATAATTTTCTAGGATAATTTTTTAATAAACATAGTAAAGCTCCCAAGTTTTGTTCTCAGATCCAATTTGCTTATTTCAAGAAAGTAATTTGTTTTAATGGGCAGGCTAGAGTATTTGTTGCTTCTAAGTTGGGAATTTAACACGAGTATTTCTTTTTTTATCCTCAATATTTTGATCAGTAATTACAATCTTCATTTATTGAAGATATCACTTGATCCATTAAAATTTTATATTTCATCAGAACAAGTCCCTTGCCCATTGTCATTGCTTTGATTCATAATTTTTAAAATAAAAATATAAAGATTTTGTAGTATCCTGCTCAAATATGTTATGCCATTTTATTTACTGAAAGTCTTTTAATTTTCATTGTTTTCATTTTTTAAAAAGTTAAACAAATTATTTCTTTGGAGTTTTAATGTTTTCTCTACAGGATTTTTGTTTTTTCAGCTCCAAGGTTATTTTCTACTTCAACCATGATTTGATGTATTAATTCACATTGATCTAAGGTATTAGAAAATATAGTATAATTTTATTCAAATTGTACAGAATGTGAATATATTGTCTGCAAAATGTAAATTAAGGCAAATGCAAGGGATAAAAAACTTTTTAAGTATCCTTACATTTTCAAATAGTTCCTTTCAATAAAATATTTTAAATCTTAATTAAAATTAAAGTCAAAATATAAATTATATTAATGTGGATTATAAATTTAAGTCAAAATAATTTTAACACCTAAATTTTTTAATTGAATAAATTACAAAATTTAACCTTTTAAAACATTTTTATAAAAATAAAAGTTTTGCGGGCCGGCGGAGTGGCGCATTGGTTAAGAGCTGGCTTGGGATGCCAGAGGGCCCCAGTTCAGATCCCACATATGAGAGCCAGTGACACTGCCCTCTACAGCTAAAATGCTGAACAACAGCTCAACTTGGAGCTGGGCTGCCATGAGTCGCCGGTGACAGCGTAGGCTGCAGTGGGTTGCCATGAGCTACCGTGTGTAGCCAGCAGCCAGCGTGAGCGGCCAGCAGCCGCAGTGAGCGGCCCGTCCAGAAGCCGGCAACTGATCTGCCTCGCCCGGGAAGAGCACAATGATGGTGCCAACTTGGGCCAGTGAAGCATGTCCTCCACAACTAGACTGAAGAACAAAACGACAGCAACTTCTCTGTTCCCTTTCCCCCAATTCCCCAATAAAAATCTTAAAAATAAATAAATAAATAAAAAATAAAACTTTTGCAATTTTATTTGTCAATACATAATAAATCAGAATCTCAATTCATATATATATATATATATATATATATATATATATATATGCAAATTTAAAATAACATTAATTGCCTAATATTATAAAATGTTTTTCAGGCACTATGTGCACCTGTTACAAATACCAGGGTGATTTGTCAGTAATTTCAAAAACATGATTTGGAACCCAAACAGAAACTAAAAATGGACATTGACACTGCTTGGAAACTGGGTTTTCATTATACAAGACTCTATTGCATTCACATTTTTTGAAAGGAAGGATGAATTGTCTTTTCTTTAACCTGAATGCCACCACTACTCAACTCTTCCTGGTACTCTGAAGCAGTGTCTGTCCCTGTGTCTGCGGCATAGTGATCATTCATGGAATTAAGGCCATTTGCTTTGTATTTGGGGCCATGGAGAAGGACTTACCTGGGAGCTGAAGTGGATCTTTAGTGCTATAGGTTGGTACATTTCTGTTGTACACTGCCATTGCAGGACCCCCTAAAGCATGGGGCACAGAGCAGAGCTTCCCTCACTTGGATCTAAGCCCGGTGAAGGAGAATAAAGGGAAGAGAACATACCACAATTATTTTGACTCCATATACTTGTCAACTCCATATACTTGTCACAGGAAGTCTGACATAATCACTCCTCCATTTCAGTGGAAGCTGCCTCTAATAGAACAGCAGGATTGTTCCCATCTGTTCATCTTCCCTCATTAGGCTATAATTTTTTATGGCAAATACATGTATATTTAGTTTGAATATCTGGGAGGAAGAAATTACAGTCAATAATCACTATTTCTTTTTTCAGATAATGAACACTGTAGTTTCCAAACAAATATATTACACTGTATTTCATTAGCTAACTCAGCTACTTTCATGACCCTTGATCTAAAACATTTATTAATTAGGCAATGTGTTTTACTTAGTGATAAAAACAAAAAATATATTGATGTTTTCTATCAAAAATTTCCCTGGCCCTTTAAGTAAAAGCTGAACCACTTTATTATTTTAAAGAGCTCTAAAAAGAGAACAAAAAAAAATTAAAAACCTTCTCTATTTAAGATGTATTCAGGTAACAATAACCTGAAAAGAAAGATTAAAGTCAGCCAGTTATTCTCCCAGGTGATTTACACAGTAAGTTCACTGGTTTGGGTTCAAACATCTGATTGGAGCTCATTTCTTTCAAGTCTTTCTCTCCTTTCTGGAACTTCAAACTCCTAATTAAACACTTTCCATTTTACATAATAGTTACAAATGAGTCAGCTCATAAAAGAATTGACAGATCTTAATTGGGAATCAGATTGCCATGAGATCATTTATTTCCACATTCTTTAATATTGCCAACTCACTGGGTGGCTCAGTCCCCAATACATGTAATGATTTAAAATGTCTAATAATGATCCTAATTTGAAAAAGTTAAGAGTTACTCAGAAGTCAAATGTGTACCAAACATCAGTCTTCACATTACCAGGCTCCTACTGACATACTGAGGGCAGAGGTTGAGACAGAAATGAAACCTGAAGTTAATATTGCTGTCACATTCGTGGACAGAGATCAGGCAGAGCTATTCCTTCCAGCTGAAGCAGAGGCAGGTCATGACTATTTGTTCTGCTGCTTCAGAGGCCAACAGACTGATCCTAAGCTGGGCCAAATTGTTGTGGGATCCCTGTGGTCCTCAAAGTTCAGGCCCTTTAGTCTAAGAGATTGAAGAAATTATTTCATGGTATTGTGGCTGTCAACCTCTTGAGCAGCCACAAAGTGAAGAGCCTGTGATCTGTTAAATTGAGGATGGGGCATTTAAATTGTTTAAATGCATGTTCCCAGGGTTTAAACCATTGAAATCAACTGTTATACTGTGTTTCTTTAAAAATTTATAATAAATTCGCTATTTTTGTGAACTAAAATTTTCAGGAAATACTCACCAAAGACCTTAGTGGTGCTTGAGGGTGTGATATCTCTGGAAACTTTTCCCCTTAATGTATAGACGCAAATCTGTATCACTAGTCCTCAGTGTGTTAGTATTATTGCTATAGCAATAGCCTGCAGCAAACCCAATGAATTCTCTCCAAATGCTGATTCCCAGTTATACAAGCCAAGGAGGAGCTGAAGAGGCAACCAGTGTACCTGTGGTACTTTTTAAGAGACAGCATGAGAATGAAAAGTAGCAGAATATGCCATATGCCAAAGGTAGCAAAATATGCCTCTTTGGCATAAGGACGACTTTGAGCTGAAAGTAATTGAGAGGAAGCGGATACCAGAAAAGCTCTCTGCCTTCCCCTTATTTGTCTAAAAGCAAGACATAAATTTGTAAAGGTGCACCCCCCCCACCTCCATCTACCATAAAAGAGGGAAGTTAATCACTAAAGACTGCTCTAGAACCTCATCAGCCCAAAAACAACACGAGAGGAATCTACATAACAGACCTGGCTAAAACTCGTCTTTATCTACCATTAGCTTCCCAGTATATTTTTCCTTCCCACAATTTTCTGTCTTTAGAAGCTCAAAGTCCTTTTCCTTTGTCTCCCCACTTCTCAGAAAAATTGTTATTTTGTTAAGATGCCATGTAAGCCCAATTTCTAGCCACCCTTTGAGTTGCTCATTGTTAAGTGCTCCCCGTATATGTACAATGAGCATGTTCATAAACTTGCTTGCTTTTCTCTTATTAATCAGTCTTTTGTCAGTCTAATTTACAGGGTCACAGCTAGAGCACTTAAGATGGTAAAGGAAAAATATCTATTTCCTCTCCTTCCAAAGGAATAAAAGGGTCCAGTTCCTGACTCTGCCACTTAACCATGTGATCATAGTTAAGTCATTCATCCATTATAAGGCTCAGTTTCTTTGTTTGTAAAATGGGAACAAAGCTGTGACCTACCAATGAGACTGTTATAAAAGGCAAGATCATGCACAGAAGAATACTTTATAAACTTTAAGTGATAAGGTTACCGTATTTTCCCATGTATAAGATGCACCCTTTTTTGAAAAATTTGGGGTCTGAAAACTGGGTGCGTCTTATACATGGGGAAATAGGATAAGTGTTTTTGCTTCCTTTCTGGAAGTTCCTTGAGGGCAGGGGTTGTGGCTTATTCAGTGTAAAGTAGGATTATGTTATAAGTAACTTTATCTTTGGCAATTTTAGTGTCTTGTGTTAATCATACTCTTTTTCTGAGACGATTGCAACTCTTTACACTAACCTTTCTGTTGGTTCTTCCCATTTCTCAAAATCTGCTTTTGAGAAATACAGACATACCTTGGAGATAAGGCAGGTTTGGCTCCAGACCATCACAATAAAATGAATATCTCAGCAGAGCAAGTCACATTCATTTTTTGGCTTCCTGGGGCATATAAAAGTTGCATTTATACTATATCACAGTCTATTAAGTGTGCATTAACATTATGTCTAATAAATGTACATACCTTAATTTAAAAATGCTTTATTAGTAAAAAATGCTAACCATCTCCTGAGACTTTGGTGAGTCATAATCTTTTTGCTGGTCTTGTCTGGATGTTGATGGCTGCTGACTGATCAGAGTGGTGTTGCTGAAGATTGGGGTGGTTGTAGTGATTTCTTAAAATAAGACAATGAAATTTGCCACATTCCTCCCATAAACAATTTCTCAGTAGCATGTGATGCTGTTTGGTAGCATTTTTACCTACAGTAGAGCTTCTTTCAAAGTTGGAGTCAATCCTCTCAAACCCTACCACTGCTTTATCAACTAAGTTTATGTAATATTCTAAATCCTTTCTTGTCATTTCATTAATCTTCACAGCATCTTCACCAGGAGTAGATGTCATCTCAAGAAACTACTTTCTTTGTGCATCCATAAGAAGCAACTTCTTATTCATTAAAGTTTTATCATGAGATGACAGCACTTCAGTCACATCTTCAGGCACCACTTCTATTGTAATTCTAGTTCTCTTGCCATTTCCACTATAACTGCAGTGATTTTTTTTAACTGAAGTCTTGAACCCCTCAAAGTCATCCATGATGGTTGGAATCAACTTCTTCCAAATTCCTGTTAATGATATTTCAACTTTTTCCATGAATCATGAATGCTCTTAATATCATCTAGAATGGTGAATCCTTTCCAGAAGCTTTTCAGTTTACTTTTTCCAGATTCATCAGAGGAATCACGATCTATGGCCACTAGAGCCTAATAAAATGTATTTTTTAATTAATAATACTTTAAAATTGAAATTACTCCTTGACCCATGGGCTGCAGAATGGATGCTGCCTTAGCAGGCATGAACACAGCATTCATCTCATCGTGCATCTCCATCAGTGTGCAGTGTAATTGAGTGGCCAGGTGCATTGTCAACGAGCAGTAAGATTTTGAAAGGAATCTTTTTGTTTGTTTCTGAGCATAGGTCTCAAAAATAGGATTAAACTATTCAGAAAACCATATTATAAACAAATATGCTGTCACCCAGACTTTGTTGTTCCATTTATAACCACAGGCAGAATAGATTTGGCATAATTCTTAAGAGCCCTAAGATTTCCAGAACGGTAAATAAGCATTGGCTTCAACTTAAAGTCATCAACTGCATTAACCCCTAACAAGAGAGTTAACCTGTCCTTTGAAGCCAGGCAATGACTTCTTTCCAGCTATGAAAGTCCTAGATGGCAACATAAGGCTGTTTATTCAACATTGAGAATCTATTGTTAACAGTATAGCCACCTTCATTTATTATCTTATCTAGACCTTTTATATAAATTGCTGTAGCTACTGTATCAGCATACGTTCTGCTTCACCTTGCCCTTGTATACTGTGGAAATAATTTCTTTTCTTAAATCTCATGAACCAACCTCTGCTAGCTTTAAACTTTTCTTCTGAAGCTTCCTCACCTTTCTCAGGCTTTACAGAATTAAAGAGAGTTAGGGCCTTGCTCTGAATTAGGCTTTGGTTTAAGGGAACGTTGTGGCTGGTTTGATCTTCTATCCAGGCCACTAAAACTTTCTCCATATCATCTCATTGATAAGGCTGTTTCACTTTTTTTATCATTTGTGTTCACTGGAGTATCACTTATAATTTTCTTGCGTTCACAACTTGGCTAATCATTTGGTGCAAGAGGCCTAGCTTTCAGCTTATCTTGGCTTTTGACATGCCTTCATCACTAAACTTAATTATTTTTAGCTTTTGATTTAAAGGGATAGATGTGTGACTTTTCCTTTCACTTGAAAAATTAGAGGCCATTGTAAGGTTACCAATTGGCCTAATTTTAATATTGCTGTGTTTCAGGGAATAGGGAGGCCCGAGGAGAAAGAGAGAAATGGGGAAATGACCTCATGGTGGAGCAATCAAAACACATACAATATTTATCAATTAAGTTTGTTGTCTTTTTATGGGTATTGTCCATGGTGCCTCGAAACAATTACAATAGTAACATTAAAGAACACTGATCACAGGTCACCATCACAAATATAATAATAATGAAAAGTTTTTAAATATTGCGAGAATTACCAAAATGTCACACAGAGACAGGAAGTGAGCAAATGCTGTTGGAAAAATGGCACCAACAGCCTTGCTCGACTCAGGTTGTTACAGACCTTCAATTCGTAAAAAATGCAATACCTGCAAAGCACAATAAAGCGAAGTACAATGAAATGATGTGGCTGTATACAACTCCTGCCTCTTGTATCTTGATCATAACACAGGTGACTCAGGCTTGATACATAGGGGAAGTTCCGTGCACAGGTCACTGTAGGGAAGAAAAGGCCTGGCTGACGCTTGTCTGAGGAAAGTGACAGCTATAAATAATAAGCCAGGCCGGGGATGAGTATCCAGTAATTCAAAGCAAATTAGCCTTGCCTCAAATTAATATGCATGAGGAAGATTCTAGCTGCTAGAATGTCAAAGCCTGGTGTGGCAGCAATAACATGTTTCCAGGCGATCTATCAACCAGAAGTGAGAGGTTTGCTTTCGGAACCAGGTCATAAGGAATCATACATTCTTCCTGGGCCTTAGTTTAATTTGTAGTGTGAAAAGTTAACCAAAATTTATTTTACTTTATTTCTAACTTAATGTTTTGTACAACTGTTTCCTGTCAACATGTCCTAGAGTTTCTAAATTACGAAATTTGCTATTTTATCTTAAAATATTCATTGTTACTTCTTTTTAACTGTTTTTAAATTTAATGATTTTTTTGCCTTGAATTGTATGTTTTATGAATTAATACCCCCCCATCCATTTTCTTTTTTCTGTGTTTTGTTGATAAATATCTTACACTTTCCTCTCTTTCCTCACATTTATTCCTATTCATTATTTTTGAAGAGGCACATATGGTTTGATTTTACCCACTGTGAAAAGTTCTGTCTTTTATGGGGGTGGCTCAGCCTACTCACAATTATTATTATATCTGATATTTTGGTGTTAATTTGCTCATCTTTTCAAATGCTATATACTTTATATCTTTTTTTTATTGTTTCCTTTTTATATAGAGATTATATTTGATACTCTTTTACTTTACTCTGTGATTTCAACTGTAAGCTAGCTTTATGTTTTGTAATTCTGATAAAAGTCACCTTTGAGTATTACAAATATTGCATATTCCTATAATAATCAAATTCAAGTTAAATGATACATTTAAAAATATTCCATAATTAAAATGAGGAATTTATTCCACTTTAATTCTTTCTTAGTCTCTCTCGTTCCTCTACCATGATTCCCTTGCTTCACTTTTTAGTATCTGTTTATATAATTAGAGCTCAGATAACTATTGGTAAAATACCACTGTTATATTACCTATTTTTATTTTAAGAAACCCTTTGATATTTATTTTATCAGTTTATATTAAAAGTTTAATTAGATTTAGCTCTATGTTTAACATATTTGAATGTTCATCATTCCCTTTTTAAACATACCCATAATCAGGAATTCTTATGTTAATAATCTTTTAATAAGCTGAAATACACCTACATATTTTTTTCTTTTAAGAAAGGTTGATAAATTATCTATTTTCTCAGTCTATATATGAAATTATGTCTCTGTTATCTTTATCTATGAAGAGAAACTTAACTGCATATGAAATTCCTTCCCAAGAGATGTTTTTCCTCCTTAAACATGAGTACATATTATTTTATTTTATTCTGCATTTATTTTTCTGAGAAGAAATTTAAAGTTTCCTTTCTTTGTGGTAAAGAGTTTTGAAAGTTTTTCTTTCTTATATTTATTTTTCAGCAAATATTGAGTGACTAGTATATGCTGGGGGGTTTTTTTCCCACCATGTGGGAAAGAAAATATAAAAACATTCCTATCCTCATGAGATTAACTTTTTTTCTCTTAAATGCTTGCATGAGTTTAAATTTTATTATTGTATTTAATTTTTGTTCTTGAATGTATCTTAAGTAATTTTTTCATAAATTTCTCTTGGACTAAAGTCAAAGAAGCTTTGTTAGAATGTCAAAAAACAAATGTATTTTCAGCTCTGGACTATTCTTTCTACTTATGCCTCAATCTTTCAAGTTTCTGAGAGAACCTACGATTCTCTGTTACATCTTTATTCTCTATTATTAATGTCATCCTTTCTCTAATAATTTTTTATAAAGTTTTCATGTGCTTTTTTATTTTGAGAGCTCTACAAATTAGTTATTTACATAACTCATTAGATTTCTGAGTGCTTACTATTCAATATTTCATTTCAGGTTTTATTTCTGCTATTGTAATTTCAATTTCATTGCAATTCTTCATTTCCACATTGAGCCCTCTTTTCATCTCTTCCTATTGCCTTTTCTTTCTGCTATTCACTAGTCATTTCTGTACCTTTAAATTTCGTTATTAAACTAAAATATATGTACAGAAAAATACATGTATCAAAAAACACATTTTGACGAATTTTTTACACTGTACATACATTTGCGTAACCAGGCCCAAGTTCAAGATTCAGAACATCACCACCCTCCAAAACCTCTCTTCGTGCTCCTTTCCAGACCATACCCCACAAAAGTTACCCTATTTTTTTCATACATTTTTTTTCTGTATCATTTCTTCTTCCCAATTTTCTCTCCCTTCTCCTCCTCCTCTTCCTCCTTCTTATTTTAGTAGATGCTGTGTCATCTTATATCCTGGGGCGGATGCAAAACGTCATTCTAAAATTTTCTCCAGGTCCCTCGCCCTACCCCCCACCACATTTTTTTTTTAAGGAAGTGAGGAAATATCTATCCAAACTCAGTTGCTAAGATAATTTATATGGATTTCCTGTAGCTCTTCCTATTAGTAAGCTGCCTGCCTGTTGAGCCCATCTCAGCTGATAATCAAGAGAACTTAGCCATTCTTCATCTATTGTTTTTCTGCTTCACAATGGTGAGATTTTCCTATTGTTCCTAGTGCCTCTTCCTGTGGTATTATGAGCCAATTAAGAACTCAAAAATTAGAATTTCTACTTGCACCTTGCCCGAGTTCAGTTTTGAAAAATCCTACCTGCTGTGGTATGCTTGTTAGGTCCACACATGTCAGGGTGTACTCTAGCCCCTCTGCCTTTACTTTCTGTATCACCCAGCTTCTACTTCTACTCTGCCAATTTGCAGTCATAAAATTGATGGAAAATTGTGGGGATCCTGAAATAATAGTACTCTGGACACTTCTAAATGTGTTAGCCACAATGGAGAGAAGACTTGTGAATTTAGAATCATCTAGGGCAGTCTTTCTCAAGGTGTGGTCTTCCAACCAGAAGCATTAACAATCACCTAGTGTATCTTTGAAGTTAGGTATCACCCAAGACTTAATAATCAGAATCTGCATTTATTCAGCATGCCTGGAATCCCTACACACATTCAAGTTTGATTAGCACTGACCTAGGAAACTTTTGAAAAATACGGTGCTTGACTTTATTTCCACAGATACTGATTGAAGCTTTTAGGGTTTTTAAAGAGTAAAGCCATGTATTGCAGCTGTAACAAATTACCACAAATTTAATGGCTTGCAATAACAGTGATTTATTATTTCATAGTTCTGTAGGTCAGAAGTCCATTGAGCTCAGCTAGTTTCTCTACTCCAAGTTCACAAGGTGTATATGAAGTTGCAGGCAGGGCTGCATTCTTTTCTGGAGGGTCTGGGAGAGATGGCTTCTGGGCTCATTCAGGTTGTCGCCAGAATTCATTTCTATGCAGCTGTAGAGCTGAGGTTCCTTTTTCTTTGCTAACTGTGGCTGGGGATCCTATTCAACTTTCAGGGGGCTTGTGCATTCCTTGGCTCATGCCCTTTGTCTTCCAAACCAGTAATGGTGGCTTGAGTCTTTCAGGTGCTTCAGATCATTCTGATTGCCACTTCTGCCTCACTTCTGCCTTCTTTTCTGCAGTGTATCTCTAACTCTTCTACTTTCTTATTGCTTTCCAGAGCCCATGTATTGCATTGGCACACCTGGATAATCCAGGATAATTTCTTTATTTGTAATTAGTTGATTATTAACTAACTTTAATTCCAACATAATTCTTTCACTGCCATAGGCTAACATTGATGAGATAACCAGGATAAGGGAATATTGGAGGGGTGATGCTTTGAAATTCTACCTATCTCAGGCCATCTTCAAGGACTTCTAATGTGTAACCAGGGTTGAAACCCACTATTAGGGACCTTGTATTTTTTATTTGGAAAGAGAACAATAGGTGTTCTCCCACCTTCTTTGAGAAATGTGGGAGTGCTATTTTAGGAAATGAAAATAATATATGTAGGTATTAGGCTACACATTCTTTTTTTCTCAGTTGACTTTAGCCTTATTTTTGGAAGGAATGTCTCCAGTGATTGTAGGTGTTTGCGTTTGGACACCATCACAGACTGTATGTGGGCATGTGCCTAGAGGGAACTGGGGAGAGGCAGTTATCAAGCTAGCCTGGTACCAAATTAAGCCAGGAATCGTCATTCCTTATTGAAGCTGAGATATTACTACTTTAATTCTGATTTTTCATTTTCAATCAGGAAAATCAGGACTTGAAGAGATTAAAGTTTTTGCAAAAGCACATATAAATCATGAAAGGAGTCACCTCGCCTGTTTAAAAAGAAAAAATCAGCCTTTAACATTTACCTTCTGGAGAAATGAGCTGTATTTTGTGCAATCTACTTTCCTTCTTTTGAATCTCTAATATACCATCTTAACTTGAGGGGGGACATATGTGATCCACTCTAAAATGTGCATTTTTTACAGAGATGGTTAAATTTCTGTAAAGATAAGGAGCGTTTGAGGGTGGTGAAGCCCTACATGCATGCACTTTGTAAGCAGTTATTAGCAAAAGAGAAAAATGTTAAGTTTGAATCTAGTGCAGAAGTTCAGGATATTGAGATTTGAGATTTCATAACCAAGAGTCAGGACTGTTCTAAGTCTCCAAATCCTAGAGACAGAATTTTAAGGATATTTGTGTATTTTTACTTTTCAAGACCCCTGATATAAAAATGAAGCCACTTCTCATGACTTCCTTCTCTACTGATAAACCCTGTTTAAATAATTGATATCTTTGTTTTTGCTGAACTATAAATTGGTATATTTAATTAGCATTAATTCTTAATTATCAGTGGTAACAGGGAAGGGGGGGATTAAATACTTAAAATTCTTTGATAATCATTTTAGCCACAGAAAAAAAATCAAACTATTTCCTATATCCTGGTTCTTTAAACCACACCTTTTCACATGATCAGCTTGCTTATAACTCACAAACGCTAGCTCCTGACTTTGGAGTAACTCAAACATTTCTGATTCTTTTACTTCTGATTTCTTTTCTTTTACTCTTATCTTTATGACCCTGAAGTTTGACTTCATAATTTACTCTTAGATTTCAACCCCTGGTTTCACAATGTTAAATGATCTTTCTGACCCTCTCTTTTGTCACCTTGGACCTTGGCACTGTTACACAGTTTTTACTTATTTATTTCTAAAGCTTTAGTGTCTCATTTTCTTGGTGAGCATTTCAGACTCCACTTTTGATTATAACAGATCATCCCAGAATGGTGACCTGCCTTGGCCGATGTTAGCTATTCTTTGAAAGGTGAAAGTGAAGAGAACTTCAGTCATTACTGAGCAGTCACTAGAATTAATAAGAGGGGTCTGAGCTTTATCAATTTTCTCTATTCTTATATGCTTTTTTATTATTTCACTCATAATGGTCAAAATGTAGTGAGTGAGAATATGTGATTTAGAAAACAACGGTATGAATAATAGCCACATTGAGTACGTAATTGGCTAATTCTACCTCATGTTTATAGAAGTATATCCTAGACTAACATTAGTACTGAAACTTAAAATCACAGTTTTAGAACTAAAAGGGATTTTAGTGATTCAGTAATAGAGGCTAGTATTTGGTGCATAAGAGTTCCTTGAGATCCCTCACCCCCAAGGGGCTACCACAGGAAATTAGGTTTGGTGGAAGACGGGTAAATGAGGGGTGAGCTAGGAGGGGCAGGGAACCCTCACCCCATTTCAATAGCAGCATCTCAGCCATTATATTACCTATTCTGCCTATGTAAGTTCCAAAAGGATTTTTGCTTGAAAAAGTGCTATTGTGATTTTAAAATATTGACAACTATAGCTCTGGTTCAATCTATCATAACTCACTTGAGGAACTAGAGGCCCAAAGAAGTTAAATGGGTACTATCATGAGAAGGTCTAAGTCTCTCAGCTCCTAGGCCAGTACTCTTCCCACTGACTAGGGAACTGCATTTTCTCAAATGGTTTCCACAAGCAACTAAATAATGGCAGTCATATTCCTCATACTTCTCTGGGTGACCTAATAAATAATAATATGTGGATTTCATATTAACAAATCGTTAACCATATTTTCTAATTTCATGTTTATATAAGAAGCTTAGAGTATTTTTCCCAATTCTCAGAAATTAATAAGCGTTTCACTGTTTTTCATACTATAAAAATTTTGGTACAAAGTAAAGAGAATATTAAGATAAATGAAAAGTGTTCCCAAGGCCAGCAGAGTGGCTCAGACGGTTAAGAGCTCGCTCAAGAGTGCGAGCTCTGAGCAACAGCAGTTCGATTCCCAGCCCTAGCTGAGCTGCCAACAGGTGGCAAGATGGCTCAGCTAAAAAAAAAAAAGAAAAAAAAAAACAAACAAAAATGTCCCCAGATCTTAAGAAATTCATTTTTTAATGACAGAGTCTATTTTGGGGAAATAAAATCACAGAATCCTGGAATTATAGACACTCAAGATTGAAGGTAATTTAATATAACTTATTTCAAACAATTTATTCAATTTAATACAATTTAAACAACATATATTTTTCCATGAATAATGTTAACATGCAACATTTCCATTTAATTATCTAAGAATTGATGACAACTTTTACACTTGTCTACAATGTCTTAGACATGAAATTACACAAGTGAAATTATTAATATATTAGGAGGTAAATGCCACGATTTTATACATTTACAATATTGGCAACTGTATCATTTTTTTCTTAACTTTTTTTCTATTTTCTTAAAATATTTATAAAAAGTAACATCTATCTCTAAATTGCATCTCATATTTCCAAATATATGAGAGCGTAATCTTGAGTCAGTTGCTATTGACAGTTCACTTATGTGGTTAATAAGTACAATGAATTCACTTAGTAAAACTTTTGTATATATTTTTATATATCATAACTATTTCTATTACTTAATTCCTTCACAAATTTAACAAAGAATTTACTCAGATTTTGCTATTTTCCAGGCACTATGCTAAGAACTAGGTTCTCCCCCCTCAAACCTCATTAAAGAACTTATAGCCTAGTAACAGGTTCTTCTGTTTTATGGTTTCTTCTCTAGATAAAAATAATGAATTGTGCCTGGAAAATAGATGGTGTCAACAAATTATAAATGTATAAATACATAATGAAAGAAAACATTCTCATTATAAATCAAATATATCATGCAGAATAAAACACGCCATGAATGCCTTTTGAATTATGAAAGAGAAAATATGCTCTTTTTCTGTACAATCATATAGGGATAAGCCTTACAAACTAATATAAGAGCTACAAAGTTCCATTAAAATAACTATTATATAAAATGAAATCCTATGTTGGATAGATTTACCAGCCTCCAAACTAAAGGTAAGAACTACTGAATCTCTATAACTCAAAATAAAATCAACCTATTTGCCTTCTTAGTGAAGGTGGCAAAGGGAGAGTTATCGACTCATTTGCAAACTTAAACATAGTGATTTCTGTTTTGATATTTGCTCTTTCTCACCTCCCTAATGTAGCATCATCTAGATTGCCTCAAGGTAATCATGCACAGGAGACCACTTTTGGGGAAGTTATCAGGCCTCCAGTGAAGGGAATCAAACCCATCAAAGGAAAGGAAGTGATGCATTGAATTGTTTCATTATGACATTCATTTCTCAGTGACTTTCCACCACGCAATCTGATTAAAAAGAAAAAATAATCAGCACAATGTGCAACTCTCTCAGTGAGTGCTAGGAGAAACAAAAATTAAGTGTTATCAAGCAGGCTTTCAACATGTTGTCACCTGGCCACAGATTTAGGTCATGACAATTGAAATAACTTTGAGCCTTGGTGCCCCACGCTGCTATTAAACACCAGTTAGTGTGTAGATGTGTCCTCAGCTGGCAGGTGAAAAGGTCTAAAGTTCAGATTGTTTCAAGAAGTCATAATGAAGCCACAAGAGCCATGTTCTTTATGAGAGAAATGTCAGCTCTTGGAAAGTCTCTTAAACTGTAAAGGACACTTCATTACCTAGAAGGACTGACTTAATATACTTTGCAAATGACTTCATAACATTCAATTTTGAGAATCATTTCCATTCTTTTATTCACAGTACATAGGGAAATTATCTGAAATATTTATCTTTGCTTCTCTCTAAGTTTTATAGCTCTAGTCAGAAACTAATTAGACTCTGGCAATTAAATCCTGCATGTAGGATTTTTTTTTTTGCTCAAGGAGTTTTACTTGGTATGCAGCTTCCTCTATCGAAGACAGTGGCCTATTTAATCTAAATGATTTTAGTTTAGCTTTTTGTTGTTGTTGTTGTTGAGCTTATTAATTTCTTTCCCTGTATATCTGACAGGTGCTTAGGAAAAGAGGAAATGGAGGGAGACAATCACCCAAACCGTTAAGCATGTAATAAAACATGATCCACAAAGTAGGAAGGAAGATCATTTCACATCATTTCAGGTCAGGTAGGAGCCCTCTTACAGATGTCTGTCAAACACTCTCTTTACCCAAGAAGGCAAGGACTACCATGAGGCAAGTTTCAGTATAATATTCAAGTATAATATTAACCTGTAAATTCAGGGCAAGTATGTTTCTCTGCCCCACCTCTCCTGAAAAAGAGTTATAAAGTGTGTATGTCGACATGACTCTTCCCCTTATAGTTCTCCACGTTGGAATCACTTGCTGTGATTATTGGCTTCCTCTTTTGTGTTACAGGTGGGTCTTGGTTTACTTCCCAAAGGATGGGACCTTCCTGGGCTAGCAAGGCTCAGCAGTGTGTAAGTTAGTTTAACTCTGCTCTTAGCCCAAAGTAAAACTGTTCCTTTCCATTGAATCCTGGGGTTTCCCTATGGCCATCTGAGTGGTAAGATCATGAGGGTAAAGATGAGAATGTGAGTCTGTCAGAAATCTTCCAAGGACTCTTTCATTTATTTGCTTTGTCTTGGTTTTAGACTAAAGGCCAAATATTTTCATTGTGGCTTGCAAGTGATTTGGTCCATCTCACCAGAGTTGGGGGGTTCTGCAGCTGCTTGATTATAAACACACACAAAAATGTAGGAATTAGAGCTAAAATTTTTAATCAAATGTATTAGGAAAAACAGAGAGGACATTGACCCTGTTCTCTGTACATTAACAACTTAGTCACAGACGTAGCTAAATGTAAGAACAGAGAAAGGCTGAGAAGTCAGAGCTAGAAACATTGTCAAACTTAGACTGCAAAGTTTTATTTACCCATTTAATCATTATTCAAATATTTCAGTGCCTTATATTTCAAGAAACTGCATTGATCCTGTGGATGATGTAAAGATAAATCAGACATGATTCAAGCATTTACTCGTTTATAAAGGAAATAAAATATTTACACAAATAACAAGACTACTCTCTGAGAAATACAGTTAAAGGACTGTGGAAAGAAGAAGGAATTTGAATTAGGCCCTGAAATCTGGATCAAATAGAAAAAGGTCATGAACACTCATACACTGCGGTGGGATTATAAATTGCTGCAGCCACTATGGAAAACAGTATGAAGATTCCTCAAAACATTAAAAACAGAGCTACCATAAGACTAAGCAACACCACTTCTGGATATTTATACAAAGAAAACAAAAACACTAATTAAAACCTTCAGGAAAAGACATATGGGTAACAAAAAAAATGTATACACATGACTTGTGTTCATCTTTTGTTATCAGTATACATTGAGTATTACAATTTTAATACAGTTTTTTTCTTTCTTAAAATGTGTATACATTTTTTGGCACCCTCTGTATGCACCCTTATGTTCATTGAAGCATTATTTACAACAGCCAAGATTTGGAAGCAACCTAGGTGTTCATTGATATATGAATGGATAAAGAAAATGTGATACACACACACACATACACACACACACATACACACACACACACACAATGGAATATTACTTAGCCATAAAAAACAAAATCTTGCCATTCTCAACAACATGGATAGACATAGAGGATATTATCATGCTAAATGAAATAAGTCAGACAGAGAAAGACAAATACTATATGATTTCACTTATATGTAGAATCTGAAAAAAACAAAAGAAATGAATAAACAAAACAGAAACAGATCCATGGATACAGAGAACAAGCTGATGTTGCCAAAGAGGAGGGGAAGGGGAGATGAGTGAAAACAAAATGAAACACACACACACACACACACACACACACACACAATAAATAGATAAAATCATTATATAAATTATTTCAATTCTACGTGGTGGATTAACACATTTAGCAGGCTAAGAGATAAAAAAGGACAGAAAGAGCTTGGCATTACCAAATACTGGCAGTCCCACATAGAGAAGTCTTCACCAGACCAATGCATAAATATAAGCTAATACATAGTAGTTGTAATTGTTATTATTATGTTAGTATTATTATTTAATTATGATGATAGCTAACACCTAAAAGCTGCAAAAAAAGGGGGGGGGGTATTTATTTAAAGAGAACACATAGAACTTATTTGTAAATGAACAGCATTAGAGAATGACAGCAAGTTTTGAAATTTAGGAAGTTCTGTTTGATTCTGCGTGGTAGGCGGGATTCTAAGATGGCCACCAAGATTCCTGCTCTCCTGGTTCGGGCTCTATAGCATCTTCTCCCTGGAGTATGGATAGAGCTAGCAAATAGGATGGTTGTCATTCGGTTTTTAGGTTACATTACATGAAAAAATGAAGGGGTTTTAGCAGATGTAATTAAGGCCCCTAATTAGTTGGCTTTGAGTTAATCAAAAGGGAGCTTATGCTGGATGGGTCTGACTTAATCATGTGAGGTCTTTAAAGGCAAGTCTAGCAGGCAGAAAATGTGAGCAGTGCAGAAGCTTTCCTGCTGACTTTGAAGAAGCAAGCCACCCTCAGCTCTACAACTGTAGGAAAATGATTCTGCCGACAACCAGGTGAGCTTGGAGGAGGACCCTGTATCTCAGCTGAGCTTCACCTCTGGCCGACACTTCAACTGCAGCCTGTGCGACTGCACAGAGGACCTAAGTCCTAGCTAAGACCTACCCAGCCTCCTGATCCCCAGAAGCTGTGAAATAATAAATGGATGTAGGCTGCTAAAATTGTATTGCTGTTACATAGCAACAAAAAAACCCAATACACTCAAATATAGATTATATTATGGTCTTCAAGCTGAAATAGATGTGCTCCTGGTATAGACAAAGGCTTTCCAGGGCTTCACAGACACAGACAGTTGTAATGGAATCATTTCCCAGAGCTGCAACCCTTAATGTGTCTTTTCTGAAACTGATCTATGGGAAAAGGTGCTGGTTTTCCTTTCTTATCTCCTCTTTCACAATCAACATTCTTCTGTTTTGACAGAGAAAGGTCAACTCTCACCCATTCTGAATCTCACTCTTGTTGACTGCCCTGGGGTGAAAATACTCAGAGGTGCCAAACAGAAAACAAAACAAATGTGTTACATGCCGGAGTCTGAAAAGTTTCCTGGAGTAAAGTAATGGTCAGTCTGTGGTAGGGCTCTCTAGCTTTCCCCATCTTATATATATTTGGGTTAAGGCAAAGCTTGGTATTAGAAACAGAATATTTGGGCCTGGGTCAAGGTGATAGGAATTCAGAATATTATGGAATTGGCCAGCAGAACTGATGACGGCACATTTTGTTTAACAAGCTAGCTTCTTCCATGTTGTCAAATGCTGCATTTCTTCTGAAGATCAGTCCTGGTGATAGGAAGTACTAAAGGTTGAGTCACTTTTTTTTTTTTTCATCCAGGCAAACTCATGACAATGCTCAATATACCTCTCCACCTTACAATCAGAACAATGAAGATTTATGAAAAGCATGCTGGTGAAAACCAGTCTTTTCAGAGTAGCGCCCTCTCTGCACTTTTGCTAACCGCAGTCTTGAGAGCTTAGCAAGTGTTTTCATGTACCTGCGTCTCTCTCTGTCTGCATCCCCATGGCATATTTTGCATGATTTCAAGGAAAGGGAGAAAAAGCTAAAACTTTGTTTATAACAGATTATGACATATTTGAGAAAAAATAACACATATGGGAGGGAAATTAGTATTTTGTATTTCGTTGAAAAGTTATTCATATTCACAGAAGAGTATTGCCATCTACTTTTGCCAAAAAATTATCTGATTATTGGATATTTTAATATTTAATGTGTAGTCCATTGTGGTCACAGGGAAACAACGATATATCTAGGTAGACAGTTGTTGCAGGGACATGTAATGAGATGATCGATAAAAAGACTTTGAAGCATAAAACTACATTACGAAAATATTCTGAGGGGGAAGAATGGAACTATGAGTTCAAGGAAAAAAAGTCAGTGATATAAAAAGACTGACTGTTCAAGATAATGTTCAAGTGCATTTTAATTAGGTTATGGTGGTTATCAAATTACTATGTTATTTAGATTTCATTGGATACCTATAAAGTAATATAATAATTATATAATAACATAATGTTTATTAAAGACATAAATATCTAGAATTACATTTTATAACTAAACATAATAAAATTTTTTCAATACTAACTTAAAAATGTATGAGGGGATACATGGTTTTACAATATCCTTTTAGGAGATCTGTGAACAAAATATTTCAAGACAAAATATTCAAAGGTGAGAGAGACATGCTGGAAAGGTAATTTAGTGCTTAATTTAGTCGACTTGGGTAGAGCACATCAGTTTTGTTAGGTAAGCTATAGGGAGCCAATGACAGCTCAGTGAACATGATACTCTTTTATTTAGTAGCCCTGACTGAGTCTCTCTCCCACAGGTGTCATACACACAGTAAGGTTCTGTCATCAGAACCATGCTTCAGAAAAGTCTGGGTGATGTGCAAATCAAACACGATAATCTAAGCAAAGATTTCACTACTGAATTGTCTTGGGGTAATACATTCCTGAATCATTTTCTGTTAACTGTATGCTTGATTACCCTTATGGGTGAGCCCAGCAGTGGGCCCAACCCTTCTGAGCAATATTGAGGGCAATACTAAAGCTATACCACCCCAGGCCAACTGACCAGGGAGATAGAGGAGGAACGACCACCCATGTACTGCAATCCTGAATTCCTGGACAATCAAGCAGATATGTAGAATAAGACAGACGTGTTAGATAAACAACTGCATAGTTCTTTTCCTATAATGACTTGACCACAGTCAGTGAAAAAAACAAGAGGTCAGCAGTACCCGGAACAGAACGTTTACATTACCCTTTTATCCAGACATCAAATTCTTACCCTTCATGTCATTCTTTGTGGCACAAACTATTCCTACACTTCTCCCTAGGCCTTTTATCAAGAAGTTTACTAGATCAACTGTTCCACTCCCTTTTATTTCTTGTTTCTTCTACTTGCATGCATTTTTCTTATTATAATACCACATATATATTATCATCATAATGTTGATGATACCCATTGTCATTATCTTGGGAGATAACATGAGTAATTTATCTCAGTTGGACTTTCTGCTTCATTAAATAAAATCTATGTGCTTAATTCATCCCCCTTTTGTGATTGCAATCATTCTATGGTGTAACCTTTCTTATTCCATCTCCCCTATAAGGCTTACTAACTTTACATGTAGCCTAGAATTCACTCTTTTACAAATTCTGTATTTGTTAAACCCCGCCCCCCTTTATCCAATAATGAATTTCTCCTCTGATAAATGATGCTTTCTTAGCATTTTCCAACTCTGTAAAATGAAGATGACAACAGCAGGAACCAATCTATTTATTAGACTGTGATGTCGCCATCCTACCACTTTAAGGGTTGCTATACTGGTCAACGGAGAAGGAGGGATTTGGAAAGTTTTGTCAGTGAAAGCAAGTGGAAGAACTTGGAATTCTCCGTGAAAAATGAGATAAATGAGTACAGTTCCCTTGGGTAATGTGAAGGGATATGTTGCCACTCCTCATGGGCTTGGAACTGAAGCATGCATCTAGAGGTTACAAAAATAAGATGAGATCGTCTAAGGAAACAAATGCTATTTTAATATGCAGTGGTATCCTCTCCCAATTCTATTTATGCTTTCATCTTACTGAAAGGTTAAAACATGACTGACTTTTCAGATTTGGGCAAAAGAGATTCTGCTTATGTAGGTCAGGACTATTTCCTACACTTGGAAGCATTATCTGCTGACAGGCTGGTTGCTCTCTGGCAGGCCCTCACTTATTTCTTAATTTAGCACAGGTTTAATCAAATATTGGTGTGTGTCTATAAAAAGACCATCAAAAGTTTGTAACTTGGTCACACTGAAGTTAATAAAATAGAATTCTCTTCGCCTAATTGGTTTGTTTTATCACATTTTGTATTCTTCTAGAAATTTTCCATGTCATTTGTTGTTCCTCTTTCTATGTAGAGATGCATTGACTGTCTTGTTTGTGGCTATATATATGCCTAGATATAGAGAAAACAAAATAAAAGAATGAGGTTATTATGATCACAGTTGATGAATCATCATTTATTGTTGCTACTATTCTTTTCTGACATTGGGGTCCTAAAAGGGTCACCATGCAGCCTATAACTACATTACATTTGTGTGGGTGCTTAAAAAGAGGTGTGCTACTTTTTATACAGACGCAGTCAAAATAACATTTTATATAAGGAAAATGCAACTCTTAGCTGAGCGTTTTTTATACAGCCCCAATTTATATAACCTTTATTTTTCCTTGACAATACTGAATAATGGATTGTATAATATGTTTTGATGCCTCTGTTATGAAGATAGATTTGAATTATTCTCAGTTACTAGTTCAGTAAAGTCTTATAGCATAATCTTCATTAGAAAGGATATATCTTCATCACACCAAAATTCTGTTTACTCTCATAAAATAAATTTGTATTCCTGTTTCATATTTAATTTTGTGCATACTGTAGACCAAAGTTATGCATTTTAATTGCCTATTCATAATAGCTGATTGACTAAATAAATCCCCCCCAATTCATCCCACTAATTACCCACTTTCCTGTTTGTATAAAAAGTATACACATTTATGTTGCTGTAAGAAGAATTTAAAAAGACTTATTTTCTACTCACCTGACATAGATTTGCTGTAAACGTAATTTAGTGGAGATTACAATGAATGATATTTTATATTCTGAATTCCAAAATTTAACTTGTCATCTGAAGAAGAAATTTTTTAATGTAAATGCTTGGATTGGATTTACTTACAGACTTTATTAGATAAAATAACCCAGGGATTTTTTAAAAATGTTGAATAATAAATTAAACTTTAAGAATTGGTAACAATTAATTAATTGATAATTACTGAATTATTTTTAAAATTTTTCTTCAAACTACATGAGAAATTTAATGACTGGAAAACAATTGTCAAATTCCAATATAATATCCTATAGGACAACAATATGCATTAGAATGAAATTTTATAATGTATATAATATTGAAAATTATATAAAAAAATTCTTACATGTACAAGTTGAAGCTGTGTTTATCCATGCAAAGAAAATCTCAAAGTCAAAAATAGTATTATAGGAGAAACAATAGTTTTGGCACCCCTGTTATCATATTTTCTGGAAGGGTTTATCAAAATGGAAGAAGACAAGAGATTTAAGAGTAATTGCTGCTTAGGGCTGGCTGAGTGGCTCAGTTGGTTAAGAGTTAGCTTAAGAGCGTGAGCTCTGAGCAACAGGGCCACCGGTTTGATTCCCACATGGGCCAGTGATGCTGCGCCTGAGCTGAGCTGCCGCTGAGCTGCCAACAGGTGACATAATGGCTCAGATGGTTGAGAGCCTGTGCTCCTAACAACAAGACTGTCTGTTCCATGGTGGGCTGCGCCCGGTCACAACTAAGACTGAACTCGACACCTTGAGCTGAGCTGCCTCCCAGATGGCTCAGTGGATAGAGCCCACGTTCTTAGCAACAAGGCTACTGGTTCGACTCCCGCATGGAATGGTGACTACACCCATCTGCAACTAAGGTTGTAACATAGCACCATTAGCTTAGAGGCCACAAGCTGCGATGGTAGCCAGATGGTGACTGGCGCCCTCCACAACTAAGGTTGAAGAACAACAAC
Source organism: Hipposideros armiger (assembly GCF_001890085.2). NCBI lineage: Eukaryota > Metazoa > Chordata > Mammalia > Chiroptera > Hipposideridae > Hipposideros > Hipposideros armiger. The sequence goes on along the minus strand of NW_017732391.1, from coordinate 140,808 downwards.
TTGGCCGGTTCCCAATTCCCCAATTAAAAAAAAAAAAAAGAGTAATTGCTGTTTGTCACAGGTAATAAGTGATTACTTAACCCTTTCTTAAAAACAAAAAGAAGAGCATGTTGTTCTTAATATATAGATGATGTATTATAGAATTGTGCACTTGAAACCTATGCAGTTTTGTTGACCATTATCACCCCAATGAATTTTTTTAAAAATAAGAAAAAAAAAAAGACCATTGCTAATAAGATATAAACTAATATTTTCCTACTGAGGCCAGAATTATATGTTATGTATGTTGACTATGCATTTATTTCCCCAAAATGGTAAATTATAAAGGCATACAGACTACATAAAATAAAGTTAGAAGTAGGTATGATTTTTATTTTACATATTTCTGGGTTATTTGAAAATTTGACAAGAAACGAATATTACCTTTATAACCAGTAAAAATGTAAACAGTAGCATTTCTTAAGAAAAAAAAAAAGTAACTGATGCTTAATGGAAAAATGGAAGACCTTTAAGCACAGACTGGTTGAATTTTCCTCTCTCCTTCTGTGCTGCAATGAAATAAATACCATTTTGTATTTTCCCTAGAGATAGCAAATGGTTTATGGACAGAGAGCAAACACTCTTTTTCCAATAGTGTTTATTGTAAATTATTTATCTGTATTTATTACAGATCACACATGGGCAATGTTTTGCTTTACAGAACAATGTAAGAAATTAATCTTTATATAATTTTTTCTTAATTTCGGCAGTAAAGATTTTTGTATTTCTGATGTTTGTTAGTTTGTTTCCACCTTTCCCCTGCTTAAAAAAGCCCTTTTAACACTTCTTGCAATGCTGGCTTGGTGGTAATGAATTCCTGTAGCTTATTCTTTTCTGGGAAGCTTTTTATCTCTTCTTCAATTTTAAATGATAGTCTTGTTGGGTAAAACAATCTATGTTGTAAGCCTTTGTTTTTCATCAATTTGAATATTTCCTGCCATTCTCTTCTGGCTTGCAAAGATTTTTTCAAAGATTTTGTAGAAACATCAGCTGATAGTCTTATGGGAGTACCCTTGTAAGTAACTCCCTGTCTTTCTCTTGCTGCTTTTATGATTCTCTCTTTGTCTTTAACCTTTGCCATTCTAACTATGATGTGTCTTGGTGTGGGCCTCTTTGGATTCATCTTGGTTGGAACTCTCTGCACTTCCTGGGCTTGTATGTTAATTTCATTCATCAGGTTAGAGAAGTTTTTGGTCATTATTTCTTCTAATATGTGTCTTTATCCCTTGCTCCCTCTCTTCTCTTTCTGATATTCCTTTGATGTGCATGTTATTGCACTTGATGTTATCCCACAGGTCTCTTAAACTATTTTCATTGTTTTTTTTAATTATTTTTTCTTTTTGTTGTTCTGATTGGGTGATTTCTGCTAACTTGCCTTCTAAATTGCTGATTCGATCCTCTGCTTCATCTAATCTGCTGGTAAATCCTTTGAGTGTGTTCTTCATTCTAGTTATTGTATTTTTAAATTTTTACTGGTTATTTTTTTATGCGTTCTGTATCCTTCTTTATGTTTGCAATCTCTTTGTTGAGGTTCTCACTAAGTTCCTTAAACATTCTTATAATCAGTGTTCTAAACTCTGTCTCTGATAGGTTGGTTGCCTCTGTTTCTTTTACTTCCATCTTTGGAGGTTTCTTCTGTTCTTTTATTTGGGATATGTTTCTTTGTTTCCTCATTCTAGCTATTGCTCTGTGTTTGCTTTGATGTATTAGGTAAATGCCCTATGTCTCCAAATCGTTGCTGGGTGGTCTTATGTAGTATGCATCCTTTATATTTGAATTTCACATTCTCCTTATTCTCCTGTGCATGTGTTCCAAGAAGCGTCCCTTGTGTTGTGTGTATTATATTGTTGAAGTTGTGCTCTAATTGCTTTTGACTTGTGAGTGGGTGGGATTGACTCCCAGGCTGACTAGCTGTGAAAATTGGATATGTGTATGAACTGCGGTGTGAAGGTTGACCCCTCTGATTAGGCTTGGCCCCTGTAAGTTCTGTGCCTGTAGAGAGTTCCCTTTGGGTGTGTCACTTGTAGGTCAATCCTGGTAATGCTCTGGTTTCATCTGGAGTTGGCCTCTGGGTGTGTTGATTCTTGTGCTCTTAGGCTGGGCTCTCGTGCAGGGCAATTTCAGAACAAATCAAACAAACAAGCACAACAAGAACAACAAGAACAACAAATACACTCACACATAAAAACAACCGACAACCAACACTCAACACAAACAAAAATATCAAAAATACAAAACACAACCTCCCCAAAAAAGCAAGACAAAAAATAAAAACACTAAAAAAAAATCAATACAGAAAAACAGAAAGAATGAGGAAAAGTTGAGCAAGAAAGAAAAAAAGAAAAGAAGAGAGAGAATAAGGGGAAATTAATTAATTAATTAATTAAGGCAGTAAATATCACTGATAACTCTTTGTTTTATAGTGATTATTAGCACTGTGCAGATAAGAATATTTTCTTTTACAAACCTAAGTATGCTATTTCATATCCTTTTAGGTGAAAAATATCACCAATGAATATATGTTCTAAATAATAAAATAGATCTCTCATTCTTTCTTTGTGGATTGACACATAGCAGTATGATTGTCATCTAAAGGAATAACAATGTGGTTTTTATATTTTCCTCTACATTTA
>NW_017732391.1:125060-131674 GCF_001890085.2 Hipposideros armiger | reverse complement strand
CAGCAAGTGGGGTCATAAATAATTCACAGACTCAGAATACATTAATCAAGAGTTTATTTTTCTTTTAAAGTCATATAGTTTGAAATGCTTTATTTTTATTAAAAATAAATAAAGTGATAAGTAATTATCATGAGCTTATTCTCTCTTGTCTTTCACCAAGAATCATGTTCTCCACATGTTCTCATGTGGATAAACTGCTACAGAGAAGTTAAGATCCTCTCTCGTACTTCTGTTAAATCATAGGATTCTGTGGAATCATAGATGCTTAAGTTCTAAAAGAAATGCCACAGGATTTTGTCATTTGATCTTTTATCTAACCCCTCTTGAAGATTTATGAAGATCTGTAAGTCTATTTGTTGAGGCTGACCATTCCTTTAAGGATGGTTTTAATTACAGTTTTCTTACATGATTGATCCAAATCTTTGCCTCTGTAATTTCTGCCATTGGTCCTGGTTCTGTCTTTTTTGAAATACAGAGAAGTATTTGTGTGGCAGTCATTCAGGTGTTGGAAGTCAACTTGATGCTGTCCTTCATCTTCCCATCTCTAGTCCCAACAACCTCAACCTCTACTGCCCTTTTTCATGTAACACAATTGATTTCTCAATATTTTCTTCACTTTCCTTGATAGACACTTTACTTTCACTAACCCAAATCAAATGTGCTCTCCAGATGTAGACCAGCCTATAGAGAGGCTATTTGCAATGTAATAAATTCTACACATAATGTAGTTTAAAATTATATTTACTTTTATAGAATAGTCTTTGGCTCACATGGAGCTTGTTGTTCATGAATACATGTTAATTTTTTTTGTTTTCCAAATGAACTCCATAACTCATACTTCAACTATTCTTCAACTGAGAAAATTATGTTTAAAGCTAAGGGTGGACCTGAAATATACTTTTAATTTAATATTATCAGTTTTTAGTCTGTTAAAATAATTTTAAATATTGATTACCACTCAACATATTATCTGGTTAACTCACTTTTTAATTATCTGCAAATTTAAATAGTATGTCATTCATATTTGCTTTCAATTTGATAACCACAATATTAAATGGTCAGGATCCCATGGCCATATCACTAGAGAAGACCAGGTTAACATGGTTGGTAGGCATGGCTGTTGAGCTAGTTGCAAACTAGCCAATGGTACTGTTGTCCAGTCCACATTTTATTATCATAGTCTCAAGAATGTCACAAGAGGCTTTATTAAATCTCTTCCTGCAGGAATACTTCTTCAATAGGAAGGTTTTCTGATTTTTTTCTCTAAGCAACATAATCCTCTTTTTCAAATACAGTCGTACATAGAATCATAATTTATAGAACATAAAAAAGTGGGCCTGCAATTGTTGTAATGTGACTGAAAGATGAGACACCTACATTCATCACCCCCATTCCTCTCCAGCCCTTCCTAAGCCATGGCTTCCCAGAAACATCAGAGCTCCAAGAAAGACACTGGATGATGTTGACTAGTTGTTACAGTATAAATAAGAGGCACACGTGATCATGCATTTGAGTACTTGAGCTCAAATACTCTTCTATTCCTTAAAATCTGTTTAATATTTTTATTAGATTATAGAATGTGTAAGAGAAATACTTTCAAGCTTGCTGATACACATATTTTTCTTTTTCAAAAGAGGGATTATAATTAATGCAGAGGCCAGATCCTGGTGCCTGTTATATCCTCTTACAACTCTCAGGTAAAACACTTACAAAATTCTATTAAGGGGGCCATCCGACTGGCGCGTTGGTTAAGAGTTGGCTTGGGACACCAGATCTGAGCAGCAGGGCCCCTGTTCAGATCCCACATGAGGGCCAGTGACACTGCGCCCTCTACAGCTAAGATGGTGAACAACAGCTTGACCTGGAGCTGGGCTGCCGTGAGTCGCCAGCGACAGCGTAGGCTGCAGTGAGCTGCCATCAGCTACTGTGAGTGGCTGGCAGCAGGCCTGTGCAGCCAGAGCCAGTGTGAGCTGCCAAGAGCCACCATGAGCGGCCGTCCAGTCTCAGCTGGGAAGAGCACAATGATAAATACCAACATGGGCAAGTGAAGTGATGTCCTCCACAACTAGGCTGAAGAACAAAAGGACAGCAACTTGTCTGTTCCCCTTCCCCCNATAATTCCTCCTTCATAGAAGGACCTGTCTTTATTTGTGAAAAACTGAACAAGGTGCTGATTTACAGCCTCATCTGAATTGAACATTATACCACACAAGGACTTTTTAAGAGAGCGAAACAAGTGGAAGTCTGAGGGTGCACGGTCTGGTGAGTATGGTGGGTGTGAAACACATCCCATCCAAGCTCCAATAATTTTTGATGGGTGATCATACCTGTGTGTGGTCTCGCATTGTTGCGATGGAACACAATTCCTTTACAATTAACAAGCTCTGGATGTTTCCGGATGATGGATTCAATCAAACTGTCCAATTGCCAACAGCACACATTCAAATTGATTGTTTGGTTTCTTAGTAGGAGATCAAAAACACGACACCTTTAAAATCCCACCACACTAAGAACATAACCTTCCTCTGATGAATGTCTGCTTTCGATATTGTTTGAGGCGGATCGTCATGTTGGGACCAAGACCGTTTGTGCACCACATTGTTGTCAACAATCCACTTCTCATTACCAGTTATCAGTCGCTTCAAAAAAGGATCGTTTTCCTAACGTTTAATGAGCATATTGCAGATGTTTATATGCGCCATCAAATGAACTTCTTTGAGTTCACGCAGAACCCAAATATCAAGCTTGCTTACGTATCCCAGCTTCTTCAGGTGGTCATGAATGCTTGAATGATGATTGTTCAATGTTTCTGCAATCTCTCGTGTCATGTAACATGGGTTTGACTCAATCAATGCCTTTATTTTGTCATCATCAACCTCGGTGGGCCTCCCTGACCAAGGAGCGTCATTGAGATCAAAATCACCAGCATGAAATTTCGTTAACCATCATTGGCAGTGATGTTCTTGTAGAGCATTGTCACCATAAACTTTATGCAACTTTTCACAAGCTTGATGCACGTTTTTCCCTTTACGGAAGTAAAACAGTAAAATATGGCAAAAATGCACAGTTTCGTCTTCCATCTTCAACTTGTAAAATCTCCAAAACTCAACCAAATCATTCAATTTTTTTTAGAATGAAGCTAGAACTGTCAGCTGTCAAATGATATAGCAATAACATAGATGTGAATGGCTCTAGTACTTACAAAAATGAACTAGTGCCATCTGTTGCAAACACGCATTATGACTTTTCTGACAGCCCAATAATTTTGTAGAAGCAAGAGTAGGGTCAAGGTATCTGTGAAAAAATGAGCTCCCTAGAAATTTTCAGAAATCTTTGATGGAAGACTCATCTTCCCTCAAGGCATCAATAGGGAAAGGGCTTGAGGCAATCATCCTTCCTTTTGAAAAGCCCAGGTAACTGCAGCTGACAATTGTGTTTCATAAATATTTAAAATTATAAGGAATCATGACATAAGCAAGTTTATGGGATTTGAATTCCACTTTGCAGTAGCCTCAAAAATCAATGTCTTGGAATCTCGTGCTAGCATTTTTCCTACGAGAAGTATGCATCCCTTCATCTGTTTGTTGAATAACTATCATGGACCTACTCAACAACAGAAACTGCGTTAGACGTTGGAAATTCAAAAATAAATAAGACTATCACTATCATCAAGTTCATAGTCCATTTGGGAAGAAAAACACGTACATAATTACAATGCGATGTGATACAACAAGAATAGAGTTATCATTATTTATATTCTTCTTTATTATCATGAAAAAAACACTCTATTATTATTACTTATTATCGTGGTGGGATTCCAAAGGAAATAGAAAGTAATTATTGATGGGAGTATTGACAAAATCTTCACAATAAAGGTAAAATTTAATGGAGATTTCAGGTTCAAGGTGATGATTCTGAGCACATGCCTTTAACTCTAATCTGTTCTCAAATCTCATTGAAGTGACATAAAAAAATCCACAGTAATGCTGAAGAACTGGGAAGGATGCCATTAGTAGATCAGAAACTCTGAAAAAATTAGGGGAAGAAAAACAACAGGTCTGTTAGGATTAACATAGGGAAAGCCATAGTATTAAAAGACCACTGAAATGTGGGTGTTGCTATTCTTAAAAGAAAACTGAAACTCTAAGATTAGTTAGAATAAGCAAAGCCTGATATTAAGCCAGGAAAATTACAGGAAAATCACTGAAAGGTTTCAAGTTAACCACTAATTTTTTCCAGAGTGTCTAGATTGGGTTTTTGCCTCTAGACTATGGCTATCAAATATAGATCTTTAAAGAAAACAGGGAGTTTGCCAAAGTGAACTCCTAGCCAGAGCACCAGGGCTGGAGAAATTAGCAGGACTGGTGACTCCGGGCTGCAAGAATTCATGTCATGAAACCCTCATGGGCATGAAAGGAAGCTTGTCTGTACGTTCCATCGCCCTTTCACTATAGAGCTCATGCAATTTTGAGCCATATTCACTGAAAGGAAAAGCGTGATTTTGCACAAGTGCTGAGAAAACATAAGCTGTCAAACTGATTAATTCCAGATGTTCATAAGTAAAATGAAGAGATAACCAAAAATCACTTGAAGGAAAAGGAGGCATTAATATGAACAAACAAAAGATCTAATCTCTGAAGAAACAGTTAACACAGGAAACAAAAGAAAGTTTAAAATAAGTCTATTTGATATTCTTGGAGTGTTTTATGGAGATAACATATCCATAGAGCAAAAATATGCTGTTTGTAAAAGGAAAAAAAAAAGTGAGAGTTGGAGAATAGAGAAATTCTTGAGAAATTAAAAGCGTATTATCATTTAAAGATGTCAATAGGAAATTTAAATTGCAAAAGGGACATGACTGACAGATAAACTACTTGGAAGCTAATGCATTGAGTACAAGTGCAATAATAAAAAATGATAAAATTATGAAAAAAGAGACCAAGAGGACAGATCTAAAACATTTGACATCAGTTTAACAGAAGTTTGAGAAGAAAATATGTGAGGAATTAAAAAATAGTACGTTGGAAGACAGTTTTTCTAAATGGAAGGAACTCAAGTCTTTGTTCAGGTTGAAAGAGCCCTTCAAATATTTTAAGATGATATTGTGAAAGAGGAAAACACAGTACAATTTTGGTAAATCTTAGTAAAATTTGTGAATTCCAAATTGCAAAGAAAATCTAAGAGAAAGAAGAGGATCCTTACAATGAATTCTTAGTTGCTAAACTGGATGCTAACGAACTATGGGACAATGTCTACAATTTAATAAAAAGATTTGATCGTAGAACTCTATACCAAAATATGACTACGAAATAAAATCAACATCCTACATAGGTGCTTACTGGAAACAAAGTTTTCAAGGTAATGCTCCAGCAAAACCAACAACAACAACAAAAAGAATTCAAGAGGAAAGACCTTGGGTGTAAGAAGCAATGGTGAGAGAAGTATCCAGTAAAACTTTAAATTTAGATAGTTGCTGGTATTATGGCTATGAAATTTAAGATGATTGCTAAGAAAGAACTTCTGAAATATGTGAAGCAAAATAGACAGTAAAATTACAATCAATCAGGAGTTAGAATTCGACGTGAATTTAACAAAATATGAGCGAATGGACGGAAAATGAGTGTGCTGGAGTTCCTATTATGTAAGATGCTAAGAGGTTATGCATATGATTGGTTTTGCAATTAAGAGGAGACATTTAAAAATATTTTTATAAATTTAAGATACTATACTTGTGTATAACTCTCTAAAAGTAATATAGAGCTGCCCTCTCACTCAAAGAAACCAAAAACATAAAAGAAATCTTGATCATAATGGGAAAAAGTTTGGCAGAAAAGATAGCCTAACTGTGATACTAAAACAAGGCAGGAAAACTCAGAGCAACCTCACCTATGAATGTAGAGGTAAAATTTTCAATAAAATATTAAGAATATATTGAGGAATGAATCAAAATTAATAATACAATATAATCAACCATGATTTTTATTTTGCAAATACCAGGTCTGCTCAACAGTAGGAAATGTATTGATATAATTTCTCCCCTACTAGATTAAAGAAGGATAGAATCATTTATGTTTCCTTCTTGGATCATGAAGACTTTTAGGTTTGTACTTACGCAAAAAACAAACAAAAAACTATAAAATTATATTAAAAATGATATTTTTCACAATAACATCAAAACTATAATTATAAGCTTAAGGAATATTTATGATCTATATGAACAAAACTGCAAAACTATATGAAAATAATTTTAAGAAGGATCTTAATTAACTAAAGACAAATATGTTGTTCCTTAACAGAAAGATTCAATATTGTAAAGATAATATTTATTCTAAATTACCATGTAAACTCAATGTAATTTCAGTCAAAATTACAACAGGACCTTTTCTGAACTTTACAAATTGATCCTAAAGTTTGTTTCTGTAAGTGTAAATATTTATAATAGCCAAGGAAAAACTTAGAAGTCATAAAACTGTTTCTTTTTACATTATGCATACGGTAATAGCAAAAAAAAAATCCAACTCTAATATTGATTAGTAAATTATAAAGCATTGTGCAAAGAGACTATTAACTGGTTATTGAGATATTATGAATACTATAAGATGATGTAAAATGAT
>NW_017732391.1:120344-122779 GCF_001890085.2 Hipposideros armiger | reverse complement strand
AAAAAAATCTTAAAAATAAAAAAATTCTATTAAGGCATAAAAATGGCAATGGCACAGGAAATTAAAAATAAGAAAAGACCACATGCTACTGAGACAAGAGAATTTCCAATGACTTGAAACACCCATTTCATCGTAGACCCAGTTCACTTACTGTATGAGAATTGCATGGACAGCTGCAACCCCAATGTCTGCTCCTAAGTTTGTGACTTAAGAATTACGTTGATGAGAAAACCTGGCAGCCAACCAAACTCTAATGCCCAAGAAGTTCAGTAGAAGATAACTTATCGAGAATCATAACACCAATACATACAATACGGACAATCCATGGAAAGTCCTTTTTACAAATGAAACTCTACCTGTGAAATCATACCACTGAAATAACTGAAGAACAATTTGGAGTGATGTATGATGGTAGGATATAAGCAGACTGTAAATAAACAATTTGTGATGATACACCAAAGCCCAGGATATGATTACTAAATATTTTGTTGATTTTTTCCCCCTTTTCAGGTAAAACAGAAAAAAAAATAAGTAATCTAGTCTTCAATTGATTTGGGTGACCAAATTTTCTCATTAAATTAAGCTTTCTAAAGCATGATTTAAAATTTAATTTATTCCTTACCATATTTTATATCTCATTTTCCATATTTATGTGCTAAAATTAATTTTTTCATGATTTTAATTCTTTGGCATTAAATTAAAACTGGAAATGGCATTAATCTGGAATAGGTCAAGTCCTTGATATTCCAGGGCAATGATTTTTCACTGAGTCATACACCTCCTTTTACTTTTTCCAGCAGTCCTTTCTTTTTCTAATTTCATTCAGATGTTACAGTTCCCAGCATACAATATGATTGAGAGTAGAGAAAAAAGCAAGTCTTATGTTATATCCTTTGTTATTCAATTACCTCAGGAAAAGTCTTGTATGCTGGTGCTAGGCAAGCAATAAGGACTATTTAGGCAGTGTGAACTGACAGATGTAATTTCTTTTAATGTACTTCCTGTGTACAAAAAGATCTACAGTACCGTCTGACTCTTTACCATAGTTAAATAGGCTAATTAGAAAAAAGAAAATTTTCTTTGTGGACAGATGACACTTCTATCTATCTATTTATCTTCTATCTATCTCTCTATCTATCTATCTATCATCTATCATATCATCTACCTATCTATCTAAACACAAAAGAGGCTGAACACATTATCTCATACTGAATACATTTCCCCAGGCAGGTCTAGATCTAAAAGCAAAAATTTATCAGTACACAATATGTTATCTGGATAAGAATCATATATGTACTCTGTATTTTGTAAAATAAAGCATCAGTATAGAAGTCTCAAGGATAAGTAAACAAGGTGGTATGAAATAACATGCCATAGGATTTATGAAAAAGTTTTCCAACATAAAAGTAAAGAAGAATTATCCTGAAGATTCAGAGAAAGGATATACTTCTGAACTAATTTTCTTTTGTAAGAACAAGTGGAAAATGAGAATATTTGCCTTACTCTCCTAAGAAAAGTCTAGTAACATGACCACTGTAAAGAAATAGGGGCAAGTATTAATTAGGATGTCTTTGGCTGCCAGTAACAATTCTGATATGAGATGGCTTAAGCAATAAATACATTATTTTGTCACATAGCTAGATGTATGGAGGCAGACTAGATTCCCATGTAGGCTCATTAGAGAGTTCAAGTTGTCATCAGGGCCTCTGTGTCCTTTCAACCTAATCATGTTCTTTATTTTCAGGCTGGTTTACCTCACGGTCTCAAGATGGCTGCAACAGTTTTGTGTGTCACATCCACACATATTAATGTGCATATGATAAAAATGAATGATTCTTCCTAAGTCTCTTTCTTAAGAGAGAATAGCACTGTGCAGAAGCTTCCAGTCAAATCCTCTTCACATTGACCTGAATTGAATTCTCGGAATGTTCCTCAGACAATTACTGAAGTGGAAAATAAAACAATTAAAACTGGCTTAGACAAATCACCCCGGGAGATTATGACATCCATTACAGGGACATACAGAGAGAAAAAGATGGGATGAAGTAGTAGGTTGTAGAAGGGAACTACCTGAAGTAGAAAAATTAGAATCCACTTTGGAAACAGTAAAAAGCAAGAATAAAATTGAGAAAACTGAATTGGCGATTACACCCTAAAGAAGCTCTCCCAGGGCCGGCCGAGTGGCGCGATGGTTAAGAACTCGCTTGGGATGCCAGAGGGCCCCGGTTCGGATCCCACATATGAGGGCCAGTAACACTGGAGCTGGGCTGCCTGAGTCGCCGGTGACGGCGTGGGCTGCAGTCCCTGTGGCAGTGGATTGCCATGGGCTACTGTGTGTGGTCAGCAGTCAGTGTGAGCGGCCAGCAGCCGCAGTGAGCGGCCATCCATAAGCCGGCGACTGATCTGCCTCACCCGGGAAGAGCGCAATGATGGTG
>NW_017732391.1:108226-112319 GCF_001890085.2 Hipposideros armiger | reverse complement strand
TTATCCTCCATTCTCATGGAGTTGTATTTGTCCTGGATTATTTTATACACTGTCTTATATAGGCTTATATAGACATTCTTGAAATGGGTTCATTTTCCCTTCTGGAAGGGAAAACAGCTAATGTTTATAGCTCTCCCAACCCAGACCTCATCAGGTAGGAAGTCAAACAGAGCACAGGGAGGTTAAGAAAACAGTTCCAAAGGTGTGCTTATTTTCTGACTCTCAAATTGAACAATAGCTTTTTGGGTTTCCACTAGAATTGTTGAAGTCTGCTCAATAAAATGCATTTTTTTATATTTCAAATAGTTATTTATAGAATTTTTATACTTCAAATAGTTATTTGAAGTAACTATTCACCAGAGGTTCTTGGGAACTTTCCTTTAAACCTTCTTTTAAACCTTCTTAATCCTTCCTACTCAAACTGTGATCCACAGACCAGCAGCTCCAGCATCCCCTGGGAGCTTGTTAGAAATGTAGAATCTCAAGTCACATCCAAGAACTACTGTATCACATCTTCATTTCAATAAGATCCGCAGCTGATCTGTATGCACAGTAAAGTTTGAGAAGCACTTTGCATAATCACTTTTCTACCTCTAACTGCATCCAATGATTATTAATCTTCTAATAACCCATAATTAATGCTATTTGCAAATACTGTTATTGCTTATTAATATGTATTAACACTATTTACTAAGTACTAATCCCAGCCTTCTTCAGTAAACATAGTATTATTCACTGACCACACCCATAGAGTAATCCTAAGCTTTACTATGTTTATCACTCACCTGTGAAGCCTGCCAAAAATTCAGAAGACTACCCACAGAGACTAGGATTTATTAAATCTGAGATGGCCTCTAAGAATCTGAATTTTCCACAATCACTTAAAGTTTTCCTTATGTAAGTGGTTCCTGGACCAGTTTATGGAAATGGTATTATACTATAACAGTAAAAGCAAAAGTCTCGCAATATCTGCAAAGCTCAAAAAAGCAAAGTGCAATAANTTCCTATCCCCCCAATTCCCCAATAAAAATCTTTAAAAAAAAAAAAAGAAGCTCTCCCAGTGTTCTGAATAAAAGGACAAAGAAATTTTAGAAACGTTAAAAAGAAACAATGTGGAAAGCAAAGAATAGAGATTGAAAGTTGTGCTTAGTATGATAAAGCAAGAAAAAAAATGGATGAAAGGCTAATCAAACACTTAAGAAACAACATTTGGGTGAAATTTGACATGAGCCTGTAGATTAAGAGTTATCCAGGTGTTTGAAGTAAAATGAATAGTAAACAGCCCACACTTTTACATAGTTAAATTCTACAACAGTATAGTCAGGGGAGTCAAAGATTACCAGAAAATGGGACAAAAATTATATCAATCTCAGACTCTTATTATATGATACTAAATTGTAAACAACAATGTAAAATTCTTAGAAGAAAATGTACCCCAATATTTCTATGTGTGGCACCATCACCAATCTAGTTTGAAAGCAAGAGAATAGCAGAGTTTAAAGGCTCTGAAAATGTATTTATTGTTTTCCTTTCTTTGCGGTGAAGATATACTTAAGTGGATAAATCAAGATAGAGAAAAATTTGGTATTAATTTTTTTGAAGTTAAGTAGTAGGTTCCTCAAAATTCATATGCTCATCTAAGATGCCATTCAAATGTAAAGACAAGAATGTTCTTGGATACTGAAAGCTCCATTAGACATAAGACTTACATACTCTTTCAGAAAAAAGAAACCCAAAAACATTCTTGACACTTTAAGAGCCTAAGAATAGTAATCTTGTAATATAAAGGACTGATTGTGAGATTTAAAACAGTCTAATTAAATGAACTATAGCTAACTGTGGCATGGTTATTCGACTGAATGCAAAATACAAAAATACTTCTTGAAAATGATGTTTTATGTAGAGCAATATAATAATAAGCCAGGTTGATAATGCTAATTTAAAAAAATAAACAAAAACTAAGAAGTGGGCAAAAGAAGAATAGTATAGGAGTGATAAATTCCTTTAACAAAGTGACTTGAAGGTCATAATTTCTTTTTGTCATAGGAAAATAGGGAATACCGGTTTAGAAATATATAAAAAATGTTATCATTAATAAAATTAAGAAAAATAAATCACTTCCCAAACTACTACAGAATAAAATAAAAAGTAGACTTTAACAACAATAAAAATTATTTTTAAATTTGAAAGTGTATGGGAGCACATCAAACTAGAAGGCACAAAACAAATTAAGAGGTATAATAACAATCATTTCAGTAATAGTTATAAATATAAAGGTTAACAAAAATTGTTTCTGTGCTGCTTAGAAGAGCACTTCAAGATGACTGCAAGAAAATAGACCAAGGATATACCAGAAGATCAGAAACAAAAAGAAGCTATTCAATTACTGGTATCAGATAAATTATCCAAATTAAAAAATCATTAGTGGAGACTGAATTTTTTTGCATTGATACTCTTTTCTACTCTACAACAGAATAAAAAATTTAAAAATCTTATAGAGACATTTATAAAAAATGACAATTAATACAGAGATAATTAACAACAGGAAATGCAAATGGCAAATCAAAATAGCAAGATACCATTTTTTACCCTGAAGTCACAAAATGTTAAGTAATTGTGATAATTCGTTTGAGGATTCCACGGGAAAGCATTCTCATATGTGTACATTGAATCGAACTCTGGAAAGCAGTTAAATAATGTGCATAGAGACATTTTATACATTTTCCCCAGAATGTAATAAAGAAATAAATGTTAAGGCAAATCTGAAAAAAGTATCTCATATTTATATGTAATAATGTCCATAATACTTTATTCGTAACGGTGAAAAATTGGGAACAAGCATCACTGAAGAGAAGGGCTAAATATATTACATGTATATCTTCATATATAAATATATCAGATATGATATTGTATAGCTGTTAAAGAGATTTTTTTGAAGAATTATCAGTGCACTGAAAAATGTTTATGATTAAATGTTAAAGCCAATAAAACCTGATGAACAATTGGGTAGTCACTTATCGCAACTGTGTAAAAGCACATGTAAAACTTCAGAAAGAAAGCCTGACAAAGTGGTAATCTGACTTGACCCTGAGAGGTAAAATTATAGGTAATTTCTTTTGTGCTTTCTAAGACCTTTCTGTATGTTCTAAATTCCCTATTTCCAACATGTATTATTTTAATAAAGGGAAAAATACCAATCATTGAAAAGAAAGAAAAATTGCTTTTCCTCCACTTCTAATTTCTTTCATTTTTTTCAGGTGTTCTCAAAGATTTTGGTGGTTTCGCAATAGCGTCTCTAGCGCTTTCACTCCCCTGAGGTATAATTTTTCTGAGACTGGAGAATTAAAAAGGCTTTATATTTTCATACCATCTCCTCACCTAACTCGGATTTCAATTTTCCCCTAACCATGTTTGCTTTCCTTTTGCCACTTTGGAGATTATTCTCCTGGTTGGAGACAAAAGCTAAAAAGGCGTTAGTTGATGAGTCTTGTCTGCTTTTTTGTCATCTGTTAGCATCGTGCTATCTGTTACCAGTAGGCAGTCTTCCTTCATCTCCTTCCTGCTCTGAATTTAACAAAAGAAAAATGGTCCACAGAAACTTCAACTCACTTTGAGTACCCAATCTCCTTCTTAGAGATTTAAACCAATCTTTTGATTTATTCTTTAGTTGTGTGTCCCGTTTTCCTCCTTGAATCAACTGCCAATATTCCTTTAAAATCTAAGCTCATCAGAGAGTGTCCTTTGCAACTACAAAGGATTTTGTAACTGTGGCCCTTTAAACCAGATCCATCCATTTACCCATCATGCACCCTTCGGTCCACAATGCAGGCCACAGTTGCTAACTGCTTTTCCCTCTTTGGATACCTTCTCCTTTTTGCCGCCTGCTTTACGTTTTATGCTCTTTCCCTTGACTCTTGGTGTTTGACCATGGTTCACAAATTCAAAATCTGCAGTGGCCCAGCTGGTAAAATGTGGAGCACTAGTGAGGCTATGGTACACCTTCAAAGAGAGCAGCCATTACTCATTCACCTCCCACTGCACCATGCAGTATGGGCTGTCGCCCACTGTGGTAAAATCTTCTGATTTTTTTTTT
>NW_017732391.1:101136-107465 GCF_001890085.2 Hipposideros armiger | reverse complement strand
ACTATGGAGGTACCTCAAAAATCTGGAAATGGAAGTACCTTATGACCCAGCAATCCCACTCTTAGGTATTTATCCAAAAAATCCCAAGACATTAATCCGAAAAAATATATGTACCCCTATGTTCATTGCAGTGTTATTCACAATAGCTAAGACTTGGAAACAACCAAAATGCCCATCGGTGAATTAAGTACTTTTATCATTCATATTTACAGAAGAAGAAACTGAGTCAGAGTAATTTAAGCAAATGCCCTAAATTATCCAGATAGTATCAGAGCTGAACCTAGCAGGTTAGGCTCCAGAGGAATGAATACCCTTAATAAGTGCACGTTATCTCTCTTCTTACCCGTCTATAAACTCAAAGATGACTTCATCGTCTTCTCCCCAGGTACCCATCGCTTCTATTGCTGTCATCAGTTCTCCTTGTTGATCAGAATTAGGTGCCAGAAGCACTTGCTCTCATTGATGCCTTTATTGCCCTCTGCCTTTTGAGCAACAGAACTATCAGCATGGCATGTCAAGAACGTTTTGATGCTCTACCTTTAGTAGATAAGGCTTCCAGCCGCTATATTGATAGATGAAGTTACTTTATCCTGCCTCCATACCCATTTTGTGATTTATTGACCATTTACTTTCTATCTCAAAACTCTGAGGGGTGCTTCTGAAACAGCATCTGTACCTTCTTTTTTTAAGCTAGGTCATATACTTCACTTTATAAATCATAAATTTCCATCCAGGTTAATATTGTGTTTATATACAATGTTACTTCTCTTCCCCTTTACTTCTAAGTCTCTCTAATCTGTCTCAGATGCTCACTCAAGACTTCAACTAAAATGTCTATGTCTGTGTTTCAAAAATCTTTATCTCTGGGTCCACACGGAATCCCAAGCTGCAAACAGTCATGTGCAAGTGGCCCCTGGACATCCCTGTCAGGCATGTCAAAGGCAACATGTTCACACCTGAGCCCGTCATCTCTCCCCCATATCTGCTCCTTCTTTTACCCCAAGTTTACCATCTAGCCAGCTGTCCCTGCTAGAAATTATTGGCCCCATTTCTCTGCTCCTCTTCATAAGAAAACACATTAAAATAGTTTTTGGTGATTGTCACACCCATTTTCACTTCTCACACACTGTTCTTCGAGCCAGTAGGCTTCAGTCCTCACCACTGAAACTGAGCATCACCAGACACTTCCATACTGGCAAATACAATGGTCACTGCTCTGCCCACATTTCACTTCACCTGTTAGGCACATTTGATGTACTTATTCACTTCTTCCTTTTCTTGGTTTTTATGGTGCCACCCTGTCCTACATTTCTTATTTTCATATTGGTTCCTTCTGGTCAGGCTGTTCAGCTAACTTTTCCTTAGGTTGGCCTCTAAACATTGAAAGTTCCCAGACTGAGTCCTTCACTATAGTAGTGTTTTTTATTGTTGCCATAAAAAATTGCTACAGGGCCGGCCGAGTGGCTCAGCTGGTTAAGAGCTCGCTTGGGAGAGCCAGCTCTGAGCAGCAGGGCTGCGGTTCGGATCCCACATTGAGGGCCAGTGACGCTCGCCCTCTACAGCTAAGATGATGAACAACAGCTCAACCTGGAGCTGGGCTGCTGTGAGTCGCCAGCGTAGGTGTAGGCTGCAGCAGGGCTGCAGTGGGCTGCCGTGAGCTACGTGAGTGGCTGGCAGCCAGCATGAGCAGCCCACAGCCAGTGTGAGCAGCCAACCAGTGACGGGCGACCAATTGCCCCACCCGGGAAGAGCACAATGATCATACCAACATGAGCCAGTGAAGTGATGTCTTCCACAACTAGACTGAAGAAGAAGAACAACAACAAAAAAAAAACAACACAGCAATTTGTCTACCTGTCTGTTCCCCTTCCCCAATTCCCCAATGCTGTTCCCCTCCCCTCCAATTCCCCAATAAAAAAAAAATCTTAAAAAAAAATTGCTACAAAGCATAAATTTATTATCTGAAGGCTGACCCAGGTTTCCCTGGATTAAAGTCAAGGTGTTATCTGGGCTATGTTCCTTTCAGAAAGCTCTCAGAGAGAACCATTTTCTTGTATGTTTCAGCCTCTTGAGGCTGTCTGCATTCCAGCTCATTGACCTCTTTCCCTGTCTTCAAAGCCAGCAATGTCAAATCTCTCTCTGAACCTACTTTCATGGTCACATCTCTCTCAGACAACAGCCAGGAGAAAGTTTTCCACCATGAACACTCCCTGCTCTCTTACATTGGGTCCACCTGGATAATCAAGGAAAGTCTTTCCATCTCAAGGTCCTTAACGTAATCATGTGTAAAATTCCTTTTTGTCATGTAAAGTTCTGTGGATTATTCATATTCATAGGTTCTGTTGATTAGGACCTGAAAATCTTCCGGGGCCCATAATTCTACCTAAAACATTAGCCCTCTTCCCCTTCCTCTATGGAAAAGATCCTCTAAATTTCAGTTTCAGATGCCATCTGTGTGGTGATGACACACACATTTTTATCCCCAGCCCTGACCTCTCTGAGATTTCAACTCATTTATCCAAACACTTACTTCATTTACCCTCTCCTCAACCTTCCTTCCCCAAATCTTCATTATTTCCATAAATGGCACCATGACGGCCCCAAAGGATCAAGAATTACATTTGGTGGTCAGATTTGACTTCTTTCTTTGACCCCCAACTCTACTGATCAGGGGATCCTCTGGTACATACCCCAACTTATTTAGTTCAGTATTTCCACCGCTGCCACCTAGACTAAGCCACAGGGTCGGTACCTCCTAACGCCACTTGCTGCTTCTCTCTTGATCCCCTCACATTTATTTAGCATTCAAAAAAAAAATCCTACAAAAGAGTCACAGTAAGATTTTAAAGTAGTAAATTGGGTTATGATACTTCTCTGTTTAACCACCCAGAGTGGCTCCTCATTACTTGTAGAAAAAGTATGCTATAAAGCTCCTCATGACCTGTCTGTGGCTTCATCTTCTGCCACTCCCCTCCCCTTTCACTACGTTTCAGCCACCCTGCCAGCCTGCAGTCTATCCCTGGAGCATGTCAGACACTTCTTGCCTCACTTCTTCCGGAACCCTCATTGTGCAGATCCTCGCATAGATGGATGGTTCTTGTGATTAGGTCTTGCCTTGAGCCTTCCCCAACCATGTCATCTAAAGATCATTTCTCCACCTCCATTCTCATTCTTTATCCCATGGCTATCTGAATTTCTTTAAAGCACTAATCATTATCTAAAAATATCACCTTTAGGGGCAGCCAGTTAGCTCAGTTGGTAAGAATGAGAGCTCTGAACAACAGGGCTGCTGGTTCGATTCCCACATGGGCCAGTAAGCTGCACCAGTGAGCTGCACCCTCTACAGCTAAGATTGTGAACAATGTCTTGACCTGGAGCTGGATGGCATGGGCTGCCTTGGGCTGCCATGGGCTGCTGTGAGCCGCAACTGGTAGCAAACATGAGCAGCCGGCAGCCAGCAAGAGCTGCCGTGAGCCACTGTAAGTGGCCGTCCAATGGCTGATGACCAAGTGTCTCAGTCGGGAAGAGCACAATTATCAAAACACCAATATGGGATAGTGAGAGATGTCCTCCACAACTAGACTGAAAACAATGGCTCAGAGGTGGGGGAAGGTGGGAATATCACATTTATTTATGACAAATTCACTGAAATAAATGTACATAAAATGAAAAACACATATATTATGTACACAGTTTTATGAAATACATACACCTAAATAGCTACAACCTCAGTGAAGAGGTAGAACATTTTCATCACCCCAGAAAGCTGACAAATGTTCCTTAGCAGTCAAGCCCCCCTGCCCACCCCAAGCTGCCTCTCATCTGATTTCTTGTAATCACTGATCTTATCAGTTTTCTTGTTCCAGAGCATCTCTGTCAAGTAGAAATATAATGAACTACTTGGATAGTTGAAATTTTTCTAGTAGCTCACATAACTTTGTTGTAGAACTCCATAGAGCTTTGTACTGTATGGTGTCTTTTTCCTTTTGCTTAACATAATGTTTTTGAGTTTCATCTTTGTATCAGTAGCTCATTTTTTCCATTTGTGAGTAATACTTTATTTTATGAAAATACAACAATTTGTTTATCCTTTCTCCTATTGATATTGCCATGTTTCCAGATTATAATTATTTTGAGAAAAGCTGCTATGAACCTTCATGCACAAGTCTTCTTGGACATATGTTTTTATTTCTTCTAGGTGATATAGTAAGTTAGTATTTAACTTTATGAGAAACTGCCCAATTGCTTTCCAAAGTGTTTGCACCATTTTGTACTATCTCCAGCTATAAGAGTTCTAGCTGCTCCATATCCTCACAGATACTCAGTATTCTGGTCTTTTGAATTGTTTTGTTTTAGCCATTCCAGTTGTATCTTATAGAGGTTTCTATTTGCATTTTACTAATGACTAATAATTAAAATATATTTACAAGTGCTTATTGGTCATTTCTATATCTTCTTCTGTATAGTCTGTTACAGAATTTTCCCTTTTTAACAATTGAGTTGTCTTTTAATTATTGAATTGTAAGACTTATTTATATATTCTGTATGAGTACTTTTTCATATATATATGTGCTGCAAATATTCTCTTCCTTACTGTTACTTGGTTCTTAATTTTCTTAATAAATTCTTTTTAAAAATAGAAGGTTTTAATCTTGATGAAGTTCAATTTACATTTTTTTTCTTTTATGGTTATTTCTTTTTGTGTCCTTTTTACCAAATATTTGCCTACTCATGGTGTTAGAGTTTCTCCAATATTTTCTTCTAAAATGTTATGATTGTGGTTTTTATGTTTACAGTAGCTTCTTAACATCTGTCATGATGTTTTTCTTTGTCTTGTTTTCTCTTCTTTTCCTCATTTCTTTGCTCTCCTTTTCCTCCCTTCTATTCTCATGAAAGGTAGAACACTTCTCCTGATCTCAGTTTCTACTTTATTTTTCTTCTTCTTTATGGCCAGTCAGCAAAACAAAGGTTAGTAGTGTCAAAACCCCTAAACAAATGTTTCCCCTTTTTTTGGAAGGCAGAAGGTGGAATGGAAGGAGAGGAGGACTATAGGACTATACATGCTTCTACATTTTTTTTCTTCCTTTTACTTCTTTTGCACAAGAAATTACAAGTTCATTTCAGAAGGGGTGGTACTTAGAGAGTAGGGGGCACAGAAGGGTGTGAGCAGATGGTGCAACGCTGGATGAGAAAGGGAGGGGGATGCGGACTAGAGCTATAGAGACATTCACCCCACTTTACAATCAATAACCCCAAGAGATAAGGTGGAAAGTTAACATTTGAAACACATCAGTATTGTCTGTAGCTTGTTTTTATATATAAATCATATTGCCCATGGCCAGAGCAGACCAACCTGATGAGTTTAAAAAAAAAAAAAAGTAACATCACAATTACAAAGTGGATGTCTTATGTTCAACCTTTTTTGACAGGATCTCCAGCTGCCTTCCAAGTCTCCCCATTTGTCTTATAGAAGCCCCAGAAGTCACCTCATTTATTGGGTACATGGGCCCAGTCCTCGGAGATATAGTCTTTTTCTATTTTTGCTATTCTATCTAGCTCTACCTTCCTTTGGTAATATCTGTTGCCTTTGAGTCCCTTTCAAAGTGCCATTGTTTGTTCTCTGTATCTATCCATGGGGATGTAAAGTACAACAGGAGAATATAGTCAATACTGTTGCAGCAATTATGTGTAGTGCCAGGTGGGTATTAGGCTAATCGAGGGAAATCTGCCCTTCCTCCCTTCCTTTCTTCTTCCCTTCCTTCCTTCCTTTCTCCCTTTTCTCTTCTCGAATAAGTCATTTGTTGAAGGCAGCAGAATTCCATATTAGCCTTGTCAGCCATATAAATGGTTAACATGGTTGCCTCAGTATGGACTCATCTACCACCCTGTGAGATGCATTTTCCTTGGTTGGTGATGGATAATTCCCATATGCTAAAATCTGTGGGCCATCACTATTGCCTATGGCAATGCTGAAGGAAGTCAGTGTTTCTTCTGAGTTTGAACTTTGCCCTCTATGATGTGTTTCTCGATCTGTTTTTCATTATCACATGCCCTTTCTTGCCCCCCCAACCCCACCAGAAGCCTTTTTGATTTTGTTTTCCAAAACACTTCTGCCATCCCATGTGATATTTTAATACCACAGATATAACATTTATCTGTTTATCACCATGGCCCTCCAAACATTGTAATAACTAAATTTTTTTTTCACTCCCTCCTAGGCACTAATTTTTACCCTTGGGACAGTATCAAACCCCATGTAGAATGTAGAATGCATGCTCTATGAAAAGGATGGCATGAGTGCTGACAGCTTTGATAATGCGGAGTATCTT
>NW_017732391.1:96818-99236 GCF_001890085.2 Hipposideros armiger | reverse complement strand
GGAACACTTCCTGGTCACACTTGGAGGTTCTTCTCATTCCCTCTGATGCTGCAACTCAGCTCTGGAAAAGAATGTGTGAGAGTGGCTGTGACTGCAGAAAATGTATTACAGTGTTTACTAATGAAAGGGAGTGATTTCTATCACATTTTCCCTTTAATCAATGAGCACTGCAAAGATCACTAATATTTATTGTAATTCTGATACCTCTTCTTATAAATGTGGAGGAAAGAAGGAGGAAAGGTAAAAACAATCAGACATATCACAATGCTTTGAGGAGAATTTTAAATTAATTCTTAACTTGGCAGTATGTACTTATACTGTACATGTTGGGCAGTAAATAGTTAATTCACAGCCATAGCGTCCTGCTTATCTTCCCATTAGAATTAACAAGGAAACACATTAGAACTCTTTCAGAAGTTGATTACAAAGAAGAAAACACATTAATAGAAATAAAATATACAATTTGAAAATTAACAGTCTTTCTCATCGTGCTTGAGAAACAGATGCTGAATAATTACCACCTTACACAAAAGTCTCCTTCAGAAAGAATACATGTAATTACCTATGGCTGTTACTTGGAAATGGAAATAGAAATATAATAGCAAAGGTTGGTAGCACATATTATATGAAAGGATTAAATAACCCTATGTATATTCAGTACTGTATAAGAGGCTTTTATGTTCAATAGGGGAGTCCATCAAGAAAGACATCTTAGTCAGTGGGGATATTTGACACTGAACCATGTTGGAATTACCTCTCAGGGGCAGATATTGCAAATTTGACTTGAGATGTTAGAGCTACCTTTAGGTATTCCTAGATATTAGGATCTTCTTCAGCACTAGACTTAATCAGAAATTATAGAAATAGGACTAACTTTTGAGTATCTATCTATCTATCTGTCTATCTATCTATCTATCTATCATCTATCTATATCTAATCTCTCTATCTATCTGGAGTAAATGAAGGTACTTTAAATCCTAGTTGACTCACAAGATTCTATGAGGACATCTGGAGGCTATGTTACAGGGAATACAGTAGCAAATAATGAAGGTATGATGATGCCACAAGATGTATCGTAGGGCAGAGTCAAAAAGCTGGGGGTTATGAGGAAGCAGATGGACTACTTAAGGACTGATCTAGAAAAGAGAGTCTAAACCCTGAGAAGGAATTTGTTTCATCATTGGTTGTTAACAGAAAGCAGGTAAAAAATATCTTCTGCGCCACCCCAGTTCCCATATGTCCTCATCATGAACACTTCCTTACTTTTTTTACAAAGAAATGGTTATAAAAAGTAAGATTATGTGAAGTACTTCTAAGGTACTACAGCTGGTTACCCTAATCCTTGTAATGCGATGGGTAAAAATCACACAAAGCCTGAGGAAATTGTTAGATTGACATTTAATTTCCTTAGGAGCAACTTTGTTAAAACTTTTGAATCAGCTTTAAAGAAATTGTCTTTACTTTGGCTAAGCAAAGAGACGGTGTTTTCTTTTTATTTTCCAGTGTCCATGTTTTTCCTTGTCCACATCTGCTTCCACAAAAAAAAACAATTATTCACATCAGCCTTTTGGATTTTTAAGACGGTTTACATCTTCCAAGAAACTCTTTATGGCACCAGGTATATTTACAGTTAAACTAACAGTGGGGAGATAAACAGTGAGCGCTCTCAGGGCCTCCCAGGTGCCCTTGAACTCTAGTTTATCAGAGATGCCTAATAGACCCCAGTAGATCATGCTGAGCTGGCTTGATTCAAACTGAGGATGGAAAATTTCCATGAACACACCATGGTCACACCAATTACGCATATGAACGTCTGCTGGATCAATGCAGTAGGTAAAGCATACTCTTTTTTTTTTTTTTTAACATATGGGTAAGGTGTGGATTTAAGGAAGCCTGGATAAGAGAATTTAAAGTTGGGTCGTTAGTTAGATTGGGTTTGTTTAGAAGGTTCTTAGAATTAGAATGATCTAATGGGTGAAAATAAAAAGTGAGGTAAGATTGGATACTACTCAAAAAGAAACAGAGCAGTGAGATTAAAAATTCATAGATTTAGAACACTTTGTTAACTGTTATAGAGAAAGTAGCTTTTCAAAGGTAGACAGAGTTTCTCCTATGGTTATTGGCACTTTTCCCAAGTCAGAGGCAAAGAGTTCTTTGAATTTCAAGAGAAAAGGATTCTTTAAGGATATAGTTGCAATGGGACCTCTGGGAAATAGGAAAACTTATCTTTTCCAGTAGCGGGTGAGAGGGCTTTGTCAGGTATCAATGTGTTATAGGGACTACTTTCAGACACAAATATATTAGAATGCGTGTTGGTTTATCCTAAGGCCTGGGACCTACAGGTGAAGGTGATTAAACAATTTTGAGATAGAGAAAACAGAGGCAAAGCTAAGACCAGTATAAAAGCTATAAAAGTGC
>NW_017732391.1:92896-94589 GCF_001890085.2 Hipposideros armiger | reverse complement strand
GCTTTATGGGTTTTATTTTGCTAATGACTGACTACTTGCTTGTTATTTTATATGTATTTTAGACAATGATAATAATGTTAGACAAAAAGCAAATTTGAGCGATTTTCTTATTCAGGTACTGAATGGGTTGTAAAGCAATGGAGACAACTCGCAACATCAACAATACATTTGACCCAGGAACTGCTAACGAACATACAGTGCAGTGGTGGTTCAAGAAGTTTTGCAAAAGAGACGAGAGCCTTGAAGATGAGGAGCTTAGTGGCCAGCCATCAGAAGTTGACAAAGACCAATTGAGAGCAATCATTGAAGCTGATACTCTTACAACTATACGAGAAGTTGCTGAAGAACTCAACGTTGACCATTCTATGGTCATTAGGCATTTGAATCAAATTGTAAAGGTGGAAAAGCTTGATAAGTGGTTGCCTCATGAGCTGACCACAAATCAAAAGAATCATCATTTTGAAGTGTCATCTTTTTTTATTCTATGCAACAACAACGAACTATTTCTCTATCAAATTGTGATGTGTGATGAAAAGTGGATTTTATATGACAACTGGCAATGACCAGCTCAGTAGTTGGACCTAGAAGAAGCTTCAAAGCACTTCCCAAAGCCAAATTTGCACCAAAAAAAGGCCATGGTCACTGTTTGGTGGTTTGGTGCCGGTCTGATCCACGATAGCTTTCTGAATCCCAGCGAAACCATTACATCTGAGAAGTATGCTCAGCAAATCGATGAGATGCATTGAAAACTGCAACACCAGCAGCTGGCATTGGTCAACAGAAAGGGCCCAATTCTTCTCCATGACAATGCCCGACTGCACATCACACAACCAACACTTCAAACATTGAACAAATTGGGCTATGAAGTTTTGCCTCATCCACCATATTCACCTGACCTCTCACCAACCAACCATCACTTCTTCAAGCATCTCGACAACTTTTTGCAGGGAAAAAGCCTCCACAACCAGCAGGATGCAGAAAATGCTTTCCAAGAGTTCGTCAAATCCCAAAGCACCGATTTTTATGCTAC
Organism: Hipposideros armiger; assembly: GCF_001890085.2. Taxonomy (NCBI): domain Eukaryota; kingdom Metazoa; phylum Chordata; class Mammalia; order Chiroptera; family Hipposideridae; genus Hipposideros; species Hipposideros armiger. The sequence continues at coordinate 93,559 of NW_017732391.1, read as the reverse complement.
AGGAATAAACAAACTTATTTCTCATTGGCAAAAATGTGTTGATTGTAATTGTTCCTATTTTGATTAATAAATATGTGTTTGAGCCTAGTTATAATGATTTAAAATTCACAGTCCAAAACCCCAATTACTTGTGCACCAACCTAATAGAATGGCTATTATCAACAAGATAAGTAACAATAAGTGTAGGAGAGGTTGTGAAGAGAAAGAAACCCTTATATAATGCTGGTGGGAATGTAAACTGGCACAGTCACCATGGGAAACAGTATGGAAGTTTCTCAAAAGATTAAGAATAGAATTACCATAGGACCAAGCAATCCCTCTTCTGAGTATCTACCCCCAAAATCTGGAAACATTTATCTGTAAATATATACCTACTCCAATATTCCTTGCAGCATTATTAATGGTGGCCAAGACATGAAAACAACCACAGTGTCCTTCAATAGATGATTGGGTAAAGAAGATGTAGAGCATATATACAATGGAATATTAACCATAAGAAAAGATGGAATACTGCCATTTCCAACAACATAGATGGATCTTGAGATTATCATGGTAAGTGAAATAGGTCAGATGGAAAGTCTAGAACTCTATGATTTTACTCATATATGAGATATAAAACTGAAAGCAACAAACGAGCAAGACAAAGAAACAAAAACTCATAGA
>NW_017732391.1:87702-89911 GCF_001890085.2 Hipposideros armiger | reverse complement strand
TGTGCCCTCTACAGCTAAGATTGTGAACAACGGCTCGACCTGGAGCTGGGATGCCGTGAGTGGCTAGTAGCTGGTGTGAGCCGCCTTGAGCAGCCATCCAATGCCCAGCGACTGAATGCCTCAGCTGGGAAGAGCACAATGATCGTAACACCAACATGGGCCAGTGAGCAGTGTCCTCCACAACTAGGCTGAGAACAATGAATGGTTCCAAGAAAGGAAGGAAGGAAGAAAGAAAGAGAGGAACAGCTAAAAGTGAGTACCTATTCTTTTGATTAGTTTGTTTTCTCTTTCCAAGACCAAGAAAACTGCAGAGACTATGAAATGCTGTCATTTGAACAGATGGGTCAGGTATTCAGCTCATGAAATATCAGTTGAAAAGCAATAATTAAATGATTTCCATTGAAAAACATCATTTCTTATTGAGGAATAGTAGTCTAAGGATGGTGATCTTTTCTCTATCATTAGGTTCAGAGCAAATAAACTGATAGAGCATGAGCTATTCAGGTGAGGATAAGGAAGACTTTCTTGATAAAGAGAGAACACCAAATTACTGAGAGAAAAAAAATCCTCTCATAGTCTTGAAAAATAGGCTATATTTTCTGTTGGAATGGGTCCAGTTACAGTTCTGATTAGGTAGTACTGAAGTTTTGTTTGTTTGTTTTTAAGAATCTTTGAGCCCCATAACTCTTTTTAAAATGAACTTTTCTGTTTCGAGGTAATTATAGATTTGCTTCCAGTTGTAAGAAATAATACAGAGGTACCACCCTTTACTTGTGTCCCCAGATGGTAACATCTTGCAAAACTATGCTCCAATATCACCACCAGGATCTTGATATTGATACAGTCAAGATATGGAAGAGTTTCATCACCACAAGGATCCCTCCACTACACTTTTGTAGCCACATTTATCAACTCTTTTTTCCTTGTCCCTGACCCCTGTCAACCACTAATTTGTTATCCATTTCTAATATTTTGTGATTTCAAAAGTTACATAAAAGGAATCATACAGTAGGTGATCTTTTTATATTGACGTTTTTCACTCAGCCTAATTCCTGGAGATTCCTACAATTGATGTGTCTATTAATTGTTTGCTCCTTTTTTTTGCTAATATTCTGTGGCATGGATGTGCCACAGTTTGTATAACCATGTACCTATTGAAGGACATTTGGGTTATGTACANGAAATCTTAGTCTTTATATCCTTTCAAACATTCTATTTCCCCCTGTCCCCTCCCCCCCAAAAAAAATCTAAAATGGGAAAAATGTAAATGAAAAAGAAAGGAAAATAACTTAGATCAGCAAATGAAAAGACAAGAGAAAACCCAAATAGGAATATGTTTCTGGATAGAAAAAAAAAAAAAGTCACATGAATAATAGCAGGAACATCATATACCTAATTAAACATGATATTTAAAATTGGGGCAATGGGTTAAATTGGAACATTGATGTTTGGCAAAAGGAATTCATTTGTATGCAGAAATTGGGGTTGTCATCCACTGCTGCTGTAGTTTTAGTGAGTCTTTGAATTTTCATCTTTTCCCTTTGTACTTTTCCATTAAACACAGCACATTATAACCAGAACAGTGGGTCAGCCAAGAGCGCAGAATTTATATTTCAAAATGAAAGTCGATAGTTAATAACCTAGCAGCACAATAAACTCCATTTCAGGTGTAGAGTCCAAGCCTTTACAGATTGTTCAAGTCTAAACAGCAACCCTCCCATGCCTGATGTTTTCCTCAGTAATCCCAGCTGGCCCCTGCTATGTGGGGTAAAATGAATCAACTCTACCTACAGCCCCTGCTGCTGGGAGAAAGGAGAGGCAGCCCTGGAGGCTTTGCTCTGGGACAGTGAGGCAGGAACTGTCTACCTAATTTAGCTCTCAGTGTGATTCTATTCATGGAGGACATGGGGTACATTTAAATCACGTTTTCTTATTAACTTTCTTAAGTGAAATCCATGTTTTAAATTTAAACATTCTCCCTAATACCTAGTGAAGTTGAGCATTTTGTCATGTATCTGTTGGCCATTTGTATGTCTTCTTGGAGAAGTGTCTGTTCAGGTCCTCTGCCCATTTTTTAATTGGATTGTTTGTTTTTTTTGTTGTTGTTGTTGAGTTGTATGATTTCTTTATATATATTGGATATTAGACCCTCATTGAAGGTGTTGTTTGCAAATATCTTCTCCCATTCAGTTAGTTGCCTCTTTATTAT
>NW_017732391.1:79691-83792 GCF_001890085.2 Hipposideros armiger | reverse complement strand
AAAAAAAAAAAAATCCTGGCTTCCCAACTTGCTAGTTTTGTGACTTTGAGAAAATCATTTAACCTGGCAAAATTTCAGTTTCCTTATCTGTGAAATGGGAACAATAATGTGACTACTTCAAGGAATTGTAAGGCAATTAAATGCTATGAGTTATTGAGGCAATTAAATGTGTAAAGAAAGGTAAAGAGCTAAAAACAATGCCTAGGAGAAGTATTCGCACTCTTTAAGCATGAACTATTACTTTTGTTAGTATAAGGAAATTCAGCTATATTTCTGTTTTTTTTTTATGTTCCAGGATGTTTTAAAGTTATCATCTTGATTTTCAAATATGTCTCCAAACTAGATTTCCAAATCTCCTGAGATGTTCCTGCCACTAAAATCGGATAGGTTGTGCATGTTATATATTTGATTGTTTAGTAATTGCAGGGTATTATGTCTATAATTGATGAAGCTGCTACCAAGTGGAGGTGATGGGGTTTATGGAATATAAACCACATAATTGGTTTCTTCTGAAGTCATATATAAATTATATGAAACACAGCACTTCGGAATCTTGAGTCTACTTCCTGCCCTTCTTTTCCTATCCCCCTCTCCTCAATACTCTCAGTCTTTCTTCGATGCTTCTTTGTTCCCTGTCTCACTTTCCATATGTGGAGAATTCATACCATGTTTTAAAGTAATACTAATATTTAATTAAGCTCTAGGTTTTTCTATATTTATATATAAGGGAAATTATAAATTACAAATCCACTTAGTGTAAGGGTTCCTGGTGAAGCAGACAGAGCGAACACTGTAGTTTATACTTTTTAAACGATCCCCAGAACTGTAAATAAAACAAAGTCATAATTCTTCTTGTTGGCTTAGGCTATAGAGAATGGGGGGTGTTAGGAAAAGGCCAGCTCTTTAAAAAAATTAATTTTCTTTGCTTTCCTTTCCTGTAAATAGAGAGGCTAGATATTGCAGCAAGACATTAAACTGTGTAGGTCATCTGTGTTTTGAATTTCATTATAAAAATAAAAAAGGGCAAAAGTAAAATGTAGTACATGGAATTGTCAGTGTCTCTGAGAGACTTAATGGTGAGACAACTTCAAGATAAAAAGTAAATCAGATAATTTGCCTTTTTTCTATAACCATGTACAATTATGACCTTCCGCATGGCCTACTTGCTTTGGGAAAGTCTGTTCTTTACAAGACCCTCTGAGCGATGCTTTTGAAATGTAAACCTGAACATGTCAACTGAAAACCCTCCAAAGGCTTTCAATCTTACTCAGAATAAATCTCAAGTCCTTTCAGTGGTCTCACAAGGTCCAATACAGTTGATATTTCAGAGCCTACTGGCCTCCCTTTGTCTCCTTAGCATCATCAAATTCACTCATCCATCTGCTTGCACTGCTGTTCCCCCAGCACATCCCCATGGGCTCATTCTCTCATCTCCTTCAGGTACTTGGTTCTTGGCCATTTTACACAACCACCCTCCACCCTGACTCCTACCATTTTTCATTTTCTTTTGCTTTATTTTTCTCCTTAGTACTTTTCAAAATCTAACGCTGAATATATTACATAAGTATCTTGTTTTATGGTTGTTTTGTTTTACTTTTTCTATTCCCTACTAAAATGTAAATACAAAAAATGTAGGGCCGACTGAGTGGCGTGTTGGTTAAGAGCTGGCTTGGGACGCCAGCTCTGAGCAGCAGGGCCCCAGTTCGGATCCCACATGAGGGCCAGTGACACTGCCCTCTATAGTTAAGATGGTGAACAACAGCTCGACCTGGAGCTGAGCTGCCATGAGTCACCGGCGACAGCGTAGGCTGAAGCCCCTGCTGCAGTGGGCTGCCATGGGCTANTGATGGTTTTTTTTCTAAAAGTTTTATATTTTAACATTTTACATTTGTCTGTGACTCATTTTGAGTTGTTTTTGTATAAAGTATAAGGCTTCAGTGGGGATTGATTGATTGATTGATTGATTTTGCCTATGGATGTCCAATTCTTATACTATTTGTTGAAAATACTATGCTTTTTTCATCGAATTACTTTTGTAATTTTGTAAGGCCATAACTTTGAACATCAAAAAGACACAAATTGAGCTAAAATTCCTTATACCCAACAGAAGTAATAGCTCATGCTTAGACCGTGCTCATTCTGTGCCTAGGCATTGTTCTTAGCTTTTTACCTTTCTTTACCTATTTAATTGCACCAGTAACTCACAACTCATTTAATTGTCTTATAACTATAACAGAGGGAAATGCTCAGACTCTGACTCCATCTTGTTCAAGGCTGCTTTGTTCCCGTGGCCTTCAAGTGAATAGCTTCTTGCACAGAGATATGCCTGCACATAGAGGAATTTTGCTTGCAGCTTGAGTTTTTTCAAAAATGGCCCCTTTCCAGAAGGTGCCTCTCCCAAGGAGATAAGAGAAGTATATAGAAAAATAATGCTTGTTTATCAAAGATTCATAGGAACCTTAAGAATGGATTCACATCAACTAGAGTCAATGGACTAAGAACAAAATAGTTTTGCAATCTTCCCCTGACCCCTGCTGGTGCCCAGACATCTGTAGTCCTCAATCACCTCTTGCCTCTCCCGTTTCCCTTTCCCTTGACATCAAAGAAGCCTGAACTCTGTACTTTCTCAATATGGATTTGAGGAATCACTGGGTCTCCCATCTTCTCAGGTGGTACCTTCTAGATCAATAAACCTTTCCTTACTCCAAACCCTGATGTTTTGAGTTTTGGCTTTTTGAAGCATTAGGCACACGGACTTTGGTCCAGTAACATAACTCCTTGAGGTAGGTATCATTATTGTTCCCATTCCACAGATAAGGAAACTGAAACTTTGCCAGGTTAAATATTTGCTCAAAGTCACAAAACTAGTAAGTTGGGGAGCCAGGATTTGAACCCAGATAATGTGCCACTAGTGGTTGTCCTCTTAACCTTTGTGAGAACTGTGTTATTTACAGTGTGCCAGATGTTAGGCAAAATATTGAACATTTTGCCATTTTTCTCACTGTTATCCCAAACTATTTCAGCTAGTGTAGGAATAAAAGACTCCCCACACATTCCTCTTTGTAAGTTTCATGTGTTTGATGTTTTCTTCATATCAAAACCCCCACGTCTATAAAAATACAACTTAAGAGTCAAAAAGCATCAAATGATTTTCTAAATTTGGAGTCCGTTTCACCAGTGGAAGCTCTCAGTGTTGACACCGTGACCTTTCTGTTGCCTGCAGACCAACTCTTCCCCATAGGGTCTAAAAAAACCACATGACTCTGCTGGGGAATCCCAGTGCCATTGTCATTAGCCAGTGAGATCTTGTGACTGTTTACTAGAATCAACTCTTTCTTTTTTTTATTTTTATTTTTTAACATTTGTCCTTTCAAGTTTGTTTCCTGGCCTCTTAGAATAGGCACTGCAAGTATGCATGAAAAACGAAGGCAATGTAGAAAGAAACAATGCCAGCAAAGCTGTCAGAGTAAAATGAGACAAAAATGGCAATGCAAAATTCCCAACATGGTAAATGCTTTGTTTCAAATGCAGGAAAGAAAGTGCAATTTTAAAATATAAACAATAGATTATTGAAAAACTTATACTCTCAGTTAAAAAAAAAAAACAAAACCAAAATACCTTATTGTACTAGAAGGGCATTTTGGAAACTTTATTTCAATAAACTTTTCTAAAGTTGCGTAATCTGACACAGATGGAAGAGCCAGCAGCTCCTTCTCAAGAGTGAAATCAAACTGACTTGGAAATAGGGAAGATATAAAATTGAATTTGAAGAATTCCCTATTATTCTGTTTATCTATTTATGAAGTAACTCCTCATGTTCTCCTCTTAAATGAGAAGCACTGTCCTAAGAATGTTGTTTGTGGTGTTTTGCCTTACTGAAAACAAGAAGATGGGATAAAATCTAGTTGGAATGTTTTTGAAGTCTCAATATGAAAACTATTTGGTATGATCTGGCAAAATATTCAACATTTTGCTTAACATCTTTACACTGTAAATAATGCAGTCCTCACAAAAGTTAACAGCACAACCCAGGTACATTATGTGGGTTCAAATCCTGGCTTCCCGGGCCGGCCAAGTGGCGCGATGGTTAAGAACTCGCTT
>NW_017732391.1:15847-77541 GCF_001890085.2 Hipposideros armiger | reverse complement strand
GAACAACAGCTCGACCTGGAGCTGAGCTGCCATGAGTCACCGGCGACAGCGTAGGCTGAAGCCCCTGCTGCAGTGGGCTGCCATGGGCTACCATGTGTGGCTGGCAGCCAGCGTGAGCAGCTGGCAGCCGGTGTGAGCAGCCAAGAACTGCCGTGATTGGCCATCCAGAGGCCAGCGACCGATCTGTCTCACCCGGGAAGAGCACAGTGATAATACCAACATGGGCCAGTGAAGTGACATCCTCCATAACTAGACTGAAGAACAAAAGGACAGCAACTTGTCTGTTCCCCTTCCCCAGATTCCCCAGCACTGTTCCCCTCCCCCAATTTCCCAATAAAATCTTAAAAAAAAAGTAGGTATTTCTAGCTTATTAATAATACATTTCAAACATATAAAACAGGTACTGGCACATTGTATGATCTTAGTAGATATTTGTTAATGAATGCTTAATAAATGAACAAATCACCTTTCAACAGAGGCTTAAAGAAACCTGCCATTTCACACTTGTTATTTATGAAGACTTATGGACTGACAGAAGCAGAACAGACAAGGTCACTTGTTGGATATCTACCATTAAACTTTTTTTTTTAAGGGTTATTCATGTAGTCTCCTATGTTGGGGTGTAATTATAAGAGAGGTCTACAGGTCTACCTAAATCAGTTAGTCAACTAATTGAAATTTCTATTTCTATTTTGTTGTAGGATGCAACCAGTTACAGTGTTCCATCCCATAGAACAGTACCAACATTGATTCAATAAAACAGAATTTGGTTTGGAGAAAGTTTGGCCCCACACATGCTAGATGAGGAAAAACTAAGCAGCTTTGAACTTGGTCAGATTTGGGTTTGATTCCCAGCTCTGCCAATAATTATCCACATTAATTTGGTTAAGTTGCAGAACCTTTCTTAGCTTCTATTTTCTCTTCCTTAATAAATGGGGACACTAGAGGTATCATTGTGTTAGTCTCCTATGGCTTTTGTAATAAATTACAACAAACTTGGTGGCTTAAGAAAACCCAGAAATTTATCCTCTCACCGTTCTGGAGTCTAGAAATCTAAAATCAGTATCACTAGGCTGAAATCCAAGGTGTTGGCAGGATCACCCACCCTCCAGAGGCTAGACAATCATTCTTTGCCTTTTCCAGCTTCTTGTGGCTGTTGGCATTCCATTGCTTGTGGCCACATCACTCTAATATCCGACTGACTGACTGTATCTTCATACTTCCTTCTCTCTTTTTTTTTTTTTTTTTTAGCTGAGTCATCCTGCTACCTATTGGCAGTTTAGCGGCAGCTCAGCTTGGGTCGGGCATCAAACTGCTGTTGCTCCGAGCTCAAACTCTTGAGCAAGCTCTTAACCAACTGAGCCACTCAGCCGGCCCTCCTTCTCTTTTTTTTATCTGTATAATCTCCCTCCTCTTCTCCCTTATAAAGACACATGTGATTGCCTTTAGGGCCCGCCCAGATAATCCAGAATAATCTCGTCATCTCAAGATCCTTAATTTAGTCACATCTTCAAAGACTTTATTTCCAAATAAGGTAATATTTATAGGTGCAGGGATTAGGATGTGCACATGTTTTGGGGGATCATTTTTCAGTCTACTACAGGTGTCCTTTTAGGATTGATAGTATAACACCTGGCACATTTGATAAATTCAATAGCCTTTCCTTTCCTTTGCCTTTTTCCCTCTCCTCCTTCCTATCTTTGCAGCTATGCTCCACAGCACCACCTCTTACCCCCAAGCTAGGTAAGCCTATGAAACAGACAATGCCTGCCCTTGGCATCCCTGCTACCTTTTAAGTCTTTCCTTCTATTAACTAGTCAAAAACATTTACATAGGAATTTGGGGGATTAAAAAAAAACGTAGGGGAAGAAGAAACATTCCCTGTCCACAGATAGCTCAGATTCTGTTGTGGGAGATGGATAATTAAACAACCACTTGTAATACAAGGAAGAAGAGGATATGATTTACACGAAGGTATGCATAGTAAGGTAATAAAGGATTCATCATTGCAATTGAGAGGTAGGGGCTAGAGAAAGTATCTTGGAGCCAGCGAAATTTGAACTGAGTCTTGATGATAAGAAGGATGTCAATGGGTTAATAATGATGGAAGACTTTTTAAGATAGGAGGAAGGCACAGCAGAGAGGGCTCTTTTATTCCGCTGGAAAATCAGCATCTTCCTACTTCCCTCTGTCTGCCTTAAACACAGCTCTTGGGTCAGCCCCCAAATCTGCTCCATCCTCAGTGCACCATGTGGGAAAATATCCAACTCTATCACTCTTCCTCCAATTAGATGTTTTTGGGTTTTTTTTTAAGATTTTTATTGGGGAATTGGGGGATGGGAACAGCGCTGGGGAATTGGGGGGAAGGGGGAACAGACAAGTTGCTGTCGTTTTGTTCTTCAGTCTAGTTGTGGAGGACGTTGCTTCACTGGCCCAAGTTGGCACCATCATTGCGCTCTTCCCAGGTGAGGCGGATCAGTCGCCGGCTTCTGGAACGGCTGCTCACAGCGGCCGCTGGCAGCTCAGGCTGGCTGCTGGCTACACAGGGTAGCCCATGGCAACCCACTGCAACAGGGGCTGCAGCCTACACTGTCACCAGCTACTCATGGCAGCCCAGCTCCAGGTCGAACTGTTGTTCAGCATCTTAGCTGTAGAGGGCAGTGTTACTGGCCCTCATATGTGGGATCTGAACCGGGGCCCTCTAGTGTCCCAAGCCAGCTCTTAACCAACACTCCACACAGCCGGCCCTCCAATTAGATGTTTTAATCCAGGTGTTGAAAGGGAAAGTATATGATTAATCTAGCTTACTATATGGTGTGTGTGGCTGACAGCTCCTAAAATCTCCTAGAACAAAAAGAAGAGCTTCTCAACACAAATAATTTCTTTTGGGATTATATGCCATGTATAAAATTATATCCAGAAAGGGTATGTTCCTAAATCACTTATATGAAGGAAGATTGCTCTAAACTAACAAAATGATGAGCATAGGAAATATTTCAAATGGTAAAAATGCCTAAGTAAGCAGCAAAGAAGACCGCTTTGCTATTTGTTTATTCTCCATCATGCCCATGTTGTCAGGAGAGAAGAATTCTGCCTCCCAATCTCAACCCTACCCAACCCTCCAAAAACAAGAAAGAAAAAAACCTATTTTTAATTCCCTCTTTACATTTTCTAAGATGTAACTTGGGAAGCAATGGACAGAAACAAATCAGGCAACCCTCCCCCTTTTTTTCCAGCTAATTCAGAATGAATTGGATTTACACAAGCAACAGTGCTTAAGCAAAACCGTTCCTATGGTTACACAGAAGGCTTTCTAAATGTAGCACAAGATTCAGGCAGCCAAAATGACTTGACTGTTTATGTTAAATATGAAGTCTATTCCCTATTGAAATTTAATGATCTACTAGCTGCATTTTAGCAGCTTGCACCCTGATAAAATTAACATTTCGAATACATTTGGAGAGATAAATTGCTTTAGCAATTGGCTAGTATTCACTCATTTTTATTTGATCACATCAGTGATTCAGATGAAAGCATTTGCCCCTGTACTATTAGAAATTGGGTCTACAAATTATCCTCATCTCTGGGCCTGCAAGTCCCCAAACACATTTTATTACCTTTTTGCAGTTTAGCTGGTGCCAGATGTTAGACCTAACACTTGGTAAGAGATCTCAGAAAAAAATATATATGTTTTTTGTTTTATAGCAACCAGGCAGAATCAACATTGTTTCTTGTGGCATCTCTTGAGCCATCCAGTGGTTCTCAAATATCCAACAAGGTGAACGGTTCAGACAGGGTGAAGTCCATTCCCCACCTCCTCCTCTTTCTCCTGAATGAGAAAGACAATCTGTCTGTTTTGAAAAGCTGACAGGAAATTGGAGCTGGGAAAGATATATTCACTGCGTATTTTAGCTGACACCATTCAAATTTGCTACATAAAGGCATTCTTTCATGTCTGTTAGCAGGAACCTCCCATTCAGCAAAAACAGAAAATGAAAACAGCTTACAGGATGACACCCTCATGTATTTATTATTGTATTAGTTCGAGTCAACTAATCCTTATTGAGCATCTTATATAGACTAAGCATGATGTAAAGGGCTACGGCTATAGAAATAAAATACATAGTCTCTGAACACAAATAACCCTTGGTTAAGTAGAAGACACAGGCAATCAATCATGTTGCACCAGGTCTTTCTTCTCAATAGCTGACTATGTATAGCTCCATATCATCGTCACCATCTTCCACTAATGCAATCACACAAAACATAAAAAAATTTGTAAACATTTGAGTTGTCAGGGAAGTATTACTGTACACATATGACTTGGAATATCTCCATCACTCAATCCCCCCCAAATCTCTCCTCTGTAAGGTCATCCACTGGGGAATTTTTTTTCTCGCTTTTCTTTCTCTACGGGGCCCCAGTTCATCGGTGTCTGTCTCTCTCCTTCAGGGCCCTCCTGCCAAAACAAATTTAGGCTCAGAAAAGGTGCCTGCTTTTCTATCCAATACTCAAGTCTTCATTTTCCATAACCAAGAAATATGAACTTTAAGATCATGATAGATACATTCTAGAAAATTCAGCTGTAACATACTTAAATCCTTGAAACACAAATTTATCAAAACTTCTCTAGCTTTTCCTTGTTAGAAGCAAAATACTTCACTCTAAATAGAAAACTAGACAAACTGGACATTTAATAATAGTTTGATTATAATTTATCTCTTGAGATGAATGTACTTAACAAATCTGACACATGAGAATTTCAATCTGTTCAAGGAAATTTATTTTAAATTGGCAAGTAGAAATGCATTAATCAAATATTGATTCCCTTGTCAGGTTAATTCCCAAATTTAAGTTACCTTTTAGTGCTCTAATTAGTCATTCTAGAAATTATTCATTATGATCATTGATTTCAATATTTTTGTTGAAAATTTTAGCAAATGTCTCTCTTTAGAACATTCATTGAGGAAATGGAAGATGCAAATTTGTCCTTTTATTTTTGAAAAAAAATAGCCTTAAGAATCTATTTATTCTTTCAGAATAAGTTTCAAAGGACTAGTATCCAAAATATGAGAACCTTATTAAAATGCATGTTTTTTCGTAGATTTTACAGATGATGTCCTGAAATCTGATACTGAAATGAGTTTCAAAGGTGACCCCTACCTTCATGAGAAAATCCTAAAAACTGAGTAGATTGTAGAGGAATTTTATAGGTTTGGGCATAATTTAAAAGAACCTTGCCCTGACTCTGTTCCTCTAAGATTATGGGGTTTCCTGGAGAGGCCTTGATAGTTTGGTAGGTGTAGGGGTTCAGAACAAGGCTTCCCACAATGCGCCACATTGGCATGTGGATTATTTTGAGCTGAAGACAAGTCAAGCCCAGAAAGCTCAAGGAGAGCTTTACCTAACCGCCCCTCCCTATCCCTTAATTGTCCAAATGTATTTAGATAAAGGGCTTGGTACTTGAAGAGCAGCATCACCAGAGATAGCTCTAAAGAGTATGGGATTGGTGTGGTAGAGGAAAGTTGGCAGGGTTTGGAGACCAAAGTCCTCTGTGTCCAACTGACTGCATGGAATAGCAAACATCTGGTTTCCCATCTCCTTGGCAATCGCCTTCCTCCCCTTTGAGGTTTCAGACTCTTATTTTTTCTCTTAGTTCAGATTGGCATACAAGCCCTAATTGCCTGACTGCCTGTGGGCCTCATATTCTTGTGGAGACCCTGTACATACAAATTTAAACTTGTTTTTTTCTCCTGTTAATCTGTCTCATATCAATTTTATTCTTAGATCAGGCAGAAGAACTTAGAAGGGTAGATATTTTCTTTTTCTCCCCAACAGGTAAAGTACTGAATAGTCTCCCAATATCCAGGGGAGATTCCAGGACAATTATTCACCAAATTGGTGTGATTAAGAACTAATATCTAAATCAAGAGTTGAGTTAAATGCAAATTACTTTTTCCTCAGAAAATAGGTCTTCATGCAGAACTCTACAATGGTAGATCTTGAATACAAAACTAAAGAGTTGGATCTTCATTCTGTAGGAATGACTTATGTGTGAGATGGACACTGAGAATTTGTTTTAGTGGAGGAGTGCAATTATCAAACTTGATATTGGACAGATTGGGAGAAGATTACAGAGGACATCACAAACTTGAAAATATGAATATGAATGCTCTGCCAAGTTAGTCAGCTGCATGGTTTTCACTGCAGGAGATAGATCATTTCTATGCAACCAAATGCCAAGAAGAGCACAGGTTTACAAAAAAAAAATGTTTTTCCAAAATATGATAAATTATTTTTCCATCCTAAATTCACTATTTCAAGTTCAAACAGGAATGTTTATTATACTCTATCTTGTAAGACATACCTGCTCTTTCCATCCTAGTTCTCTTTGTCTTTTTTATTTAAACAAAAAGAAAAGAGAGAAAGAAAAATGACAGCAATGAGTATCAGATGTATTTTAAAATAATGACTCAAATACTGATGCCTCAAGGTAGGGACTTTAATAATTGTCTCTAATATGAAATTTAGGAGACTTAAATTATATGTTCATGGAGTAGAAACAGTTAATTTAACAAGGCCGGTTTCCAGAGTTCACATCAACAGTCCATGCATAACATAATGTAAGATGTATTTAAATACCCAAAAGTAATTTCATCAGGCAATGAACCACGGTGTCTTTCCCATTTGTTCTTACTCAGAACACACTCACCAGTTCACTTGGCATCCATCACTTTTATTTTGTATCAGATACTCATTGTCTGAAGTAATAATGGGTAAGTGATCCAAAGAATAGGGCATTGCTTTGAACTGCTGACACATTGCAGAACGCTGTATTGTGCAGTATTGTACTGCCAGCCAGAATACCCACATTCAGCTCAGAGCTCGTTACAGAAAGCATGCCATTGCTCCCACGTTTTGTAATATATGTATTCTATAGTAAGTGATTAAAAATGGAAGTCTTTCTCATTTTGTTCAATAGAATGGAAAATATCATACGATGTATTTAATTTTAATCACATCACTACGTAGACATACTTTTCATGACCTATGTCTGAAAGCCTTCTCTTTATTTCTTTAATGTAAGATATCCTGAAATCACAACATTTGAGGCAAAAAGTGAGAGAGTTTCATATATATATCGTGTGTGTGTGTGTGTGTGTGTGTGTGTTTGGGTTGCAAACTTATATTTATATGTAAAATTATAGTCCTCCAGGAAAAAAAAAATTATCTCACCAAAATGCCACTGATTAATCACTAAAAAATAGAGTCAAAGAAGCGTCTTCTATTTTTCTATTTAAACAAGATTCTGGATATGCAAGTATTTTCAAATGCACCCACATTCTACACAAGAACACAAACCCAGGAGAGGTCTGTCTAGAACATGAGGCCATTTGCATGAGTATTGTAGTAAGGGGGACATAGCGTGCTATAGAAAAGAGTTAAGGCATTTCTTTCTTGTTGCCACCCAGAGGCAAAAACGTGGTGTTTCAGATAGCTGGAAATGTGTGCGAGCGTGCGTGCATGCATGCGTGTGTGTGTGTGTGTGTGTGTTGTGTGTGTGATTTTTAAGAGATCTCTAGCTCTAGATCTTAAAATTGATACCCTAGAGTCTCAATTAAATGGAATTCTCAGTTCAGGGAGGAGATGGTATAATTTGGTTCATTGGTCACCAGTGAAAATTTCACTGGCCTTTCTGTGAGCACAGAACCAAAGACCATGACTAGCATGGAGTTGTGTGTGCTCTTTCCTTGCACATGGTGGGACATGACGTGCTGGTTTTCTCTATTTTATTGTATACAATATAGAGTCTATGTCTATATCTTTGATGGTTTGGAAACTTAAATTTCTGCCGGGTAATAACTGCATCCAGTAACCTAGAGCCAAGTTTCCCTTTCTGAACTAATACAGCAGCCCCTGGAAATGAGAGGAATGGGGAGACAAGCCAAGCAACAACTGTTGTGCTGAGTGGATGGAATGTAAAAGGATATGTAATGTTGGAAAATTGTCTGGGTAGTTGAAAACATCGGCGTCTAGACTTAAAGTTTGTGGGAGATGACATAAAATGCATGCTAACCTAATGGCATTATATCTGCTTTTAGTAAATATTAGTATTATATTTATATAATTTTATATATGTAAATAATTATATTTATATATTTGCATTTCCACCCTAAAAATTGAATGTGTCCATTATCCCAATGTAGTTTATTGAAAGTTTCTTCTAGTTGAGTTATAGTTGTTGCTTTTCTATAATCATACTTACAAAAGGTCATAAACATCTTCCATTACTGTTTTAAAACTCCCTGAATATCTTCTAGAAAAATATCATCATTTGTAATAACAATAGCCATTTAGTTTTCAAAAGCACAAGCTTATTTCTTGACCTGTAACATTAGATACAATTTTTAGTTGGATATTTTGCTGCATGATAACATAAAATGAATATATTCCATTAATTTTAGTGTTGACAACGTTGGAAAGTCTAAAGGTATTTCCCTCTGAAATTCACTTACTTTCAGCACTCAATAGCTACCATCTTCCTCTCTGGTGAATAAAATTCTGCTGGCCTTTGTATTAGAAGCCTATTGCCTTCCTGTCACAAGAGGATACTTACTTGTTTCTCCATTAGCATGAATGGATTCCCATTGATCCATTTGCACTCTTACTTTTTCTCCCTTGTGATTAAAGGCACCGATTCTGAAACGTTGACCAGGGAAAGAGCAGCAGTGTAGATAGCTGAGTACTGCCACATTCTCTGCTGGAAAGTGATCAGGCTCTGTTACTATTTGGTTATTTGGGTAGATCACTTAACAAGTCAGGCCACAGTTTTTCCTCTCAGTTTAATAACTTGGAATAGATTATTCCATGTTCATACAGAGCTTTTAAAAAATGCATCTGGACCATGCTTTTATCTCTTCCCCCCAAAAAAATAATTAAGAAAATTTTCATACATAAAAGTAGATAAAAGACTACTACAATGATTCGTTTCATAACCATCACCTAGATTCAAAATTGCTAATATTATTTCCATATTCTCTTTATTTTTATGAACCACTTGGAAGTAATTTTCAAACATCATGACATTTTACTCTTAAATATTTCAACATGAATCTCTTAAAAATATGGACATTATCCAACATAATTATAATACCTTAATCACAACTTTAAAAAAGTAATAGCTTCCCTTATCTAAGTCATAGCCAAATGTGTGAAAATTGAATTTTATAATTCTTTTCCCCCCACCCCCACTTAGGATCCAATTATGTTTCTTACATTACATATAGCTGTTATTTAAGACAACTTACGGGCCGGCCGAGTGGCGCCTTGGTTAAGAACTGGCTTGGGACACCAGAGGACCCGGTTTGGATCCCACATATGACGGCCAGTGACACTGCCCTCTACAGCTAAGATGCTGAACAACAGCTCAACCTGGAGCTGGGCTGCCGTGCGAGTCGCTGTCTGCAGCCCCTGCTGCAGTGGGTTGCCATGGGCTACCGTGTGTAGCCAGCAGCCAGCATGAGCGGCCAGCAGCTGCAGTGAGTGGCTGTCCAAAAGCCGGCGACTGATCTGCCTCACCCGGGAAGAGTGCAATGATGGTGCCAACTTGGACCAGTGAAGCAACGTCCTCCACAACTAGACCGAAGAACAAAACGACAGCAACTTGTCTGTTCCCCTTCCCCCAATTCCTCAGCTCTGTTCCCATCCCCCAATTCCCCAATAAAAATCTTAAAAAAAAAAAACAACTTACAGTGTCATAAATTACATGGGTTTTCATATGATGACAATTTTTTTCATTCAGGATCAGTTGTTTGACAACATACATAATGGCAAAAATAAATGAATGAGTGAATGAGAATACCTACTACATGGTAGTTGTTTAACATTTTCTTGCTGAGTACATGAATTTAGTCATGTTTTCAGTTGACATGCATTTTACTCAGCACAATTGCAACTGAGTATATTTGTAAAACAATAAGATATTTCTGTGTGAGAAGCACTTTTAAATTTAGTCTACAGATTCTAAAAATAGCTAATGTGATTTTGATCATTTATTATGTATCTATGTAGAGCCAAATACTGAGTATAAGCTCATTTAATTTTTACAAGCCCATGTGGTACCATTTTATAGATGAAAAGTCTGGGCAAACTAAGTATATTTTCTAAAGATTTCAGAGTTAGTAAGAGATATGATTTCTATATAACTTGAGCTTAAGCACTTATCACGTATGCTATAGTGCTTTGCAAGACAATGCTTGCTGCAGGAGGGGAGTTCATCTTCCCTCCTGCAATTTCTCTTCAGCCCCACCCAGCAGACAGGTTGGTATCTGTCTGTCTGAACAACCCTCCCAGCAGAAAAGCTACCAAACACTCTGCTTAATTATTTCTGTGGCCTTAAGGGGACTCATATCTCTGTGAAAAAGCCTTTTGAAATACAAAGGATCAATGCAAAGTTTTTTCTTTTTGTTTAGTTTTGGGATTTTTTGTTGTTCAGAGAGAGCTTTGAGCAAGGTCATGTCTGTTTCCTGAACGGACAGGGTTAGGATAGGAAAACTGGAGAGTTTCCCAGCTTAATGAGAGCCAAGTTTTTACTATGTCATTTCATTATACTCTTTGAAGTAAATTTCCAGAAAATCAGACACACCCATATCCAAACTTAAGTACAAAACACATCCTAAAGCCAAGCAAGCATGATTCAGGGAGTTTGTCACCGTTTTGGATTCACGTACTTTTGTTCCCTTCCATTAGTGAAGATAATCACAACTTTCCTATAACTTCCGAAATTGTAGATTAATCTAACACAGACACACTACTGTAAAGGATTCTGAATTGTAAAGAGGATAAATAAAAAAAAAGAGACAGATCAACTTTACTAAAAATCTGAAATCTGATCCCATCACAGCTGCAGTTTAGTTTGGTCTGTCCTTTCAACCTGCCCATATAAACTATCCCTTATTTTCATGACTTCATTTCCTATGAAGTGAATTTTTATTATTGATTTTGTAAATAATCATCTACTAATTTTAAATATATATTCATGTTCTCACAGAGAAAATCCTTCCTAAAAATCTGAGTAGATGGATTAAAAAAATTATAGCACCCAGAAAAATGTCTGGCCAGCAGTTGGCCTCTTTTCTAGGATTAACTTCAAATCTGTTAGCACATTTTTTTAAACATGAATGAACTAAATGAAATGTCACCAAAAAGTCAAAATTAATCATAAAAGTGATCGATACTATGTGTGAGAAAGACTTGTTTTCATGGATATAAAAATACTGTGTATGAGACATGTTTTTCTAGATGCTTCATAAACTAAACTCAAGGAGAAGAAATCACACAAGGTCTGACCACAAATGAAATGTGGAATCAGCCCCACACTTTCTATGTCACCCGATTTGTAAGTACTCTAAATGCGTCTCATTCTGGGCACTCAATAAATAGTAAACAGGGGCAGGAATTTTCTTTCCTGTCTAGTCAGATGTCATTATTTCTACAAAGTCTCTGAGCTAGTGAGCACATAGAAAAACACAATTCACCACAATTTGAAATATGCCTTTTTCTCTGCCACTTTCTATTTTGTGTGTGTGTGTGTGTGTGTGTGTGTGTGTGTGTGTGTGTGTGTGTGTGTGTGGCTTAAATTGCTGTGTGACCTACTGAAAATCTAAGAATATTAGCTCTCAGTTACCACGTATTAAACCTTAACCTTTCCTCTCCCAAATGCCAAGAAGTTCTAACAGGTCTAATCAGCATATTTTATTTTGCCCTTTTCAATAAGCTGTTTGATAATGTTGATTTTCTGCTAAAAGAAGTTAAAAAAAAAAAAAGGAGAGAAATCCACCAGCATTGGAACATGTCTCAGTTTCTTAGAGAAAATGGCATTTTGTGCCACTGCTTATTATGGTTTCATTAGTTGCTTTTCCCATTTTGGAGGTGCTATGGGAGAGTTCACCCGTATTTTCACAGGTCTTTGATATATTACTATGCAAAATAAATACAAGTTATTCACACCCCACTTGTTGGCACCAAGCCTCCTTTCATGCTATTGAACAGACATGTCTGTCACTATACACGATGATGTAAGTCTCATGCCCAAATATTCACTTGGCTTCCAGGATGCCACACGCAGTTTTTTCCTACCTCATTGGCTTTTCCTTTTCAGCTTCCTTTCCTTGCTCCTCCTTCTCACCAGTCCTCTAAATATCCGAGTATTTTAATGTTCAGTTCTCTTCTCCAAGGACATTTACTCCTTGGGAGAGCTTCTCATTCCTATGGCATTCCATGTCAAACAGTGGTGATTCTCAAGTGTTTATGTCCAGTTTGGAGCTTTGGGTTCCCAATTATTACACCCAACTTCTTCCTTAACATCTTGACTCAGAGATCTGATAAGGTTTTACAAACTTATCACTACAAAATGAGAACTCTTGATATTTTCTCCAAAAGTGCACTTCCTCTAGATTTCCCGTTTTAATGAAAAGTACTACCATTGAACCAACTGGTTAAGCCAATATTATATGGAGCATTCTTGACTCCTCTTTTTCCTTTGTTTTCCATATGCTGTACAAATCCTGCCATCTTTTCCTCCAAAATATATACTGAAGCTGTCCCCTTCCGTCTTTACTGATATGCCCTTCAACCAAGGTCCCAGCATCTCTTCCCATAGACTACTGAAATGACCTTCAGACTGATTTCTAGCTTCCAGTCTTTTTCTTCTAGAGTTTATACTTTACACAACAGAATGATTTAAAAAATAATTGTACATAAGATGATGTAACTTCCTGGTCAAAACTTTAAAATAGCTTTCCCATTATGAGTTAAGAAAAATACAACCTCCTGACCATAGTCTGCAAACTCTGCATGGTCTCTTACCCTCATTTCCTGTTCTTTTCCCCCCACTGATCCTGCTACAGCCACTCTGGCTTTGTTTCAAACACTCAAAGGCCATCCCTGCCTTCCACTCGCTACTTTCTCTGCCTGGAACACTCTTTCCTCTGATCTCCACATGGCTCTTCACATCACCTAGGCCCTTACTGAAATACAATCTCAGAGAAACCCTTCCTGCTCCCTCTCCCTTTAACACTGTCTCTCCCCCTTCATCTCTAGTTAATCTCAAAACCCACGTGCTGCTTTACATTTCTCCATGCTGTTATTACTACCTGGAAATACTTTATTTCTTCCTCTAAGTATCCATTACCTGCCTCCACAACAGGGATGGAAGCTCCGTGAGGACAGCGGCTGTCCTGTGTCTCCAACACATGGAACTGTGCCTGACATATAATCGTCACTCAATAATATTTTTTGAATAACTGGGCAGGAGTCCTGGGTAAATGAGGTAATTTAATCCATTATGTGACTTGTTTTGTTACTCTTGATGAGTCATGTTTTTTGTTTATTTGTTTGTTTTTATATCAGAGGTCCACTAACCTAAAAAAGGATATATTTATACTCTTACAAAAAAAACCCTTCCAAAAAATCTGGGTATACCGTATGTGATTAAAAACAAAAACAAAACCAAACCAAACTGCTGCTGAACAATTGGATTTACAGTGTCACTTATCCACCTGAAAGGGTATTTTTTTTGTTTTTTTTGTTTGTTTGTTTTTCCAAATCTTTAAGCGTTTATGGCGTTGGGCTTTAAACTTTAATGTTTATGATAATCCCCTAAGGGAGCTAGCTGGTAAATCTGGTATTCAGTTCTACATCTTGGTTTGTTAATAAGCCCCAGGTGACCTCAATGCAGCTGCTCCTTGAACTACTTTGAGAAATACTGGGCTGTGGGTTTTGTAATTCCTTTCATAACTCTGAGGAAACTAGACACATACCTGTCTGATCTGCCTCTCATGGAGAAACAGATTTTTCACTTAGGTGCCCAATGTTGAGTTCCTGAGGGCCACAGCTCAGTCCCATGAGATGCCTCAACCATGGAGAAGCCCAAGGGATGAGGCAACTGAAAGTGAAAACTTCTTGACCTTCTATTGCAAGACCAAGCGGAAAGCACAGCAAGAAAACAGAGACATAGCCAAATAAGCTGAAGATCGAGAAGACAGTAAGAGGAGAAGAAGAAAAGTTTAGCAAGGGAGAACAGCTTTTCTTAAATGAAACTAGAATTCTTCAGAAACTGCCTGGGTCAGATTCATTTAAAAGTACAGAGCAAGTTAAATTTGCACAGGTGGTAACAATGGGAACAAACAGATTTTTGTACCTCTCAGATAGTGCATGAGAAATATGCTATAACATTATATAGCAGAGATCTCTGTCATGGTCAGTGTTATGTTCAGCAAGCCGTCCCTGCACCCTTTAATTCCCAGGTCACATAGAATGAGAACTGACTAAGAGTTTTAGTGCCCCAACCCCCTCCAAAAAAAAAAAAGGTCATGGATATTTGCAGCACGCACACATATAGTGATGTGATAGGCAAACTAGAATTTAGGCAGGGGATAAAGGAAAAATGTATTTTGACTTTAACATATATTCTGCAATTTCAGTTCTTGAAAGTATGCCATCTTAATGTTATTATTAACACTTACCATTTTCCAATTCCATACATTTAGATGGAACAATTTAATGCCTTCTTAGTTTTGTTTTCATGTTAAGTGTTAATGCAAATTGTTTCCCGAGTACCTGTTTTTGGTCCCTTGAATTGTAATAGTAATTTTAATCAAAGAATTATTACTGACATTCATGGAAAAGCTTACAGGTGAGAAAACTAAGGCTCAGGGAACTTGAATGATTTTCCCAATGTCATATAACCATTAAATATCAGAACTGGGATTCAAAGCTAGGTCTGTCTGATCAAAGTCTCTGCCTGGGCCTGGCTGTCTGGACTCAGCGCTGGCCATCTAGCCTTGCTTCCTATCTCTGTTGTCTGCCCGAGGCGGTGGGGGCTGCAGAACCCCCACCCTCCAGGAGCGGTCCCATATAATTGCCAAACTTGAATTCTAGGAGTGAGGAGGGATGACACATAGTCACAGGTACTGAGACTGTGCCCCTTGGTCCTGGAGGTAAATATTCTCGTGTGGTTGGTACTACGGGCATCAGGCTGAGGCTCCCCATCTGCCCCGTCAGTGTCTGACCAGCCTGCTTGCCTGGACACCTGGCTGCCTCTTCCTTCTCTATCCCACTCTAACTCTCTGAAAATGGATTCTAGCCCAGAGCTTCAGCAGGCAAACTTTAGTTACCTGACACTTTTCCCTAGTTCTTGATATTATAGTAATATTTCTTGGTGATGGTCACTGATTCCAATAGCATACCAATGATTCTGAATGGACTTTCTTTACTTATATCTTGGGACACACCTACTGGTTGTCAATCATTAGCTCTTCTAGAAAGCCAATACCACCCCTGTCCTACTCTATCAGGGTAAGACCATCCCACTATACCCAGGGTTCCCTCCATTCTCAAATACAGTAATTTGCATACCTATGCCTTGAAGACTGAATTGTGGGCAAGAGGAGTTAGAGAAGGATGGGACCTTAGTTACAATTTACAGTTAACTTGCCCTCGCAAACAGGCCAGTCTTGCTCTTTACGATGACTCAGGCCAAAAAGGACAGGGACCTGGAACGTGAAAGGATTAACAATCAAGTTAAAGGTGAGTTCAGATTTCTGGATCAGACATACTTTAAATTTATGCTATCTGGATATCATGGTCAGGAAACTGAGTTAGGAAGAAACCTACTTCCTTCCATTGCCTGGCTAAATAGATAGGACACAAAGGGAAATCCTGATTTAGAACTATTTCTGTCGCAGAGAAGCATAGAATCCTGAGTGGAAAATGGAACAAACGTTTCCATTTTTCATCTCCTTGTCCCCTTTCTCCTTCAGCAGAGTTTATTCTAGTGATTTGTTTAACGGTCAGTCTTCTGTGAGGTAGTACGATCTCTGGGAGGGCTACCAGGTCTCTTCTGCTCAGGGTTGTACCCAGTCCTGGAAACAAAGAATGTGCTCAATCATTGTCAATACTGGAAACTGTGAATAACTGAATGTTTGAAAGAACAAAAGACCCTCATATTACCAAATAAACTATGTAGAAGAAACGATAGGTCCTGACTGGCTTCCCAGGTACTAAATGAGATGCCCTTAAATCTTGTTAAAACCACCTAGGTAGTCATTAAAAGAGTCAAGATTATAATAACAAGCAACAGAACTGTGCTCTGCTTATGCACCTTGCATTTTTTATATGACAACTGTCAGCTTTCTTGCTAAGTCCTTGCTCAGAAATAGTCATATTTGAGGGCTATGCCAACAGAATGGATATATTTAACATTGCCAGCTAAAATCCATCTAAATATTCCCTTTTCATTTTCCCTTCCCCCTTCTCCCTACCCATGTATAAAGAAAGACCTAGGCACCATGGTGCAAAATTCTACTATAATATCACTCCTGGAATTACCTGGCTTTGGTACATTTGTACACAACAGTTCTAATATAACAGCAAGAATTTTTTTTCCCCCTTCTGTTTATTTCTCTGAAGCTGTAATAAGCAATCCTGTGTGACATTGCCTGCGGAGCGGTTGCCAGGCAGCAGAAAGAGATCTGCCGCAGGAGGCGGGAGAGCTGGGGGGAAGAGGAAAGAAAAGCTGGAGCGGAGGCAGTGAGGAGGGCTGAGCAAATGGGGGCTGGGTTCTGAAACTGCTGAGCCAGAATTCCATCTCCTTGTCATCCTTCATGTTCCAGGCACATAATGAGCCAATAAGCTGAACCTTAGAGGGGAAATAAAGATGGAAAAGAAACAGTTGAATGTTGTCATTAAATAGGGTGCCAGAAATGTTTCTTATTTTGTGAAGAAAGGGTTTCAGATCTTTTTTCTTTCTTTCTTTCTTTCTTTCTTTCTCTCTTTTCTTTTCTTTTCTTTTTTTTTTTTTCTGCTGAACTTTGCTTCTTGGAAAATGCAGCGTTACAAATATCTAAAAGGGTCAGCTTCTCAGTGGGCCTGCTTTGCTCTAAAGCAACAAACAATTAGCACATAATATCTCCCAGCACTGTGCGTGGGGAATATTCTAACTTGAAAGGTTTCAACTTCTCTCCTTTAGTGGGAAAGTAAAACACAGAGAAAGGGTACTTAACTCTTGAGGGACTGTGCAGTATTGAGAGGCATCTTTGTACCCCACAGACAGGAGGCCATTCAAGGTGTTTCTAGAAGCTGGCCTTCTCCTGGTGAGGCTTTCTGTAGTTAGAGAAATTGAGAGCTGCATCTAAATCTCATCTCTTGGCTTTATAAAAATCTTTCTTTAATGAGATTAAAATGATTGGACTGGGATCCAAGTGGAAAGGGTGGGGGCAGATGGCACACAGGTCCCTCCAGGCTGGTCTGGATGTCCCCCAGCACAGTGCTTCTTGCCTTTTGCCAGCCTTCCAAGCTGTCTGTGACTAGTTGGACTTTCTCCAGTGGTAACAGACAATGATTTTTATTTAGATGTTTGATTATTCTTGTTAATCAAATAGAGCCAGAACAGAAGGTTTGTTCAAAACAAACAATGTATTTACAGATAGCTTTGTTTGGTGGATGCACATTTTAAGGCTCTGAAGTTGCTAGTCATTTCTCTTGGAAGATGCAAGCCCACCATCTGGGAGATAAAATGGGACAAAACATGGTAAAATGGCAAGATGATCGGAAAGAACTTGGAATTAATGTCACGATGACCAAGTTTCTTTTTTCACTTTAGCAATAGAAGACGGGGAAGGGAGGGAGAATGTAAAGTGAAAATGATTAATCCTGAAAATTGTGAGGAGTAACAACAGATGGGGTCCCTCGCCCCCATTTCCCACCACATATTTAGGCTTACTTATCCTATTCAGTGGCCTGGCTTTTTAGTCCAAATAAGACCATGAATGTATCAATCAAGGGCAATCAATGATTTTCTGCACCTTCTAGAAGGAAGATAGTATGTCAGAAAAAAAAATACTCTCTATCATAAACCACATAAAGAGATGCAGATATGGAATTAATCAGAGAGATGAAATGACTGAAAACAAACCAGCAAACCAAATCTACCAAGAAGCAGAGCTAGACGCAGGGACAGCCTCCTTCTGCTGGTTTTCAGAAAGGCTAACATCTTTTCTCAGGAACTGCAAAATATTTGCAGACACTCCACAGTCCTCCAGGTAGCACAGCTGGAGTATGGACACTCAAGCTCTCTGGAATGTCCTGCGATTGAGGTTTCTCTATACTGCACAGCTGGAGAAACTAATCAGGGAAGTCACTCATTCGCCTGACCACACTGGTTAACAACAATCTCCACAGAACCTCCCTGGAAACTGGAGACGAAGTACCACACAATTTCTTGTGAAATGGCACTTCTTATCAACGCAAAAGGGAAAAATACTCTAGGGCCAGTTTCGTAGTTGTGCCACAATGAAAATTTCTACCAAAGTCTATATTCGTTATTTGTGGGTTACTCTTTATAGATTTTATCTTTTAATATTCAGTTTTATTTTATCAGAGTTCTACATGAATTACAAAATGTTAAAGAGACTTTTCCTAGTCTCATTTGATGTCCTAATGTTGATAGCAATGGGTGATAAAACCCCCACATTCTAATTATAGGTCATCTATGCAGGACTGGTTAAGATGTGGTCAAAACCCAATATTGTGACCTTTATACCATCATCTACCTCCAGCCTACCTACGGGACACTGATCAGATAATAAAAGGCCATGTTTGTAATAGAGCTGACTGTCTAAAGTGAAATGCTCTAGAGTTGCCCCTTCATTTCCTCATTCTTCTCTATCTGAAACCAAGTAGGAGGGCTCTGTGAGGCACATGTCACTATGGGAATGGAACGTGATGAGAGAATTCTTGGGGGAACTGACCTGTGTTTCCTAGATTGGAAAGCCATAAATTGGAAGAGCAGCAGCATTTGGCATCGTATTTGTCCAAAATGAAACAAAGGCATCATCCTAGATTATGAAGGAAGTAACACAACAGGATGGGAAAGATAAATTACTAACTTTCTATTACTGGTTCTGTTCCAGTTGAAATTCAAGGTGTAATACATTTGATGGATTTAACTCCGAACTGATTAGATAGATTGCATTTTCTACATGCCGATAAAGATAACACTTAGGGAAGGACTAAGGAATGGAAGAGGAGATCAAACACACAGCCTCTTTATAAACACACCTGTGTGCAGCGCTTACAATGCACACATAATAGTCAGCATATCTTTCCTCACAAGGTTTAGAATGTTGAAAAGGAGTTAATGCAATTTACAATGGGCTTGTGTTTTTTATTTGCAGTGCAAATGGGAAAGGACTTCTGATCCAAAACCTTTCAAATGCAGAAGCAAGATGTAATTTTTAGGGTAGGAAAGATAAAGAAAAATAGAATCTGCATCTTTCTTTGAAGAATCCAGCCCTAGCTGCCAAGAATAACAGAACAAATAGATTCCTGTGAGAGGATAAGCACCTTTTAGATCCTGGGAGCTTTGTCATTTTTCAAAACTAGCACATTTTTCATAGTTTGCCACGGTGATCTTCAAGTGTATAAATGGATATGGTCAGAAGCAAGTTAATTCCCGTCTAGTTCCTTTTTTAAGACTAACAGATATCCTCAAAGTGAAGTGGCAAAAGGCAATGGTAGATGAAGAAAATAAAAGCACAGTCTGAAAATGAATGGATTCAGAAACCAATTAAAATAAAGCATGGCTTTAAAAGACGCCTCAAATTATTCACATGTCACACTACTAGAAAAGCAATGGTTTCTCACAGCCATTTCTCCTTAAACGTTTTGTTTTTGTTTCCAGAAATAACAGGTTTAATTAAATGTGCAAGATACACTCAAATGATCCAGAATAATGCACACAGGGATTTCAGAGTCACTTAGAAGATTTTAGGAAGGGTTTTGATTTGCCAGGCTCAGATACTAATAGAGGAAGTTGGTCTTCAGGGAAAGAGCACAAATGCTGTGTATGCTCTGTTTCTACTGTCAAAGCCAGTTATTACAATATTGGGAAAGAAAGGTTCTAAAAGGAGCCAACATTAAGTAAACGGGAAAAGAAATTCGCTTTATTAAACTCCATATATGTGCCAAGGTAACTGCGTTATTTCACATGCGTTATTTCAACTTAATCTTAAAACAACCCAGAGGACATGTATATTATCGCCCCATTTTTAAGATACATAAGCCAAGACTCTGAGAAAACCAAGCAGAATAGTGCGTTCAAACCCAGGGCCTCTGATGGCAAATCCAGTGCCCTTTCCATGACATGGCCTTGTCCCCTGTGCTAATGAAGATTCATGATCAGTAAATGTTGCTCCTGGTCAGGAGATCAAGGTGTCTGGTGATGCACTAAAAATATTCTACCCTTTCAATCTAGTGCAATACTATCCTTGAACAGCCTAGTACAAACACATTTATATGTACAGGATTATAAGACAACATCAAGCATTCGACAGGAATCTACAGGAATGGTCCCAGAATGTTGACAGTACGATTTACTGAGCCTGAATACCAATGCTAGATTCAGGAACACATAATGCGACCTTAAGAATTATTTTTGTATGAGAGGGAGAAAGAGAGTGTGAGAGACGTAAATCAATCAAGGCCACTGGAGCTCTCTCAAAACATTGTTATTTATCTGTGATTAGAAATTTAAAAAGCAAACTGAATACAAATCTTAAGCTTTAAAAGGTATAAATGCATGATACCTTTCACTATTAGTACTATTTTTTTCTATAAGCCACAAAGATAATGAATGAAGCTTAGCAGGTACTGTGAGGAGGTCAGGCTAGCCTGTATTTTTATCGGCTGTACAGGATCACACCCTAGCAAGTCAGCTGGGTGTTCAGTATGGACTTTAAGTCAGGAGACTTGAACTCCAGTCCTGATGTTACCACTAACATGAGATTTTTCAAATCAATTCATCTTTTTCAGCTTCAGTTTTCCCAGATGTCACATGCAAATGTACTTGAACATATATCAGCCTTTATGAGGATTTAGTAAGTGCATTCACCATGTGTGTTGTTAAAGGAATTTATAAAATAAGGAGTTGGGTTAGATTTTTTTTGTTCTGAAGGTCCCATAGTATTCTAACTTTTTATTAACTGAGATTTATTGAACATATCCAAGTACTAGATTCTTCCACAAGAAGTTATTCCAAATAAAATACAAGCATAAGTGAGCTTTTCTCATAGTTCCCTGCCAAGGACACATAGCATGTCAAACTTTTTCAGCTAAACAAACGTGACTGGAAATAGGATATGCAATGTGAAGGGAAAAGAAGATAGATTTACAAATAAGCTACGGCATTTACATAAGACTTCCCATTAATAACGTGCTTTGTTGCAGAAAGGGTACTGGGCCAGGAGACAGCAAGTAAATGGGACTTATTATAGGTTCTAATACTAAATAGTTCCATGCCTTTGGCTGTCATTTATTCTCTCTGGTTCTTGGTTCTCTCAGCTGTAAAATGACTGCAGCATTGTACTGCAGAAGTAAGAGGGGGGATGGGCCAAAACATCAAGTAGTCAGCCAAGAAAAAAGCAGACATTTGAAAAAAATCCACACTGTGAGAAAAAGCACCATATTTAACCAAACAGAAAAACTGACACCCACGTAATCATATTAATGTAGCAAACAGAAGAAAATTTTCCAATAATTTTGTTTACCCATAAAATAAGGATAAACTGGTGTGAAAAAAAAATCAGAGTTCTTTGAAATTAAGAATATTCCTCCAAATACTCTTCTAGGTTTAAGCATACTTATACAAAAAATGAAATAGGGATTCAGAATAACTACAATACAAGAATCTGAGTGAAAAGAAAATAGAATGATACGTCGGATATAAATTTATATATTACTCAACTACTATAAAAAGAAGAGCTGAATGCACGGGTATTGAAAGATGATTTTTAAAATAGCTTTTACATTAAAAACAATATATAGAACAATACATAGTCAGATATGTTTTTAAAAAATATATATGTACATATAAAATTCTAGAAACCGTTCCTCACTGGGGAAGCTATTAGGATTGAATATGGGTGAGGGAAGTGATTTTCACATTTACTATATATTCTTTGTTTTGTACAAATTGCACCCAATGAGAATACAAGCATGTGTTACACTGTGTCATTTAAAAAATAATTTGAGAGACACTAATAAAGAAAATGAACATAAGTTACAGTTAGATAACACTGGGATTTATCCTAATCTTATTCCTTATTAGCTCTGCATATTTGAATACGTTAATTAAGTTTTCTTATCTATAGAACAGAGATAAAAATAGCTACCTTATAGTGTTGTTATAAGGATTAAAGATAATATATGTAAAGCACCTGGACCACATTCAAAATTTAATAAATTGTAATTGTTATATGAAGAAGATAGATGAGATCATTTCAGTTTTATTTGATAGATCAGTGGAATGAATTCTTATTAGAATCCTCCATTGCCTGATACACTTTTCCTTCCCATCTCCCCAGTTAAAAAAGAAATTAGAGAACTGGAACGAAGAAGACTAGAAGAGACAGTGACAGAATGATGTTCTATTCTTCCTGTAGCTACAAAGCCTTGCTCTGGCAGCTGTTTATATATATATATATATATATATATATATATATATATATATATATATATATATATATATTGCATATTATAGAGGAAATGGAAAAGTTCAAAGATCTTTGCTCTTCAGAAACCTGTAGCCTAGTAGGGCAGCAGCTGGAAGAAGTATTGAAAGAATGTGTATAGACTTTAGATACTTGAGGATGCTTCTTAGAGGCAGATTTCAACATATTGTTGCACAATTCTATCCCTCCTCCTCATGGCTCTTTTTTCATTCATCCTTAACCCCCTCCCCTCTTGGAGAGGAACTCAGCAAGAAAGGAGAGAGGTTGAGGGAACTGGTCATCCAACCAGAGTCTCAGCTAAACCATCAAGATCGAACCATGGTTAAAATTCCTTTCAATCCTGAGTCAGTCCTGGCAATAAAAACAAATACAGCACAACTGACAGCAAACTGAAGAATGGGGGGTACCCTACCTTCTGTAAACTGTTGTAATGATGGCTCAGAAGAAAGATTGAAACTTTAGTGGAAGGAAGGAAAATGGTTGAAAGATCAAGTCTTGTTGAATATACCAGGTGACAAATAAGTATTTTCTCTGTGAGTTTTTGAAAACCAATAAATGAAAATGGCTCAGAGGCCCTTTACTTAAGGAAAGGATTTGATCCAGGTATATATAACGGTGAGTATGCTCCAAAACACTACAACTTTCTGTTTAGGATTAGGGTCATAGAATCACTTTTAGTCACATTTCATATGATCCCTATTTACTCAGGGTCACCTCTATTTCATATAGTATGTAAAAAAAAAAAAAACTGAACTCCTTCCTCTGGGCAGAAAGCATGGTTGTGTAAGCAGAATACTTGCTGGCTTTCAGTGCCACTTGCACCTTTGGTTTGGAATCCTTGTGCAGTGAACTACTTGCATAACTGTGTGCAGCAGCCCTATCTCATATATCCAAAGTGTCAATCACCTTGGAACACATGCTATGTTTTCCCATCTTCTTACTTTCATTCATGCATTTTCCTTCCTCTGAGCTCAAAACTGGCCATTTTGTCAAGGCTTACTAACGGCTAAAATTACGTTAATATTTTTAAATTAATACTCAAAAAAGTCCTATGAGATAGATGTTATTATCATCCACTTCTTCCATATGGAAAAAAAAAAAAGCAAAACAAGGTTTGAGAATCTCTTAAGTTATTTACCCAAGGCCACATAGCAGTTAGTAACAGAGCCAAGTCTGTATGGCTCAGGAGCCCAATTTTTAACACTACACCTTAGTGCCTTTCTAATGACAATATGTGATGAACATTCAAGCTATTTTAAGTAGAAAAAAATATGTAGTTAAAATTGCAGTTATATATTTGATTTGAGTAAGAAGAAATCTCTCTCTAAATATTAAAAATCCTTTGAATTGCCCAAATAAAATTATTGGAAGTAAGTATAATGCACAGACATTTTTTAGAAATTAAAAGGAATTCCTGGAGCCTGCCTCAGTGATAGAAAGTGATTATAATTTGCGCCAGTCTCCAATTCAGAATTCAAATGATTCTCTCTGCCACCATGTGAGGCTCTTAGTTGAACTGACTTCCAGTCCCTGAGTTAAGTACTTCTGTATGTCAATATTTTGGCCCCTGTGTTGGCTAAGATATAAATAACCCTCCACATGAGCTGCTCCTTAACTCTAGGTCCATGATGGACACGAGTCTGTAAAGTGAGCTGCACGAGTTGGAGAAAAATCTTCTCTACACCTTCACTCTTCATCAAAACTTACTCTGACACTGAAATGTTAAATAAATTATTGGGATATGAACAGCCTGGGGAGGGAGGGAAAGCCTAATTTTCAACTCAAGATCAAAGAAGCTCACTTAGCCAGAAAACAGTCAGATTGCTAAGACAATGCTTTAAAGCATTTCTCCATCTGGTCTGCTTTTGAAAGATTAGCAAATTAATGACATGGACGTATGAGCGAACAGAAAGTATAAAGCTATCCACAACAAAAACATACAACCATACAGGACACTTTCAACCTAGAACAAAAAGCAAGAAGAATGAAGGTAACTGTAGGCAAAACTCTATACCTTAAAATACCCTTTTTACATGAAATGGACATTTTTAGAAAACAGAGGATGTTTTATCTTGTGGCAACAAAGAAAGTGTGATGAGAGATGTGGCAATCACTAGTGCTATTTACCAAATATTTTCAGACCCACACCTTTCTGTGCACATCACAGGACAGTGTTCCTTTGTAGCTGGGTGGAGCCATACTACCAGTTTGGGCCAATGACTTCTGCTCAGAAGTGTTATGCTTTATTTTTAAGCTAATGCATTTTACTGACAATGATAGACCTTGCAAAGCTCATATTTTCCTTTAAAGACTGGCCATGTTCACAGTGCTGGCTGATGCATCACTCTGAGTCCCTGTGTGGCTATAATGAGCAAGACCCCACTGGCAACCCAAGACGGTCATGTACAGTGGTGAGAAATAAATTTTGTTTTTTTAAGCAACAGGAATTTTGGTATTTGCTACTGCAGCATAAACTAGTCTATCTTAAATAAAAAACCAAAATGAAATAAAAAACATGAAACGAGATCAAACAATAATGAAAACAGCAACTGAACAACTGAGATCATTATTGAATTTAGTAATTAAAAATATGATATAAAAAACCCCAATAAATACAATAATGCACACTCAAATGCAAGACAAAAGGACAAATATGGAAAGTGGAACCTGGAACATATAATGAAAAATAAGAACCACTGGTAAAAATGAAAATGTTGAAAAGATAATAGAAGATTTAACAGAAATAACCTAATCAGGTATTAAAAAATGAAGACTTTAGGAAGAAAAAAGCCTTCAGATATTAAGAGAAATTATTAAACATGAAAAGCAAAAATGTAGCTTATTAGAATCACACATTAGCAAACAAATAAAAAGAAAAGCTAAAACTCTGAAATTGAGAAAAAGTTTATCAATAAAATACAAACAAATTAAAACATTTTAAACAATCTCAGTGTTTCAGAATTGGGGAATGATTAAGTAAATTATGGTGCTTTTACTTTATGCAATATTTTGTATCCTTTAAAATTATAATTTTGAAGATTAGATAAAAACAGGGTAAAATATGTATTATATAATAAAAAAATTTAAAAATGGAATCCATTGATTCATGTTTATCTACAAACACAACTTTGTATAAATTTTGTGTTTTGAATGGGGAGGCAGGTGAAATAAAAATATCATTGTGCCAGGCCTATGAAATTAGAAATTGTCATAAGATTTATTATAACAAAAAACTACAGTAAGCATTAAATTATGTGCCAAGACTGAAGAGCAAAAGAAGGGTCTGTTTATTTCTTGAAGACTTCATTTAAATAAGATATTTTGTGCCCGAGTGCTCATACTTAAGCAATATCATAATGCTTAAAATTTCAGAAAATTATTTCCAATCTTTTTCCCTGTCAGAGATATATTCTATTACTATTATCCTTTATTCTGGATTAGAGAAATATAAATGTATAAGTGTATATTATAATAAAATTAATCACCTTTAAAGAAAAATATTTAATTCAGATGGAAGCTATTTTAATCATTTTGTAGTGTTTCTGCTATCAATGTAATTAGTTTAATACATTATATATTTTTCATTACAAGGTGGCGTAATTCTTTTTTAGCAAGGTTATTAGTTTTTGTTGTTGGTGGTGGTGACATGATCCCGCATTGTGTTTGACCTATGTCAAAATTCCCTCTTATTGGAGAGTAAAGCTTACTGTTAATGCACACTGAAGCCCTGGAAGGTATCAGAAGCTAAATGAATTGTTGGATCTTTAGAATCTGAGGTCATAATACAATTTCTGTTTGCTTCAACCTTTTAGGTAGAGTCACAAAGTGAAGCACTTAAAATATGTGCTACTATTACTGTAACTGATAGCATCTTTAATGAATACTGAGCATATAAATCCTGTGCTGGTCAGATACAAAGATAAATATGACTTGGTCATAATAGATTGCATAGGCTGCTGGATATACCTCAAAATGGATCACTGATTTCAAAGGCAAGGCTAAAACGGCTCTTATGTTCACAACAAAATGTGACATACAGTCATCATAATTTCAAATTATATTATGAATAAATATATTACATAATGGAAGGAAATGCACTAAAATGTAAATATGAGTATTATTGGGAAGTGACTTACTTTCTTCTTCATTTATTTTGCCAGTTTTCTGTAACATCTATAAAAGTAAAAATTACTTTTGTCTTAAGAAATTGAAGTTAAACCAAACAAAAAGTCAACTTAAAGAAAGTTATTGATCCTATTGATGCGGGCCAAGTGAGTAGACGCCCCCCCCACACACACACACACACACTGGACAACTTTTAAGTTTTCCTATAGAAGTTTTAAGCCTCCTCCTCCCTAGTTTCTTAGCCCCTGGCTTTGATCACTCTTCTAATCCGTTTCTGAATCCTAGACGCAAGATTTCCCTAGACTGAATCACAGAACATCTCTCACTCACCCAGGCTTTAGATAACTACTTAAAAGCCTGTGACTTCCCAACATTCTCCAAGCCATTCTGCATCTGGCTGTTGGATAATCCCATCCCAGAGAGTAAATAGGTTTTAACATTTCCCCAGGCCAGTCTACTTGTTGATTGTAAACATTAAAGGCTAATGTTCTTTCCAAACCCATAGCCACCCTACATCAATAGCTTTGAGCTCTGCTCTTTAAGAAATTTATTAATTAAAATCTGTTTTTCCTCATTCAGGGTACTTGGGGATACAGAGGGTACCCCAGCAAGACTGCCAGTCCCAACCAAAGAAGCCGACATGGTCTTCCAGGTGGATCTCGAGACCCCTTCCTCTCAACTGAGATCAGATAGGGTGAGAGTTCCGTGAATCCCCTAATAGGCAGGGACAGCTCTACACCCCTGCCCAGCAGGAAGCAGATACAGACCTCCTGTCCCTCAGCTTCCCATAGAGATTTTATGGGGATTATGTCTTTCAAGGGGAAAACAAGACAGGCAGCTAGAGGCAGGCACAGGGTCTCTGCATTCCTGCACGTCCCACAGAATGTGACCTCCCAAAAGACCTCCCCTCTCCACCCAAAACTTCTCCTTTTCATTGTAATTATCTACTCTTACAGGGAAACAAATGGGTACAAAATACCTGACTTGATTAGACCAGTCAGTCACTCACACCTGCACAGTAAAGGCCATAATGACCTTCATTTCACCTGGGCCTCATTATATCATCATTATAATACCATACATATGCCCGAAATTCATTAATATCATTATAACACACTGAATTCTGGGAAGGAACATGTACAGTCTAAAGAGGTGAGGTAATAGCCTATTGTCAATCATAGGTGTCAATCAAGTGGTCCTACGCCCGGAGGGGAACAGCCCATTCTAGAGAAAAAGGAATAAAAACTCCAAATCCTGGCCAGTCAAGGCCTTTTTTGAGCGTTTTGAGCCTTGCCTGTGCTCTGGCAGCTCCAAACTCTTTGGAGTGTACTATTTTTTCTAATAATGGCCCTTGAGCCATTGTCTACTACTGTTTGGGCCTGCTTCTGTTTCTTTGAACATATTTTTTTCTTCTAATAAACTCCTTTTCTGCAACTTTACCTCTGGTCTGTGTCTCCATTCTTCGGCTACATGAGACCACGATCCCGGTACACACAAAATCACACGTCTAAAAATCCTGTTTCACTATGTTTTAGAATTTATTTTATATCATTTTATTGAAATTATATATATGTGTATACACACACACACACACACACACACACACACACACCACACACACAGAGGGTGCCAAAAAATGTATATACATTTTATGAAAGGAAAAAACTGTATTAAAATTTTAATAATATATACAGATAACAAAAGATGACTACAAGTCATGTGTATACATTTTTTTGCACCCCTTGTATATATATTTAATGTAATTCTCATTTTAGAGTGTGGGACCAGTTTTTGTAAGTAAATTATTTTTAAACATAAAATACTTTATTAATATCAACACTCCCCACTACACCCCCCACCCCCTTCCCAGCCTCAGTCCAGTTGCATAGTGTTTGGTATTTCATTATATCAACAGAATCCTGGTGAGCAAAACCGCGCAGGTAGAATTTCGCACCAAATTCTGTCTTTGCAAGGCTTATTTCTTTCAGGTATGTTGCACATATATACTCTCATTGGTTCTCTACCTCCTGCAGTCATTTTCAAGGACTTCATATTAACCATGACCTCTTCCCCCTCTGAATATGAAAAATTCATTTTGGATCGTACTCTGTCATTTTCTGTGATTTTAATGAATTATGAAAGTCTGATCTTATAAGACTCCTCCACCCACATCTTTCCCCAGCTCCCCACACTTTGCATTTTCCATTGCCTCCGGGCCTGAAGTTTCATTCATTTGAAAACTATTCTTGGAAAGATCTCCCCTCTTCCAGCTGTTAATCTGTCATTAACGGGCCATAAGTCATTCAGATATACTGCACTATTATGCAACCTCAACAGAGTGGAAAAAATCATTTGCTTTACTGTCAATGTAAAAACTTTTATCTTCTTTGACAGTTTTATTCATAAAACCTCAGCTTTATTTTAATTTGATTCTAATGATGGTTTTCAGAAAATGATTTGAGTAAGTAAAAGTTTAGATAGAGCAATGACAGCTGTCATGATTTCTGTGGTGGTTTCTTTCAAGGAGTGTTTATTGAAAAGATGCATTTCAAATACAGTGCATCATTTTTGGCATGAAAGTTAATTATTCAAAGCTGGTAATGCAGTAGTATTTACTCAGTTGGGAATTTAATTGAGAAAGGTCCATTTGTTTTATCTCCTCTCCGCTCTCCTAGCCAGAACTTCCTGGAACAAAACTTAGATTCACAGATATCCCCACAGCTTTGAACTTCTAGCAATTGTTGTTTATTGTTCTTACAAGGTAAAATGGCCTTTACATTGTCTAGTCATAAAAATAATGGCCTGAAATGCATTCACAATGCAGTGAGCTAATGAAATGGCTTTTTGTTCTTTTTTTACTGTAAGCGGCTGTGTTGAAACCAAGGGCAGAGGTACACATAACAATCTGAGGTGGCTTTATTTTGGAAGTACATCAACAGAATTAAGCATAAAGATGTCTGTACCCAAGTTTTCAAACTCATTTTCATTTAATGAGAAAATATTAACCAAATCTGACTTTTTAAGCTGTAATGAACTTATACTTAGTTTGTAGTGGTTAAGATACGGAGACCGAAGCCTATATTCTGAAAAGAATTTTATTTGGAAATATTCACATCAGCTTTCCACAAAGCAATGTGTCCACCTGAAGTCTACATAGGCCTAAATAATGGACTACCTAACGGCAGGCAGGTCATTTGATTACCAATAATTTTGCTGTAGAATATCATGCTTCATGGAAATAAGGGCAGTGATAGCTGAGGAAGCAAAGCTATGACATCTGCCCACATTTTCAGTCTTAAGTGATCTATGTATAAGCAACCTGAAAAATCCATCACTGCACAACTGCTAAATTAGTAACACTTTAAGTGTTTTTAAGACTGTCTTGTTTCAAAGAAATAGCTAGCTAGCTTACCTCAAGAATGAACATTTAATATAAAATCCAAGGTGGACTTTTTCTCTCAGCTTATTTTATTTCAGAATTGCAATGACAAAACAAGTGGCAACTAAAATACAAGTCAAAGAGCAATAGTTATTTTGTTTGTTTTAGTTGTTTACCTCGTTGGAGGCAAGGGTGGGTGACAGCAGCCCTGCAACTGCAGAAGAGAAGCCTCACAGAGGGGTGTCTACAAATATTAGGGAGATTTGTTTCAAAAAATTATTTGCAGCAATGCATTGTCTTCGGGGAAGTAGATACACTCTAATAAAAGATGACACTAAACATTATGTTATATTTTTCAATTTTGTTGTTAGGAATTAAGTGAAAAGGGAAAAAGGTCTTTTTTTCCCCGATTACATCTTTATGCTAAATTTCTCAGCCTTCACTGAGGAAGAAACACGTTAGTGAGAGGCTTATGTTCCCATTTCACCCTAATTATTTTAAACTGAAAAGTTCAAATCAAACAATGAAGCTTTTTTAAATCTGAAAATGTTTCCAATCTAAAGATCTAAAGGCCTTAATAGTTTGTAAGCTCTGCCTGCATAATTCAGGCAGGATGGTAAACACAGCTTCCACAAATTTTAAGCCATGCTTTCTAGACAGCATTAGCTTTTATCCTCATGAGATGAAATCTTATAATACCTTGCTGAATTGCTCCATTGTACTTAAACAAAAAACATACAGACTTAGCAAATGTTAAAAAGGACATTAATTTCACCATATGAAGAAAAGACAATTCACTGCTTAAGAAAAAATTATACATTGTACCACCATCTAATTCTTGCAGGTATATATTTTGTTAATTAACACAAGTAGAAGTTTATTTAGCAAACATCTAAAAGGTGGGGTAGTATTCCATCAGAGTAATCCTGGAGAAAAAAGGTATGCTACTATGTGTATACTTTTTTTGTTCAGCTGCTTACATGCAATCTCCTTTTGTCTATTTAGCTTGGGTATAAGTAATTTATCATTGCAGCAAATGTCCCTTCTCTACAGAAGGGATGGGGCTCTGCAAAGCCAATCCTCTGGACCTCATTAGTAGATGTCAGATGGAGTGAGAGAGAGGAGGGAGAATCATTCCTTCTCATGAGCAGGCACAGTGATGTTGCCCAGCTGTAGTCTGCTCAGACATCATGGCAGACACACCAGTTCCAGCTGAGCATTTCCGGGGTCAGAGCCAGCAGACATATAAAAGAAAAATACTTGTTACCCCTCCAGTCCTTTAGGACTGATTCCATATTTACATGCACAGCAATCTCAAGCAAACATATTGTTTTGATTTATTCTTGGGTACTTTTTATGTTACTTAGGGGCCCTAAGAGCCTGTTTAAATACTTACAGATTTTTCAGTCCTATTTGCCTTTGTAATTTTTTTCAGAATTTGTTTTCAATTAGTTTGGAGAGTGAAAATCTGGTCTGGAGTTTATGCAAGCTTGAAGAGACTACTTATCTGTTAACTGCCAATGTATTTGTTGTTTAAAACCACAAAATAAAAGTGCTTGTTGGAAGAAGCACCTTTACATAAACATTATTTTCAATGTATAAATAGAACTGCTTGGGATAATCTCTTTGAGGTAATGCAGTGTTCATTCTAGTCTTGATAATCCTCTGCTGTACCCTAAAGGACATTATTTTTCCCTCACAGACCAAATAAAGACATACATAAAAAGTATTATACTTTATTTAATGGGCATTATATGTACATTACTTAATTTAATTCTAATAACAAGTATATGACATTGCTTTTTATCCCCATTTCACTGGTCAAGAAACTGAGTCTCAAAGAAAGATTTAATAGAAGTCTGCCTGGCTCCAAGCATGAGCTTCTAACCAATCCACCCCAGTGTTTGAATACAAAGTAAGATCCTGCTAAAGAAAGAATGGAGCCACTCCATCTTTCTCTCTGAGCTCTCTTCATGCCTGCTGACAGGTTTCTTCCCCTTTCTTTTTTAATTCGCACTTTAAATGGGGGCTTGGAGTTTGGCTGAACCTGGGTTTGAATTCCAGCAATAATTTCATGGATATAAAACCAAAAACACAGACAACAAAAATAAAAATAGATATGTGGTACCATATCAAATTAAAAAGTTTCTGCAGAGCAGTGAAAACCATCAACAGAGAGAAAAGGCAATCTGTGCAATGAAATATTGCAAACCATATATCTAATAAAGGATTAATCTCTAAAAAATATAAGGAACTCCTGTAACTCAACAGCCAAACAAAACCTTAATAACCTGATTTAGAAAATTAGTTTAGCTAAAGACTTGAAGAGATATTCCTTCAAAGAAGACATACGAGTATACAGAGCCAACGGATACAGAAAAAAATGCTTAATGTCATAATTATAATTATCAGGGTAATGCAAAAATCAAAACCACAACAAGATATCACTTCACACCTGTTAGGATGGCTGTTATTAAAAAAAAAAGGCAACAAGTGTCGGCAATGATATGGAGAAACTGATCCCTTGTACACTTTCGGTGGGAATGCTAAATGGTGCGCTGGAACAAGCTGCTATAAAAAAACAATACAAAGGTTCCTCAAAAAATTAAAAGTAGAATTGCTATATGACTCAACAAACCCACTTGTGGGTGTTTATGCAAAATGATTGAAATCAGGATCTCGAAGCGATATTAGCATTCCATGATCATTACAGCACTATTCACAATAGCCAAGATGGGACAGAAACCAAAATGCCCAACAATGGATGAATGGATAAAATGTGCTATATACATACAAATACATTTTTTCAGCCTTAATAAAGAAGGGAAAGTCTCAACATGCAACAACATGGAGGAACCTTAAAGATATGTGCTACGTAAAATTAGCCAGCCACAGAAAGATAAATACTACATGATTCCACTTAGATTAAATAGCTAAAATAGTCATATGCATAGAATTGAAGAATGGAATGCTGGTTTTCAGGGGCTGCATGGAGAGGAAATGGGGAGTTACTAATCAAATCAACGGGCATAAAGTTTCAGTTAAGCAAGATGAAAAACTTTAGAGATTTGCTGTACAACATTGTACATATAGTAAAAAATACTGTATTGTATAATTAAAAGTATATTGAGAAGGTAAATCTCATGTTCAGAGTTCTTACCACAATAAAATGAAATATTTAAAAAAGTCTTACTGGTATTTTCATTGAGGAAGTGTTAAATTTAATGGTTAACATAAGAGAATTGATATGTTGCATCTTTTCATTCAAGAAAAAAGTACACCTTTCTATTGGTTCAAATATTTTGTACTATTTTAGAATAATTTCTTCAAACAGATCTTGCACATTTCTTATTCACATTATTATGAATTTTTGTTGCTGTTTTGATATTTAAATAAAGTTCTTTTTTCCATTTTATCTTCTAATTATTGTCTTGAAACCTACAGACTATTGATTTCTATATATTCATTTGTATCTATGCCTTAATACTTTTTAAGAAGTGTTTCAAAATTTAAAATTGTATGCTTAAGAATTTTACTTATGTCCAAAAATCTTGGAGACTATTGGTCTATATGATGAAGTCTATATTCCTTAGTATGAAGACCTTCATAGCTGACACTTCTTGGCTTCTTAGTTTCATGTGCTACCATGCCACCACACATATACTGAACACTTACCATTCAGAAATGCTTGTGCTTATCTGAATGCTAATAATTTTTGGATGCCTTCTGCATTTGCTGTAGTTTCACTCTGCCCATAATTCTAATCCCACAATTCTATTGGTGTATTCACCTAGAGAACTCTTCACCTTTTCTTTCATTCTTTTTTTTTTCACTCAGTTTACATGTCCCCTCTTCCAAGAAACCATTTAGATTCCCTCAGACACATTTAAGTTCTGCCTTCTTTCTGTTTTCATAGTGACCATAGTTACTTTAATTAACCTATTATTTTGTAAGTAGTTATTGACATGTTTCTTCATTAGACTGTAAGATTCTTAAGAAGAGATTGTTTTCTTGTTTGTTTTTATATTTCTAATACTTAAACATAGTAGATTACAAATATATCATGAATTGAAATGCATGGGTGCCTTACTGTGTAATGTGTACTCAAATATTCAATTTTGCATGGAAGAGAGACTTATACTGTTAAGCTAAAAGAGAATGGCGTGTTCTGCTACCTCAGACTCCTCAGTTCACATATTATGGTAACTAAGACTCAGAGGCATAATTTGCTGCAAATCACAAATCCAGAAAGGGGCAGAGCCGGAAAGAGAATATTATGTGTTTTTCATCTCCAGAACTCTTTCAACTATTCCAAAAGTCTGAGTGGGTATATTTCCAGGTACACATACATTTGTAAAACCTTGATCTCTGAGAATCTGCATCTTCCTAGAATGTATACACAGGGGCATTATATATATAATCACACACCAGTCAATCAGTACTCATCAGAAAACAATGAAAACCTAAGTGTGATCTTGCTCCTCATCAGAGAAACAGCTGTTTTAATTTCTTATCCTATGTTCCCAATGGAGATGAAGCTAAGACAAACTTATCTTTTTCAGCACTAATCTTTCTTCTTAGGTATGCTATTTTCCAAGGATGAAGCCAGAAGGAATGCTACCTGATTATTTTTTCTAAACAATAATTTCTTTTTTCATCATTAGTTTTGAGTTCCAAGGAGAATCCTAAAGAAATGTTTAGTGAATATGCACAAACTTCAGTTTCCCTAACTACATAAAAACTTAGGTTCATCACTCAAATGAGGCATCTGTTTAGGAGATTCATGTACTCACAGAGCCTTAACTAACACCATATCTCAAACCATTATCTCAAACCATGCTGCACCCTAATATCCGACAGCTTTTCAGATATTTCTACAAGGTTGCTTCACATGGTCTTAAAATAATTGTGTCTGGTGAACACACAATGTGATACATAGATGATGTGTTACAGAATTGTATACTTGAAACTTATGTATTTACTGACAATTGTCACCCCAATAAACTTTAATTTAAAAAATAATAATAATTATGTCTAGAGCTAACCTCATTTC
This sequence comes from Hipposideros armiger, assembly GCF_001890085.2. NCBI lineage: Eukaryota > Metazoa > Chordata > Mammalia > Chiroptera > Hipposideridae > Hipposideros > Hipposideros armiger. Next base: position 42,416 of record NW_017732391.1, on the reverse strand, counting down.
CTTTTCTCCAATATGGATTTCTACCACTGTGTTTATTATTTTGAGAATTTCCTCAGCTCAGTTCAGATAATCATCTAGTTTTTTTTTTGTTTTTTTTTAAAGGTTTTTATTGGGGAATTGGGGGAATGGGAACAGTGCTGGGGAATTGGGGGAAGGGGAACAGACAAGTTGCTGTCGTTTTTTGTTCTTCAATTTAGTTGTGGAGGACGTTGCTTCACTGGCCCAAGTTGGCACCATCATTGCGCTCTTCCCTGGCGAGGCAGATTAGTCGCCGGCTTCTGGACGGCCGCTCACTGCGGCTGCTGGCCACTCACGCTGACTGCTGGCTACACACGGTAGCCCATGGCAACTCACTGCCACAGAGGCTGCAGCCTACGCCATCGGTGGCGATTCATAGCAGCTCAGCTCCAAGTTGAGCTGTTGTTCAGCATCTTAGCTGTAGAGGGCAGTGTCACTGGCCCTCATATGTGGGATCCGAACCAGGGTCCTCTGGCATCCCAAGCCAGTTCTTAACCATTGTGCCACTCGGCCGGCCCTCAACTAGTTTCTTTTAAGTGAGTGAATGTATGACTGAACAAATGAAACCAACCCTCTTCCTTCTTACCATCCTTCCAGTACAGACTTCCCTTCATAATGATTTTCTTGTTTATACAAATGGCACCATTATTATCCCAGATTGTCAAGAAAATTTTGGAATTAGTTTGTTTCTCCACGAAGATTAGATCTAAACCCCAGTCCCTCCCACACATCCATATACGTTACCCTCAAGTCTTTTTCTAATTTAATATGATATGATCCTGTGAATTCTGTTGGTAGTATCTCTTTTATAACTCAAGGTACTGACAAAGTCACCCAGTCTACGTATTTAGGATGAAATCTTCTGCTCTTTCTGACCAAGCATTCACTGCTCTTCCCATCTCTTCTAGATATTTTACTTATCACTTGAGGGAGAAATTGCTGATGTGGTCAGAACTTAGAGCATTTTTGAAGCCCCAGTTATTATAAATTTGGTTATGTTGTCCTAAAGGTTAGCGTTTATGAGAGGTATTTTCTTTTGTACTTACTTTTCCCATGTGATAAGTATACCTAAGCAAGGCATCGCTTGTTGAGGGAAGCCTTACTAAGTATCTTTTTTTCTATGCTATCTCTTCCATGTTAACAACTGAATGGTGAGTTAAACTTTGGTCTGCTCTATAAACACAGCCATCTAAGACAGAGAGAAAGGGGAATCAATAGTCCTGCTTTAAGCCATATATAACAACTCATTTTTATAAGGACTTTGGTTTTGAATTTGGGGCACTGATTTAGCTATTATAGCTGTACTTTTCCAAATTTGACGAAAAATGTTAACAAAGGAATCCAAGAAGCTAAACAAAAAGTAATTTGAGATAAAAACAACATAAAGCACACCAAGGTACTTCATAATCAAATTTCTGAAATACAATTTTATGAAAGAAAATATTTTAATTAATGTATTTAAGTATAGTTAGTATACAATTTATATTAGTTATATTAGTTCAGTTTCAGGTGTAAAATACAGTAATTCAATACTTTTATACCTTACAATGTGATCACCCACTAATTCCAGTAATCATCTGTCACCATATAAATTTATCACAATATTATTGACTATATTTATAAATATGTAGAGAAAAAGGACTTATTACATACTAGGGGGCCATGATTCAAATGAGGGCTGAATTTTATATGAAACCATGAAGGCCAGGAGATAATGGAATGTCATCTTAAAGTGTTGAATGGAAACAAAAAACTGCCAATCTAGAATTCTATAGCCAGTGAACATATTCCTCAGATCTGAAGGCAAAGTCAGTCTATTACAAACAAACAAAAGCTGAGAGAACCTGACAGGAGGTGAGCATTAAAAGAAATGTTAATGGCTGGCCAAGTGGCGCATTGGTTAAGAGTTGGCTTGGGACACCAGCTCTGAGCAGCAGGGCCATGGTTCACATCCCACATGAGGGCCAGTGATGCTGCGCCCTCTACAGCTAAGATGGTGAACAACAGCTTGACCTGGAACTGGGCTGCCATGAGTTGCTGGCAACAGCATAGGCTGCAGTGGGGCTGGCCAGCAGCTGGAGTGTGCTTTTGTGAGCTGCCGTGAGCCACCGTGAGCTGCCGTAAGCAGCAGTCCAATGGCTGGCGAGCGACTAACTGCCTCACTCGGGAAGACCACAATGATAATACCAACATGGGCCAGTGAAGTGATGTCCTCCACAACTAGACTGAAGAACAAAAGGTAAGCAACTTTTCGGTTCCCCTCTCCCAATTGCCAAATAAAATCTTTAAAGAAAAAAAGTAATGTTAAAGAAAAATTTTCAGACACATTAAGAGATATAGTAAATGAAACCTTGGCTCTCCAAAAAAAATGTAGATTTCTGGAAATGAAAAATATGTGAATAAACATAATACAGTTTTCATTTTTCTTTTTTTTTTAATTAAAAAAAGAACATTAACTTTTTAAAGCCAAAATGACAATATATTGTGGATTTTAATACATATAGAAGTAAAACTGTGTGCAACAAATGAACAGAAAAGGTGAGGCACAAAATGGAAATACATTGTTTTAGTGTTTATGTATTATATATGAAGTGATACAGTATTATTTGAAGATAAAAATGTAATAAAGGTACATGTTATAAACCCTAGACAAAACATATACATACACACACAACAGGTAAAGCAAAATAAAAAGGTATAACTAAATACCAACTGAAGAGTGAAATGGAATATAAAAAAATACTCAATGAATGCAAAATAAAGTTGTAAAAAAAGGGACGTAGCAAAAAACAGGTGCCCAAGTAGAAAAAAATAACAAAATGATGGGTGTATACCAATCATTGCAACTACTATATTAAATGTAAACAGACTAGGGGCTATTCTGAAATCCCTGAATAGTTCCTAAAGGATGATACTCTGTCTCAGATAATCTCTATAAGCTCTAGACAAAATATAAAAAAAACAACAACAAAAAAACAGTGGTCAAAGACTATGAAGAGATAACAACAAAGCATACAGAACCTGGAGATAAGTAGTACACACTTGAAAAAGGCAATAACATAGGTTGAGTTACCGGGTTTTACATATTTTATCTTGAGGATGTTGCAGGAAAGAGGGTCCTTGGAATTTAAGCATGAGCCAGGAAACAAAGTGTAAGTAGTTTATGGAATGAAGACCTACTCCATACACAGAGTAGAAATTGCCTGGGAGCAAGACACAACCCTGGTCCTCTTCGTGGTTGTGGATTTTATTAGTTAAGCAATTTTTTTTTTAGATATTTGTTTTATTTACTGAAGCAACAGTGCCTAGCACATAGATATTTAATACATAACATACATAAACACAGAGGGTGCCAAAAAAATGTATACACATTTTAAGAAAACTATATTAAAATTGTAATGCTCAATATATACCGATAACAAAAGATGAATACAAGTCAAATTTGACTTCTGCAATTACAAGAGGTGCTCAAAGTGGTTATCATCAGTGTCCAGGCACTTTATTATTATTATTATTATTATGATGATGATGATGATGATGATGATGATGATGATGATGTTTCAGGTGTACCAAACAATGCAATAGTTATGCTTTTCACCCCTCACAAAGTGACAATCCCCCTCCCCCATTCCACTGTCCCCTCACCCCTGATATCATACATATCTATTACAATTCCATTGACTCCACTCCCCACACTGTACTCCACATCCCATGACTATATATATATTAAATTATAGCTGACATATAATATTTTTCAATGGCAGCTTCAGATGTACAGTGCAGTGGTCAGGTCTCTACACCATCCATGAAGTGGTCTCCATAACAAGACATGAGTCCATCTGGTCTCCTTAAAAATATTTATAACATTATTGATTATATTCCCCAAAGTGTCTTTCCTATCCCTGTGGCAATACTGAAGTTACCAATTTATGTTGTCTCGTCCCTTCCCCTTCTCCCTCATCCCCATCCCCTCCCATCTAGCAATCACCAGATTTTCCTCTGTGTCTCTGAGACTATTTCTGTTTACATTACTCATTTATTCAGTTCTTTAGATTCCATGTATAAGTGAGATCATATGGTATTTGTCTTTCTCTGACTTATTTTACTTAGCATAATGGTCTCTGAGTCCATCCATATCATTACAAATAGTACGATTTCCTTCTTCTTTATAGCTGAGTAATACTCCATTGTGTAAATGTGCCACAGTTTCTTAATCTAGCCGTCTACTGATGGGCATTTCAATTGTTTCCAAGTCTTGGCTATTGTACATAGCACTGCAATGAACATAGGGGTGCATATATTTTTTCGAATTAGTCTCTTGGATTTCTCTGGATAAATCCCTAAGAGTGGAACTGCTGGGTCATAAGGTACTTCCATTTCCAGTTTTTTGAGATACCTCCATACTGATTTCCATAGTGGCTTCACCAATCTGCAGTCCCACCAGCAGTGCACCAGGGTTCCCTTTTCCCCACAACATTGCCAGAACTTCTTGTTTGTTGATTTATTGATGATAGCCATTCTGACCGGGGTGAGGTGGTATCTCATTGTGGTTTCTATTTGCATTTCTCTAATGATTAGTGAGGTTGAACACTTTTTCATATGTCTGTTGGCCATCTGCATGTCCTCTTTAGAGAAATGTCTCTTCATGTCCTCTGCCCATTTTTTAATTGTGTAGCTTATTTTTTTTGGTGTTGATTTGCATGAGTGTTGTATAAATTTTGGATATTAACCCCTTATCAGATATATCATTGACAAACATCTTCTCCCATTCAGTAGGCTTCCTTTTTGTTTTATTGATAGCTTTCTTTGTTGTAAAAAATCTTTTAAGTTTGACGTAATCCCATATGTTCATTTTTTCTTTTACTTCCCTTGCCCGCAGGGATGTATCAGTAAAAATATTGCTCAGGGTAATGTCTGCAAATTTACTCCCTATATTTTCTTCTAGGAGTTTTATGGTTTCAGGTCTTACGTTTAAGTCTTTTAAACCATTTTGAATTTGTTCTTGTATAGGGCATAAGGAGGTGGTCCAGTTTCATTTTTTTGCATGTGTCAGTCCAATTTTCCCAGCACCATTTATTGAATAGACTATCTTTACCCCAATGTAAATTCTTGCTTCCGTTGTCATAATTTGACCGTATGTGAACGGATTTATTTCTGGGCTCTCTATTCTGTTCCATTGATCTATGTGCCTGTTTTTATGCCAGTACCATGCTGTTTTGATTACTGTAGCCTTGTAATATGATTTGATGTCAGATAGTGTGATAAGATAGTGTGAGTTCTTATTTCTCAGGATTGCTGCGGCTATTCGGGGTCTTTTTATGTTCCATATAAATTTTAGGATTATATTTTCTATTTCTGTGAAAAATGCCCTAGGTAGTTTGATAGGAATTGCATTGAATCTATGTATTGCTTTAGGCAGTATGGACATTTTAACTGTATTAATTCTTCCTTTCCATGAGCATGGTAGGTGTTTCCATTTATTTGTATCTTTTATAATTTCTTCTTCAGTGTCTTATAATTTTCTGAGTACAGGTCTTTTACTTCTTTGGTTAAATTTATCCCTAAGTATTTTATAGTTTTTGAAGCAACTGTAAATGGGACTGTTTTCTTAATTGCTCCTTCTGATAGTTTGTTAGTGGTGTATACAAATGCAACAATTTCTGAATATTGATTTTGTACCCTGCTACATTACTGAATTCGTTTATCAGTTCTAATAGTTTTTTGATGGAGTCTTTGGGGTTCTCTATGTATAATATCATGTCATCTGCATGACAATTTTACTTTCTCCTTACCAATGTGGATGCCTTTTATTTCTTTTTCATGTCCGATTGCTGTGGCTAGAACTTCCAGAACTATGTTGAAGAAAAGTCGAGAAAGTGGACAAGCCTTGTCTTGTTCCTGATCTTAAGGGGAATGGTTTTAGCTTTTCCTCATTGAGTATGATGTTAGCTGTGGGTTTGACATACATGGCCTTTATTATGTTGATATATGATCCCTCTATTCCCACTTTGCTAAGAGTTTTTATCATAAATGGCTATTGTATTTTGTCAAATGCTTTTCTGCATCTATTGATATGACCATATGATTTTTATTTTTCATTTTGTTGATGTGGTGTATCACATTAATTGATTTGCAGATATTGAATCAATCTTGCATACTGGGGATGAATCCCACTTGATCACAGTGTGTAATCTTAATATATTGCTGAATTCTGTTTGCTAGTATTTTGTTGAGGATTTTTGCATCTATGTTCATCAGAGATGTCAGCCTGTAGTTTTCCTTTTTATACTCTCTTTGTCTGGTTTTGGAATCAGGGTGATAATGGCCTCATCGAAAGTGTTTGGGAGCCTTCCCTCCTTCTGGATTTTTTGAAATAGTTTGAGAAGAATAGGTGATAATTCTTTTTTGAATGTTTGGTAAAATTCACTTGTGAAGCCATCTGTTCCAGGGCTTTTGTCTGTTGGGAGCTTGTTGATTACTGATTCAATTTCACTGGTAGTAATCAGTCTATTCTGATTTTCAGTTTCTTTTTGTGTTAGCTTTGGAAGGTTGTATGCTTCTAGAAAATTATCCATTTCTTCCAGATTGTCAAAATTGTTGGTGTATAGTTGCTCATAGTAATCTCTTAAAATTTCGTCTATGTCTGTGTTGTCTGTTTTCACTTCACATCTTTCATTCTTGATTTTACTAATTTGTGTACTCTTTTTTTTTGATGAGTCTGACTAGAGGTTTGTCAATTTTGTTTATCTTCTCAAAAAACCATTTCTTGGTTTCATTGATCTTTTGTATTGTTTTCCTGGTCTCTATTTCATTTATTGCTGCTCTGGTCTTTATTATCTCTTTCCTTGTGCTCCCTTTGGGCTTATTTTGCTGTTCTTTTTCCAGCTCCCTGAGGTATAAAGATAACCTGTTGATTTGAGATTTTTCTTGCTTCTTTAGGTAGGCCTGCACTGCTATGAACTTCCCTCTTAGGATTGCTTTCGCTGCATCCCAAAGATTTTGGGTCATGGTGTTTTCATTTTCGTCTGTCTCAAGGTATCTTTTGATTTCTTCCTTGATCTAATTTTTGACCCACTTGCTATTTAGTAACATTTTATTTGGTCTCCATGTATTTGTGTGTTTTCCAGCTTTTTTCTTGTAGTTGATTTCTAATTTCATAGCACTGTGGTCAGAGAAGATACTTGATATGACTTTGATTTTCTTAAATTTATTGAGACTTGTTTTGTGGCCTAATATTTGGTCTATCTTGGAAAATGTCCCATGTGCACTTAAGAAGAGTGTATATTCTGTAGCTTTGGGGTGAAATGCTTTGAAAATATCAATTAAATCCAGCTGGTTTAATGTGTCATTTAAGGCCGCTATTTCCACATTGATATTCTGTCTGGAGGATCTGGCCCTTGGTGACAGCAGGGTGTTCAAGTTCCCTACTATGACAGTGTTACTGTTGATTTCTATCTTTTTGTCTGTCAATATATTTTTTATATGTTTAGGAGCTCCTATGGTAGGTGCATAGATGTTTACTAGGGTTATGTCCTCTTGTTGGATCGATCCCTTTATTATTATGAAGTGCCTTTCTTTGTCCTTTATTATATTCTTCAATTTAAAGTCTATTTTATCTGATATAGGTATCACTACTCCAGCTTTTTTCTCAGTTCCATTTGCATGAAATATTTTACTTCATCCCTTTACTTTCAGTCTGCATGTGTCTTTTCATCTGAGGTGAGTCTCTTGTATACAGCATATGCAAGGGTCTTGCTTTCTTATCCATTCAGCCACTCTATGTCTTTTGATTGGAGCATTTAATCCATTTACATTTAATGTGGTTATTGATAGGTGTGTAGTTATTGCCATTTAGTTATTTGTGTTTCTGGTCTTCGTTAATTAGGTTGTTTTTTTCTTTCTTCTGCTTAAAGAAGCCCTTTTAACATTTCCTACAATGCTGGCTTGGTGGTAATTAATTTCTTTACCTTATTCTTTTCTGGGAAGCTCTTTATCTTTCCTTCAATTTTAAATGATAGCCTTGCTGAATAAAGCAATCTAGGTTGTAGGCCTTTGTTTTTCATCACTTTGAAAACCTCCTGCCACTCCCTTCTGGGCTGCAGAGTTTCTATAGAAAAGTCAGCTGATATTCTTATGGGGGTGCCCTTTTAAGTAACTTGCTGCCTGTCTCTTGCTGCTTTTAGGATTTTGTCTTTGTCTTTAACTCTTGCCATTCTCACTATAATGTGTCTTGGTGTTGGCCTGTTTGGGTTCATCTTTGTTGAAACTCTCTGCACTTCCTTGGCTTGTATGTCAATTTCCTTTGCCAGGTTAGGGAAGTTTTCAGTTATTATTTCTTCAAATATGTTCTTGGTCCCTTGCTCCCTCCCTCTCTTCTTCTGGTATTCTTATGATGCACATGTTGTTGTGCTTGATGTTATCGCCCAGCTCTCTCAAACTATTTTCAATGTTTTTTCTTTTTTCTTTTTGTTGTTCCGCTTGGATGATCTCTGCTATCTTGTCTTCTAAGTCACTGATTTGATCCTCTACTTCATCCAATCAGCTGGTAATTCCTTCGATTGTGTTATTTATTTCAGTAATTGCATTCTTTAGTTCTAGCTGGTTGTTTTTCATGATTTCTCTATCCTTCTTTATATTCTCACTAATTTCCTTGAACATTCTAATCATCAGTGTTCTGAACTCTGTCTCCAATAGGTTGGTTGCTTCTATTTTTCCTCTAGTTCCACTGATTCAGGAGGTTTCTCCTGTTCTTTTATTTGGGGTGTGTTTCTTTGTTTCCTCATTCTGGCTTAGTCTTTGTACTTGCTTCAATGTATTAGGTAGATCCCCTAGGTCTCTTAGTCTTTTCTGGGTGGACTTATGTGGTATGTGTCCTTCATAGTTTAGTTAAGCTTTTTAATATGTGGATAAAGTGAGGGAATACTTTTATTAGTTTTTGGAAGGGGTGGGCTCTTCCAGAGATTGAGATTCATCCATTTTTGTCCTTGTATGGTTCTCTCCAGAGGTGTCATGGCACTGGTGGGAGTGTCATTTAGCATGGGTATGTATTATAATAACAGCATAATGTGGCTGGAGGTTACCTGGAGGTGACTTTCATTGCCATCTTAGCCTTGCTGGTCTTCCAGTCTCATCTTGACTTATGGGTCCTTTGTCTTTGGCTGGTGGCTAATGATTTCCTTAGAGGCGCTGTCCTGCCCTATCTCAAGGACAGGTGAAATTTAACACTACATGGGTGATTAAATCTTTAATTTAAGAATGCACAGATTTAGAAAAATTTAAGAATGCAGAGATTTAGAAAAATTCTAAACTGAAGAACCAGAGGATAGAGTTTTCGAGAAATCCCAGATGCTGAAAAGAAAGTGTGTATTTTGATAGAGACGAAGAGTGGGAGCACTGTGCATAAACTCTGCCCAAACTTCTTACTTCTGGATTTAGATTTGTGGTGCTACCAAAAAAGAGAGTTTGCAGTTTGAGGCCACTTAGAATTTCCAGAATCCAGATTTTCCACAATATGACATTCAAAGTTTCCAAGACACAACCCAAATTTATTTAATTTATAAGAATACAGAAAAATCAACCCATTAGCAAGACAAAATAGCAATCAAAGGGGACCAACAAAGAGATGATTCATCTTTTGGAATTAACATACATGGATTTCAAAGCATTATTATAATTAACCTGAAGGATGAAAAAAAAATGCTCAAGTGAATGAAAAGAGGACATCTCAGCAGAGAAAAAAATATGTAAAACACAACTAAATGAAAGCTGTAGGAATAAAAAATTTATTATTTTTTTTTAAAGCTCACTGAATGGGATGATCAGTTAAAAGGAGATGACAGAGCGGAGACACTAAACTTGAACATAAATAAATAGAAATTATGTATTTTAAAGACTAGGGAAAAAAACATGTAAAGAACAGATCTTTACTGACCTCTGGAACAATACCAAAGGACTGACAAGTGGAAGTGAAATCCCAGAAGCAGCAAAGAGTGAGAAGAGGGCAGAAAAAAATATTTGATGAGACAATGGCTGAAAATATCCCAAACTTTGTAAGAGAAAATTTAAAAATTTAAGGAAACTTATCAAATGCCAAGCTGGACAAATACAGAGAAAAATCATGATTAGAAGCTTTACAAGCAAACTTCTAAAAACCCAAGATAAAGAAGCAGCCAAAGAAACATTACATGTTATAGAAGGAATAATAACTGGACAAATGAATATCAGAAGGCAGTGGAGAAACATCTTTAAAGTGCTACAGCAGAAAAAAAATCCCAAAAACTATCCATCCAAAATTGCATATTCAATAAAATACCTATCAAGAAAGAAATAAACAAACAAAAAACATTTTTATTGGGAAAAAAAATAACCTCAGTAGACCTGCTCTACAAAAAATGGTAAAGGAAGTTCTTCATTATGAAATAAAATAATACCAAATGAAAACTCAGATCTTCAGGAAAGAATTGAGATTGTCAAAAATTATAAATATCTGGATAAAATTTAAAATCCTATTTAAAAAAATATTTAGGACTGATTACATACACATGTATAACACTGTGGAGCATATAATGATTTAGATGTATTGCATGTGACAGCTATAGTATAAGGGAATGGAGGAATAAAATGGACCTACAACATTGCAAGCTTTCTATATTTTTCAAGAACCATTATAATATTTACACTTACTTAGACTCTGAAATGTCAAAGACATTTAATTAATTAAATTAAATTAATTAAATTAACTAAAATTAATGCAAATAGGTTAAATAAAAAGTTAATAGATAAATTTAAATTACTTTACAAAAAATGTGAGCAATCTAAATACTCCAATCATAAGACAGAGGTTATCAGATAGAATAAAGAAACTGAACTCAAAAATTTTCTGCTTATAGGAGCCATACATTAAATATAAAGAGTAATATAATTTTAAAAAGTAACATGCTTATAGTAATTATAACAAAGATAGAATAACTATATTAATATATCAGAGAAAATAGATTTCAGAGAAAGGAGCCTTACTAGAAATAAAGAGGACAATTTTATAATGATAAAATGAACAATTCACCAAGAAGTCATAGCAAAAATAAATGTGTATCTAAGTAATAGAGTTTCAAAATAATTGAAGCAAATATAGACAAAAAGTAAAGGAAAAAACAGATGAATCTGCTATTATAGTAGAAGATTTCAAAGTCAGTAAGAACATAAGCAACTTGAAAAATTTATCAACCAACTAGGTAGAATTGACATTTATAAAGTGCTGCATCTAACAACCTACAGAATATTAACTCCTTTCAAAAGCACACAGAACATACACCAAGATTGGACATATTTTGGGCCATTTACAAAGTCTCAATTTCAAAGATTGAATTTATACTGAGTATGTTTTCTTACCGCTGTGGAATCAATGAAATCTGACATCTAGAAAAGCCTCAAATATTTGGAAATTAAACAACCAGATCTAAGAAACCTATGGATTAAAGAAGAAAACATTCAAACAAAAAAGAAAAATTCTAAGATGAATGATAATGACAAAAATATATATAATTTGTGGAATGTAATTAAAACAGTGCCTAAAAGGAAATTTATAGCTCTACATGTTCGGTTTGGAAAAAAATCATGGGTTAAATATCAATGATCTAACCTTTAACATAAGAAGGTACAAAAAGACAAGTAAATCAAAGTAGGATATGAAAATAATAAAGGAGCAGAAATTAATGAAATAGATAACAGATAAGCAATGGAGAAAATCAATGAAATCAAATGTGGTTCTTTGAAAAGTTCATTAAAATTGATAAATTCCTTATCTATATTTACCAAGGAAAAAGAGACTACACAAATTACCAAAGTCAGGAATGAAAATGAGGATGCTATTATAATATAGATCTTGTAAGTATTATGAGGCTAAAAAATATTAAAAACAATGTGTGCCAATAAGCTCAAAAATTTTGATGAAATGGAAAAATTCCTTGGGGTAGGGGGAAAGAAAATTGATTAAAGAAAAAACAGAAAATTTGAATTTTCTGAAACTAATATAATATTGTATGTTAACTGTATTTTAATAAAATAAATCTTAAAAAAAGAAAAAAGAAAATTTGAATTTTCCAATATCTATTAATGAAATGTAATTAGTAATTAAAAACATTCCCCAAAAGAAAATTCCAGACCCACATTGTTTCACTTGTGAACTCTATATAAATTTTAAACAAAAAATAATACATAACCTATATAATCATGCAGAAAATACAATAGGACACTTTACAACTCATTTAGTAAGGTCGGCATTATCCCAATATCTAACACAGGTGAAGACATTACAATAAAATAAATCTACAGACTGAAATCCTTCAAGAGCAAAATTCTTTAACAAAACAATAGCAATATACACATGCAAGTACACACCAGTGGGGTTTATCCCATTTATACAGTTTGCTATTCAAAAGTCAATGTAATTCACAACTTTAACAGAACTATTCACAACAATCTAAAAAATATATAAACACCACAATAAATGCATAGAAAATATTTGACAAAATGCACAACTCATTTGGATCAAAGCTCTCTAAACTAGGAAGAGAAAAAGACTTACTTTTGATAAAGAATATCTAAGAAAAGACTTTATCTAGCATCATACCTAATGATAAATAACCAAACACTTTTGCCATAAGATCAAGAAAAAGGACAGGGTATCTGCTTGCTCCACTTCTATTCTACTTTGAAATTTAAGTTGTAGCCAGTGACATAAACCGGGGGAAAAAACAATGAAAGTTACGTAGATTGAAAGGAAAAAGAAAAGCTGTCTTTATCAAAAATATGATAGTATATATAGAAATTCTAAGCAATTCACAAAGCAACTAATAAGTGTATCTAGCAAAATTATAGGCTACAAAGTCAGTTTATTCTCATATAGTAGCCCCCCTCAAAATGGAAACTGATTAACAATATACTATTTATATTAGTATTAGAAATCATGAAGTACTCAAAGTACACAACATTAAAGTAAGTACAAATCTCGTATACTGAAAACTGCAAACCACTACTGAGAGAAATTTAAAAAAAAAGACTTAAATAAGTAAAGATACATACCATGCTTACATGTTTTAGAAAATTCAGAACTATTAAGATATCAATTCTCCTCAAATGAAACTATAGTTTTAATGCAATTCTAATCAAAATCCCATTCATGTTTTTTCAAACGGAAAAACAAGTTGCTTCTAAAATTTACATGGAAATGCAAGGAACTAGAATTTTTAAAAATATCTTGAAAAATAAAATAAAGTTTGAGAACTTACAAATTATTTGAAGACTTATAAAAAAAGCTGAAAAGATAGCATGCTTTTGACATAAGAATAAACAGATCGATGGAGTAGGTTAGAGAGTCCAGAACTAAACTCATAAATTCGTCATGAATTTTTAATTAAGATTCCAAATAAATCCAATGGGGAAAGACGTGTCTTCTCAATAAATGGTGCTGGAATAACAGGATACTGATATAGAGGAGAAATTTTGCCTCATACCTCACTTCAGATATAAAATTTAACTTGAGATGGATCTCAGAATTAAACATAAAAACTAAAATTATAAAACTTCCAGAAGAAAACACTAAATAATATTTTTAATACCTTGAGATACACAAACATTTCTTAGTCAGGACATAAAAAGCAATAATCATTTTAAAAATTGTTAAAATTTATTTCATCAAAATTAAACACTTCTGCTTATCAAAAGACCCTGTTTGGTAAGTGTATTATAGATAAGCCAGAGGCTCACAGAAAATATTTGCAATGCGTATATATGACAAAGAACTTATATCTAGAATAGGCCAAAAACTCCTATAATTCAATAAAAATAAAGACAACTAGTTGGATCAAAACATGAACAAAATATGTTTAGTTTCCTCCATGGGAGGATGGTGAATTTATTGACTTAGGAGGGGCACTAGGATTTTTCAGGGGTGTTAAAAATAGTTTATATCTTGATCTAGGTGTGGATTACATGAGTGTATGCTATTGTCAGAACTCATCAAAGGGTACACATAAGATCTATGCCTCTCTCTTTTTGTAAATTATACCTGAATAATAATATAAAAAAGTGTTACTTTAATTTCCAAATTTGCTATAATACCAATTCTGTAATGATTTAATCTTTTGTATCATGAAAACTGATAATCATGTCAAATCATTTATTTTACAAAAAATGCAGCTCATTTAAAAAAAATCACCAACATGCCAAAATGTGCTTAAATCTAAAAAGCCTGTTGTAGGATGTATGAGAAACAAAACTGTCAGCTGAGCCCAGGTTATGGTAAATATTTTGCTGTGATTAATGGAAGTGCTTTCTTCTCATTTAAATTATACCTATTATTTTCTCACTTGCCAATGCAAATAAAACGGTAGCATTTTAAGATGATGAAAAATGATTCTTCAGCCAGCATGATGTAGCAAAAAGAACAATTCACTGAAGCTAGGAGGTCTGACCTGGATTCTTGGCACTGCCACTTTGTAACTAACTGCATTGAACCCTGGACAAGTCCCCAGCATTTCTGGCCTTCCCTTCCCTCATTTACAAAATGAAGTGATTGAACTGAATGGGGTCCAAGGCCCTTCTTCTGCTAACGTTCTGTGCTTCATGATCCATTCCTTGAACTATGACCATAGGTATCTTGTGTTCTGACATTTTAATGTCATGGAACTTGTGCTTATTTTCATTCATTATATTACTATTCAAAGTTCAAATTCAGGAAGCTACTTTAAGAATATCAGAAATATAAATTAATTGTAGTTGATATTTATGATCCTGTTAGCACATTATTTGTTATTAAGGTCACATAAAGAACTAATCATCCCCACTTTGATTCCAGAGGCACAGTGTATATATTACAATAACATAAATTATATTAATGTGAATGTGAGATTAATTTCAAAAAGAGACAAATTACACGCTTTGCTTAGTATTTACATATTGCATGTTGTGAATTTATTTCTTATTCGTGTTAATAACATTAATTACAATAAATTTTATATTCATGTAGATGTCACACACTTCTGGAATTTAGCATTTATAATACATGAATAAATGGCCACTAGCCTTTTACTCTCATATTTCAGATGTAGTTACTCAAATGAATAGTCACAAAATTAACAAGCTATGAAACCAGGAAAAAACAATCTGGTAGTTACATTTTATTGATTTTTGTCACAATGTCAAAATATGTAATTTCTTACCTCTGGCATTTATTCATTAATTTCACATAATGAATTATTTATTAACAGCAATGGTCTAACTGGGATTTACTTTGATCTGGTTGTAGCCCTTGAAGAGCTGATTTAAGAGGGCTGGTTATTCACTGGAATCAAGATTCTTATTAACACTTAGTCTAGCTCCACGTTTATGTTCCTTCACCTTTCCTAATTTTGGTGTCATGTGATGTCATGTGATGTGATACAAAGTATTGAAATCAAATAATCAAGATACCAGGAAACTAGGGTTGAAATTGCAGTTGTGCCACTTAAATAGGCGTATTTTAGTTAAGTTTCTCAATCTCTCTAGATCTTTAATATGTAGATAACATTCAAATGTGATTCCATTTGTGAATATACATGGAAATGTATAGGCAATTAATAAATATTAATTGCATATGGATTTGCATCCTGTCTTCAGTCTAAATCCTACCTTGTTTTCTTAATCCCTTCACGTTACAGTTGCTCTATTATAATGAAAAACTCTCCCTCTCTTGCCTCCCTCCATGTTCTCATTAATACCCTATCCAGGTCATTCATATACATCCACACTCTATCAACTAGGCTCCCAGATCTTTAAGAGTGGGTCCATTGCCTCCCACCATTGGAGGCAAACCATCCTATCTCCTCAGCCGCTTTCTAAATAAAGCATTTCTACAGCCTCCCTTGATGGACACCCTCAAAAAGTCACTCTTCCTTAATTGCAATGGAACCCTCAAAATGTTGCTGAAGAAAATTCTTCTTGTCTTTGTTACCACTTAAATGGAGCACTGGGCTAGCTTTCTCACTGGCATCCTCCAGTATCATCTAGTCCATCATTTGTGCTTCCACTTGACTCATCCCTGAGTCACTCCTGATGTCATTACCTGTCTCAGAGATCTTTATTGACTTCTTATGGCTGACATGATAAAGTCTGAATTTACTGCATGAGTTTTAAAGGCCTCCACTAACCTAGCCTTAATCTACCTTTCTAATCTTAATCTCGATACCTACTTGCAAACCTTTTGTTTTCATCAAACTGGAACTGTTGCTTATATGCCTTTCTACTTTCGACCTTCAGTCATGTTCACACTCTCTCTACCAGGAATCCTTCCCTCTGAACCCCACATACTCAAATGGTGCTCACTGGTCACAAGCAAACTCAAGTTCCACCATTCCTGGTTTACTTAGATCACTGCAGGAAATAATCTCTTTCCACAGCATGCTGGTTCTGTCTTTTTCGTGGCCCTCGCAACTGCCCACACATGGCTATCATTGAGATATATGTGTATCTCCCCATGGGTTCCTTGATTGCAGAACCCATATGTGATCCTAAAAACATAGCACAATGGTTTACAGAAAACAGCCTTTTCAATAAATGAATGAAATAAAAATAGTTCTATCTTACTGAAAAAAAACATTTTTCCATAAACTTTGCTTAAAGGGCATTTGCTGCAGAAAATAGAAATTTACTACGTCTATAAAAGAACCCAGTGGAATTAAATTTGGCAAAAAGAGCAAATTTATTATGAAGGTATCAGGACATTTCAAATACTGAAGGCTGTGAATTAGGATTCCGGGATGGGCTGCAACCAAAGGCTGGGACACTTCGCGGGACTTGGGAAATAATTTCTCTCCATCTCTCATTTATGATTCTTTCTGAATGTCCACTATTGTTTAATCTCTCTCTGAAAGCTGACTTTTTTTTTTCTTTACAAGCCAGAGAAAGATCTTGTCTGCAACAACTTTCAAATTTTTACTTTTCTTATTTAAAAAAATCTCTTCTGCAACTCAAATATCTTAGCTGTATTTCCATGTTTCCAGGGTAGGATTCTCACGTACCTGGCATGGAGCACATGCCCATCTCCAATCCTGTCATCTTTGATTAGAGTGACATTGTCAGGCTGCTTTGGAGGAACTGCCCTTATGTACTAAGGCTTCCTGGTGTACCCAGGAATGTCTATAATCATTTGCATCTTTGGGAAGGAGTAGCTCCTTCAGAAAATTGTGTGGGCGGCACAGGCAACCCAGTAGGTGGTCATGTCAGTGGCTAGACGTCTAAAGCAGTCTGCAAATTACAAAAATTTATAAGCCACTATTCTGTAGTTCTGCATGGCTGCTAGTTCTTCAAAAATATTTTCTGAAATACTTCTGCATTTTGTTCCATGTGTTAATTCAATCATTTGAGCCATTACTAATGAAAGGTTCAAGTCAGAGTTATAGCTTTTGATGAAAACTTGTGAAATCATTTTGACGGCTTGAGGCTGTTTATCTTTCAAATTGGCAAAAGATCACTTTTGTCACTGAACCAGTTCCTGAAATAGCCCCTCATCTTAAAATGAAGATAGAGCCATCCAGCAGGCTGTAAAGAATCATTATTCTTCCACAGGCTAGAGGACAACTGACCTCCAGCATAGGATTTCACAAGTTTGAAAAGGAAGATAAATAAGCCTATTCTAAATACAAGTTATTTTGGCCATTAATTAAATGTTCGTTGGGTGGGAGCCAGTTTCAGGCATGATTGGGAATTTATTTTATCCTTAAATCTGTCTGATCCCTTCTCTGGCGAATAAGATCAACTGAGGTGAAGTGATCTAAGAATGCATGTGTCAGAGGAAGACAAGAGTTGGTGCTTCTTACATGAGGTAGAGGTATGAGATAAGGAACTGATGGCAGGACAGGAAGTTGTTTCCTGGAGTTGGGAGTAATCAAAGGAAGTTACAACTGGGATTAAGTGAAAGACTAGAGTCTAGTTTGGGATTGAATATTGACAACTGAGTGAGGGGGAGGTAGGTAATGAGAAAATCTGAGAATGAGGGGCAGTGGATCAAGCAAATAGGTGGTGGTCTACAGAAAAATCAGTGGGAAAGTTCTTGACAATTTTAAAAACTCATAAAATCCAAATTTCTGTTCAGCCCTTTATATCAGTTAGCAATGCATTCAGTTGCAACAACTGAAGCTTTCAAACAGGAGT
This sequence comes from Hipposideros armiger, assembly GCF_001890085.2. NCBI lineage: Eukaryota > Metazoa > Chordata > Mammalia > Chiroptera > Hipposideridae > Hipposideros > Hipposideros armiger. Next base: position 24,212 of record NW_017732391.1, on the reverse strand, counting down.
TGATTTGTACCTATAAACAAAAACTCCAGTGTGGACAAACCAGGGCTGGTGACAGTGCAGTGATGCCATCTGGGGTCCAAGATCTTCCTTTCTTTCCCCTCAGCTGTACTTAGAGTATAGGCCTTTGATTCATGATGGTTACCCCGTGGTTGCAAAATGGCTGCTGTAAGCTCAGAACCTTTGTGTCTGCACTCCAAGTAGAAAAAAATAAGAAAAACTGATGGGCTGAGTCTGTGACTATCCTAAATATATATATATATATATATATATATATATATATGTGTGTGTGTGTGTGTGTGTGTGTGTGTGTGTGTGTGTATACATATATATACATTTCTTTTTTTTCATTAAAAATTAAGGTTAGTGTGTGGCTTTTAATCAGTCCTTGGAACTGGGGGTTGACATTGTCTGAGTTGAGCAGACCTAGTCTCTACTTAATTTTTGAAGTCACCTAAGGTGTATTTTATTACTGATGGTTCTCACAATGCCTGTAAGCCCTTATAACTTGGCCCTCTGCACATCAGTATTGAAGGAAGAAGAGGGCAGAAGGTAGATAGGAAGCACAGGCAGGCGTTTCAGAAAGAAATAACTTGTAAGGGATTTTAAGCAGCAGAAACCATGAAGAGCCAAATGGAGCCCTGCAGGTGGGAGGCGGGGCGGTGTTGAGAGCACCCACATTTTTTTTGCATCCATGTATTAGCTGTGACCGTTTGAACTCAAAGTGAAAAAAATAAAACGACTTTACTTTTAAAGTTACCACATTAGATTTCACAGGAAGTCACAATTTATAAATTGGCTATTTTTGTGTTATATCACAGTAGTTTTTCTTTATATTCTTACCTGAATTTAAACTACTCTTTTTCTTCTGTGTTTAAAGAAAGAATCACAGGAGACTCTTATTAATATCCAATGTAAAGTAATTCAGTTTGGTCCAGAATTAGAGGACAAGTTGGGGAAAAAAATCAAGTGTCAAAAAGACCTCAGTTCCATCAGCAACTTAACTTACACAACAAGCACTATAACCAAGTCGTATCTGGGGCTCACTCTTCATATTAAGGAATTTGTTCCTCTCCGCTCCAGACAACCGGACAAACTACAAACTCTACTGGGAACAAGATCACCGCCTTTGTGTAATACCCCAACCAGCAGGCGCTGACAAGACAAAGACACGTGTGGCCTTTTCCCAAAATGAAGCAAAGGCCCAGATCTTTACACCAAGCCAAAATCCATAAAAAGGATCGAATCAGGTTTTAAATCAATTTAGGTTTCTCTCCCAAGAGAAAAGTTAAACACATTACTGTTACCTGAATTTTAATTTAAGAACAGAGCACATAAACTTTTTTTAGTTTATTTTGTTTAACCCTGGAGTTCAAGAAGATGTATAATTCTCTGGAGGCTGTGATAGTTACCTGGAAAAATATTATGCTGAAAATAAAATAAAATCAGCCCACTTTAACAGGCCTAAATTTCTAATCTGCCATTTTACAGTACAAGCTGTACTAACTCAGGAACTCAAAAATTCTTTGGTTCTCTGAGTTTTATCTATGAAATGGAATAATTCTATCTATCTATCTATCTATCTATCTATCTATCTATCTATCTATCTATCATTTCCTCCATTCAAGAATTTCCTTGGTTTTTTCAAAGATTTAACTTAATCTTTGAAGCTGCTCAGCCAAAGTATGAGCAGGGAAAGCAATTTCCTAAATAATGTGTACTAAAAAGTATAGTAGATTCCTCTGGATTTCTGAGTGTGTGGTCAGCTAAAATATATAACTTTGATAATTATAAACCCATGCAAGTTTCAAGCAACATAGTATAAACATGGTGTGTAACCTAGAGGATGCTAAAAGCAAAGAAGCTTCATGTTCAAAAACAGCCTCAATGCCTTTTCTTGCAATTTTTTGATCAATTAATTACCAATTAATACCTTAATCAAGACTTACCGACAACCAGAGAAATGATATAAAGAAAGCTTGGGAAGGTGGGAAACCAGAAAACAGAGCGGTTTTGATGAGGTTAGTGACTGAATAGGAACTAGGCGTCCTATTCTCGCCTTAAACTCTGTTTGCTTTTAGTTGCTGTGTGTTTGCTTTTAGTTTTCTCAAAGTAACACTGACATTTCACCAAATATTGTACTGTTTTAAAACCTTTCAACATTATGCTATTCTAACCAAAACAGTAGTTGTCAATGGCTCATGGAAATTTCTGTGAAAGTTTTCTGAGTTATAGGAAAACCAATAGTAAGAGAGGATTTTTATCAGAATTGGGGGATGCACTCACATTTGTTTGCATCCTCTTCTAAAAGAGGGCTAGAAAGAAAATTATAGATCCGTAATCTCTCATGGAAGAAGAAAAGATGTTTGAAATTGCTTTTTTTTAAGTCTAGCAATTTTGCAATAAAACAAGACAGCTCATTTTTAGCTGATGCCTTTAAAACACAGGAGAGTCCTTTTGAAAGCAACAGGGCCATATGAGCTGACTCCCAAAGTGTTTCTTACCTTTCAGCCTAGTGAAGCATTCTCAGGAAATATCCAAACAGAACCCACAGCTCTATGCATGAAGGCATTTACTACAGGATTAGCAGGGATGAAAACTAGCTAAGAGAAACTTTGGTAATAACCTAAATATCAAAATGTTTGATAATGTTTAGTTCTTGGACTGAGAATTATGGTACCCCTATTATATATAAAATATTACTTATTTAAAAAGCTAGTTTTATTTAAATGGACTTCTATATCAACAATCAAACTTGTTAATCATCATTCTATTGTGCAGGTACTGCTTTGTGGGTATCATGATGCTAAGAAAATATGGCCAGCAGTGTGTGTGTGGGTGTGTGTGTCTCTGTGTGTGTATGTGTGTGTCTGTGTGTGTGTGTGTGTGTGTGTATGTGTGTGTGTGTGTATGAGAAAGAAAGACAGGCAGAGACAGAGAGAACTCTTGATGGTATGCTAAACCCTATTAAATGCTAACAACATATTATATATGAGGTAGTAATGAGTAAATACTGAGGTAGGCATAATAATGGCTTTTTAAAAAGCATATTCCAATTTCAGAGAATCAAGGAAGCCAGCAGTAGAGTTGGGAAGACACTTCTGCAGCTCAGAAGCTGTAATAGGTGAGTGTAGGAGAGAGATGACACATGTCCATGGGTTGGGTCATCTGTTTGTCTTCCCCCCTGTACTGTGCTTCTGAACAGAGATTTTCTAAGGTCAACGGAAGAGGAATGGAGCCCACGGTGATCCCTATCACCTGTCTATTGGCAAACATCATTTTTGCAGAGATTTTCTTTTTTTTAAAGATGAATAGAAAACAAAGCACAGATGAGATTTATGAGAAAATAATGCAAATAAAGGAGAAGAAACATTATTCTGAAGAATCAGAGAAAAGCAGATCTCTTAAGAAAAGTCAATCTCTGATCAACTAAAAGAACAACAACAACAAAAACTTTCTGGTATTCATAGTAGGATGAGCAAAGATGTAAACAGAATGGGAAGAGAGAGTTATTAGAAGAGGGCAAGTTCAGTAGAAAATAAAACTACATAGAAAGAGTTACCCAGTCAGCACAACAGAAAAAAAAAATGAGAGAGAAAAGAAAAGAAAAATGAGTGATGTGAAAATCTACCTTGCATATTCTCCCAAAATAATGAAGAAAAGAAGAAAGGAATAAAAATAATAACAATATTAAAGAGACAGAGAAGATTTAATGTGCAAACATTGTAGATGTTCTCTAGGTATAAACAAGATAAAAATGAAGAATAAAAACACAAACTTAAAAAAATTTCAGTAAGTATAATTAATAGTTTGAGAGAGAGAGAGAGAGAGAGAGAGAGAGAGAGAGAGAGAGAGAAGGAAGGAATTAAATTAAAGATAAACTATAAATATCTAGATAGAACAAACACAGAAATAACCACCACCACCACTACAACAATAAAAAAATTTACATAGAATATTTTTTTCTTTGCTACTAATGTCTAAACACTACTGTTGAGAAACTATTCAAAAAAATCAGAATTTGAAAAAGTCACAGTCAAACAGAAACAAATCATTAAACAAATATATAAGGACTCATGAAAAACATAACACATCTGACTCTTTAAAAACTTAGAGGAGGTAAATAAATTCATATTGAATTCCTTAACTGCAAGGAAGTAAAAGGATATTGTTTCATTCTGAACTCTAAAAATAAGTAAGGCTTTTTAAATAGAGCTTTTGTAAAACTTAGAGGTAATTACAAATGGATTAATAATAGAACATTGTCATCTTAAATTTAAAATTCTTCTATAGGCTTTTTGATGATATACTTTTTTCTACTATAACTCATACTAAAATGAACCTGTGCCATGGAAGTCTTATAATTATAACAACATTATAATTGATTATAAAAATTGAATGCAAAGTTTAATTTTGTAAAATATTTAATGATATTGCAAAAATCATGATATGATATTAAGGACAAAACTTGAAAACAAGAGGCTGTACAGATTACAGCCTATAAAAATGTGCTTACAAACACACACACACACACAGGCATCCCTAAAAACCTAAAAAATGGCTATTGATTATGAGATTGGAAGTTATTTTTTATTGTATTTGTCTTTTTAATATTTTCAATGAATTATCAAATTGACAAAGAGTTAAGTTGCTTATTCTTCAATTTTGGAGAATAATGTTGAGATGAACATATATTAAACATGTTAAATACATGCTATGTAGTTCACATCATCATCATTAAAAAAATTTGCTAAAATAACTTCTACAGTAATTATGGAAAACTATTTACCCACTCATCCTTTTAAATTAATTGAAATATTTATTTTAAGTATAATAGTTGTAAGAAATGTGATTTCCTGTGTTTTGGGAACATTGACATTTTTAAACAAAACCGTTATATCCTATTTCAAATTGTATCTAATAGAATCTAAATAGAATAGAATAAATAGAATTTAAATGTCTTAGTAACAATATCCATTTAAAAATTGAAGAATCTCTTTTTTTCAGAGACAGAAAATTTACATAATTCTTTCTGCTTGTATTTATATTTCCATCCCACTTTCCCCATGTAATTTTACTCTAACTTTTTCATTCTCTAAAAATTTTACCAAAGTCTCTTTCATAAGTCTATAAACAAAAACTAGAAATGAATATAATTTTGATGTTGAAACGTTTTAATTTGTCTCTGAACCTAGGACCTCAATATTAAAATTGTTTTCAGTTCTAGATTCATTTATAATAATAATTATTGTATACAATTGATCAAAAAGATCTATATAGTACAAAACTTGATGAATAACAAACATAAACAATTATTAAAAATGCATATTTTAATAAGATATATACCTTGTATATTATAGATGAATATTATTTACTGTTATTAATGAATGGGCATATTGTTGAAATAAGACTGTTTTAAGGATTGATTTTAATCTATGTTGCATTTTTTATAAATGCAAATACTAAAATACCCTGCCTATTTCAACAAATAGATAAATAAGTAGATGGGGATGGAGAGAAATTTTATTATACAATGTTTTCAATTATTTGAACTTATTCTGAATTATATGTCAAATAAACACAAAGTACTTTATCATCAAAATTATATTTAATGAACTGTAAGTGAATAAATTATATCCTGCTTCAATTTTGTTAGAAATAAAATGTGGAAACCACCTGACTTATGGAGACTTTGTTTTTTACCCAATCAGTAGAGTTATTCACTTTCCTAGGATGTAGAAAGAAAACAAATACATTTTGTAGCCTTATCAATTTTTTATTAATTGTAGTGCTCTTCTCTCACTTAGAGACACCTTACTTAACCTAATACAAAAAAAGTGTTTGGAGGGAAACCAATGTTGATAATGTCAATATTTTTGCTGATACATAAACCTTTAAAATGAAATCATGTAACCATATTGTGATAATATTTTTATCAACCCAATGAAGTTACCATGATCTACTTTACAGTCAATCATTCTCTTCAAGCCCAGGCCTACTTATCTGCTTTCTGTCACTAAAATTTAACCCTTTTTCTAAATGCTTATTTAAATGGAATAATACAGTACTAGTCTTTTGTGTCTGGTTCCTTTCACTTAAACAATGCTTTGAAATTCACACATTTTTGTTCATGTGATCAATAATTATTTTATGTGATCAATAATTATTTTATGTAACTGAATAATACTATGAATGTACCACACTGTGTTTACCCATTCACCAGTTGATGAATATTTGTGTTGTTTCTAGTTAGAAGCCATGGCAAATAAAGTTTCTATGAGCATTTGAGTGGGAGTTTTCATTTTTCTTATGCAAATACCTGGGTGAAATTGCCATGTTTTGGGGATTTTGATGGGTTTAAAATGCCTTTTTATTTATTCCAATTAAAATGTGGATGCTAAACTTTTAGCATCCCAATATTTGCTGTCCAACACATGTTAAAGAAAAGATTGGATTCAAGCAACAAGGGTTGCCAGTGCCAGCACCAAATCATAAATCTCAAGAGCTAACACTTCAAATTGCAGGTGTCAACTATTGACAGAGTGATGTCCACATGGACAGCTGTATGCAGCCGCTAAATGCTGGGTAGCAGAAGTAATTTTATTTAAAGAGAGTTTATAATAATGCTGAGAAACATGGGGTAGGAAAGTGAATAAAATGAAATAGCATATATTGTATAAAAATAAACCTTATTGTCAAGCTTTCACAGGCTACATTGAGAAAAAATGCTTGTGTTATATTAAATAAAGAACATAATCTTGCATAGTAGTTATGAATAATATTTTTTATAAAACTGTTAAATATATCTACATAAAACACATTGCCTACCTTTAAGAGGAGAAATATCACATGATTTTATTTCCCATTTTGTAGCTTTCTTATCTGATCCATTTTTTTCTACAATGAGGATCTATATTTTCATAATGAAAACAAAAGCACATCTTAACATCTTATCTGATCTTTGGATGGGCAAGGGTTTCAAAACAAAAAATAACTCATTAAGGAAAAGATTGATAAATATAATTTCTAAAAAAGTTAACCTTCCTATGTCACATACACTATAAATAAATTTACAAAAACACATATTGACAAAATATTAGTGATATATTTAATATGTAAGGAACTCATAACAATATGTAATATCCCACGAGTAAGATATTCCTGTAGAAAAATAGGTAAAGACCAGACAATTTACCAAAGAAACACAAGTAGACAGTAACATTGGAAAAATATGACCATCCATATTAAATTCAAATTAAAAAAAACAACAATATTGCTTTTCAATTATTATAGTGGCAACAATTAAAATAAAGTAATAACAGCTTGAAGGACAGTAGTCTGTTTTTGGTACGACCTGGGGCAGAGTATGGAAACCAGCCTAGGAGGTAAAGACTTAGTGAGACTCAAATCCAATAGACCAGAGACCAGAGTAAGAGATTAGGAAAGCATCTTGGGAATAGGGAAGGTAAAAACTTCCATTGCACATGCTTTTCCAATGCACATGAGCTGGGTGCAAGCCATTTTTATTTAAATATTAAAGTAAATGATGACCCCATAAATTTCTGGGAAAACCCAGAATCTAACATCTGGTTTGACATTTATTTTATGCATATAAATCTACGCCACCATTTTTCGTTGTTCACTAATTTGCATTAGTTATGATTTTAACCATGTTTTTGCATGTTTGTAGTTTGTACTCAACTCAGACATAAGATTCCCACCTGTCAAAAACTATACAATTTATTTTTATGCACTCCTGTAACCAAGGCCCAATGAAACAGATACAGTATTCCCCCCTTTACCCCACCCCCACCATCTGCAGTCTCTCTTTCTGTGGTTTCAGTTACCTGCAGTCACCCACTGTTCAAAAATATTAAATGGGAAATTCCTTAAATAAACAATTCATAAGTTTTAAATTGCTCAGAGTAGTGATAAAATCTCATGCTGTCCTGCTCTGTTTCCCCTCCTCCTGCCCCGGGATGTGACTCATCCCTTTGTCTAGTGTATTCACACTACCACCCTTAGTCACTTAGTAGCTCTCTCAGTTATCAGATGGACTGTTGTGCTATCACAGTGCTTGTGTTCAAGTAATCCTTACAATAACCTAACACTAAGTCACAATGCCTCTGTCGTTCACCTCACTTGATCTCATCACGTAGGTATTGAATCATTCCACATCATCACAAGAAAGGTAAATACAGTCCAATAAGATATTTTGAGAGGCCACATTTACATAACTTTTATTACAGTATACTGTTATAATTGTTTTTCTTTTACTATTAGTTATTGTTGTTATAGTCTCTTACTGTGCCCAATTTATAAATTAAATTTTATCATAGGTATGGATGTATAGGAAAAAAAAGGTATA
>NW_017732391.1:14370-15776 GCF_001890085.2 Hipposideros armiger | reverse complement strand
CACTGGGCCGTGGTATCCACTGTGGGTCCTGAAAGGTATCTCCCTCAGAAGATCGGGGCGATTACTATATATCAGTGTAGTTTACATATGGCCCCAGGTTTGCATACTGTACTCAACAAATAGGACTCCTGTAGTTATTCAGCATTAACTCTTTCAGAAGACAATATATTGGTAGTAACCTTTTTTGTTTTGTTTTGTTTTGCTACAAAAACATTGTCATTTATGTTCCTTAAGGGATCTTCTTCTTACCACAGGTGCATTGTCTTAACAAGTGCAATATTTCGGTGGTACATATCACTTTAGCAAAACTCCTTGTTTATTGTCAGTGGCCATTGTGAATGATCTATGCTATTCTGATTGGTTGATGTTCTGGACATATGTGTGGTTAAATATTTTGATAATTGCTTTTAAATCATATTGTTCCTTCAAAACACACACAGTTCCTGGCACAACTTCTTCTGTTTTCCTCCATCTCATCATATCTATACTGATATTTTGAATACTTTGCTGCATTGACACATTGGAGAACTTTCTATTGGTCTTCCTCTTAACCCAGCCCGGTAGTGTTTGATCTCTTTTCTCACTAGAGCACGCCTGGGCTCTTTCAATCACTGGCTTAAAAGTAGGGGCTGGCTACTATGGTTCAGGGCATTATCATGAGCGTAGACTTATAGTTAATTTCTAGCCACAGCATCCCCTGAGGATTCTGAGACCAACATCATGACAAACCAGAGTTGACAGTCTAGACACCAGTTACCACGTCCAAGTGGCAGAAGATAAAAATGAATGAGTAAAACCAAGAACATGACGCCAATGCGTGAGAAGGTGTGATGCAGAATGACAGGAGTAACTCCAGTCCTGAGGGTCAAGAAGATGCAACTTACAAATATCTGTCATTCCCTGAAGTTTAGAATTAGTTGTGGTTGATGACCACAAATAAATGTTTTGCAGGTGGTAAGAACTTAAAAGGTCTCTAGGTCTTAACTAGATAGGGGACACACTAGAAGTGTATATATTCTACTTTATCTCCTTGATCTCAAGAAATAAATTCTGGTTGGATATTGTGATGACTAGCTGAGAGCAAACAAAACTAATAATGAACAGGATTATTTATTGTCTACTATATTACAGATACTGTATAAGTTGTTTTGTCTAAAAACAATCATAACAGCTAGTAGTCATTGAGAGCTTACTATATGACAATGTTCTAAATGTTTTTACATTATTAAGTAATGTAACACTCTAAAAAATTATATGGGGTAGTTGCTATTATTATACCCATTTTTACATTTGAGAAAACTGAATTTCAGGGAGGTTAATAAGCTTTATCATGTTACAGGTTAATCAGTGGCAAAGCTAGCACACATACACTCATATAAAACTATTCAAACATACATGTATAAATT
>NW_017732391.1:7970-11540 GCF_001890085.2 Hipposideros armiger | reverse complement strand
AAGGATAAAGATCTAAACTCGAGAAATAGCCGGGAACCACTGAAGGCCACCAAGTCAAAATCCAAACCGAAGTCAGTTCTCGGGCACTGAGTGGTGGGGCTGCGAGTCCTCCAGCACTGCCATGGGCCAGGGACTGCCTCCGCCAGCATGCTCTGTTCTCCACATTAGTACCGAGGATAATCTCTTAAGTGCCTCTACATCCTTCCAGCTTTACTTCAAGGTTTTAAATGTCAGGTGGTAGGAACTCTTATTCTGACTCTAAGCAGTGTGTCCTTTCTCTAAATTCTAAGATGGCAGAGATGAAGATCGACTCCCTTGGTTTCGCTAGGGTGGTGAGGTCCTGTCTCCATCAAGAATCAAACAACAAAGAGTGCGAGCTCTGAGCGACAGGGTTGCTGGTAGGATTCAAGGGCCCGAGCTGAACTGCTGCTGAGCGGTCAACAGGTGGCACGATGGCTCACTAAAAAAAAAAAAAAAAAAAAAAAAAGGGAAGAAAATGTCTATTATAGATGCAAAGTGCAAATTTGTACAGTGGATAAAATCCTTCTTTGTGGAGTCAAGCACCTAGAGCTTAAGATTCTAGGAACTTCATCTCACCCATATTCTAACATAGGTATGTAGAGATATACACATCTTTAAAAATACATCATAGGACCTTGAGAAAATGTCCTCACTCCAGCTTGTGTACCTGTGTACATAGTTAGAAAACAGGTACTTTATTACTGATCACTCACTTCCAGAAAGGCTAAATGGGTTTATGGTGACAATGACTTTAAACACGTAAAAATTCTTGAAAGAAAAATGCTCTAAGCATATGAGAAGTGTTCTCATGTTATAGTGCTGAGGCACAGAAGCTATTCTATAACTTTTAAAGTTCCCAATTTAAATATAGTTTCTACTAATACAGATTAGAAATGCTTGCTATCATGAAAAAGGGTGTTATAAAATCCAGAGGTGTGGAACTGCATAAGAAACATCACTCTAAAGTAAAGATAATCCTTGGAGAAATCACTGCTGGTGTGTTGCTGGGCCCATGTACATATGATAAGATAACCCATGAGTGGCAGGTCCCTCATGACTGCTTGGCAGTATTGCTCTACCGATGCATTTTTACATTGTGTTTTTAAATTTCAGTTTATATATTGATGACGGACCGTTTAAGAGCTACCCTCTTAATTCATGCAAACATCACTAATAAATGAAACAAATGGAAATATGTTTTCCAAATTAAAAATACCATGATTTTTTTTTTCCTGAACAAAATAAAACTAGTAAGCTCCACATGCATCCTGTGGAAACGTGGAGAAAGTAAGAAAGAAAAAGGTTACAATGTATTTTAAAACAGTAACTTGACTATGGAACAGATTTATGACCACATAAAATTTTTAAATAGCGTAAGAGCTTAGTCTCCTGTACATGACAGTCTGAGGACATTTATAATTTTATTTTAAAAAATAAAAGGTTCTTCTTGAGCTACTGTGGCACCAAAGATGGCCTGAAACTTCAATAAAATCTATTTTTACACTTTTACATGGGAGAGAAAAGATTGAAAAGAATATATAGAGCACATAATAGCAGAACCAACCTGCATAACTGAGTTGTAAATATCCTGAATAGGTATTCCTGAAAGGGCACAAATGGAGTTGTTGCTAAGGCTGCTTCGGGGACCACACCATTGAGCTCCATTGGTAGGCACAATGCCGGCAAATCTGTGGTTGTATTCTCTGTCACACCACCCACATGCCGCCCATTGATGTTTCTTAGCCCAGAAGGGAGATGAAATAGCCTTAATTAAAAAGTCCTCTCCAACAGTTGACTTCCTAGCCGAGATAAACTATTTTTGAAGGGGACAAAATTATGATAAAAATTTCCCTTCCTATAAAAAGGGTACAGATTAAAAGTAAACTTTGTTGTAACAGGACTAAATTAATTTGAACACAGTTTGTTTGAAGGTCTATCAATATTTGTTGGTGAAGACACTGGATCTGGATCCTGGACGCTTGGCCACTTCCACAGTGTGGGGAGTTATAGAGAAATACAGAAACATAGGGTTTTAGAGGAACCAAGTGTGAGGTTTACAAGGTGGACATTTTAGAGCCACTAACATTCAGGAGTTGAGCAGGGGCTGTATTAAAAAAAATTTCAGTGAGGCCTGACTTAAGAGTTCAGGTACAATAGTTAAATTGCAATCAGTTGGTCTTCAGACCCAAAGTTTGTTTTGGATACACAAATAAAAAGAACCATGCTAAAAGAGTTCGGTAGCATATTACCACTATTGTGCTGATGGAAAAAAAAAATAATGAAGAGAGAACCAGCAATGAGTATAAAACCAGATTTATACGTAAATCTTTATTTAAAAACATTGACAACTTAAGACTTTCAATATCAATTCTATTCAACCAAAAATACTGAGGCAAAAATGACCTATGCCAAATCATTTTCCTCAAAGAATTTATAACATGATGTGCAAGACAAAAGTATACAAATACCTATAATGTGATGAGATGGTTCTCTAATAGAGGAACAGGAAACATAATATTAATCCTCACTGCAGGAATCAATAACTTTTATCAAGTAGGCATTTGCTTTGGACTTTAAAAGGCGGGCAGAATTTTCATAGATTTGAGGATTCTGTGAAAGAAACCCAGTTAGGGAGAAACAATATGATCAAAGACATTGAGACCAAAAAAAAAACCATTGGCATGTTTGAACAAAAACCAAGTAGTTGAGTAGTACTATGTAGGTGAATCAGAATACAGGTGGAATATGTAGTAAGAAATGCTTTTATACTAAGATAGATTAACACCTAATGGTAGAGATCTTTCATTCCTGTTAATGAGTTAATTTAGGGAGAATAAACTCATTAACATAGCTTTAAAATAGGAAGCCATTGTAGCATTTAGAGTTGATGACTACTTATAGTTTCTGCAATTAGTATCAAATACATATGTCAAAAGACCGAGCCTATCATGGTAAAACAAAAACAAAAAAACAAACCTACCTAAAAATTAGGTGTGAGGCTTAAAGCAAAGTAGTTATTTCTAATTGCCACAATAATCCCAACTAGGGCAATTATCATTAATTACATTGTGCAATGGATAGGAACAAAGGGTCACAGGAGTCAGCCAGCTGGCAAGTAGCAGAGCCAAGACTCAAGCTCAGATTATGTCTCACCACAAAGACCATGCCCTAGATTATGGAGTGGGTTTGCCTCTGGACAAGTTGATAGAAAGTGTGACAAAAATACCATGAGCATCATTTGGGAGACAGGATCTCAATGTCCTGGCTGCTGACACCTGAACATCATCTCCAGTAGCCCACAAACTATAACCAAGGGAACAGACTTCTCAAGAACACTTGTGCAACTTCTCATAGCATAGCAAGTTCAGGATCACTTGCTTGTGGGGAGTAGGAAAATAGTTCTCTTATTTCCACAGAAAAACACAATTATGCACTCAAATAATAGTGAGAATAACAGATCTTCTAATATGGTGCATGGAGCTCACTGGAATGATTAGACCTTATAACAATTCCATTTCATTCCAGGGGAAACAAAATTCTTTGCACTTC
>NW_017732391.1:4033-5680 GCF_001890085.2 Hipposideros armiger | reverse complement strand
TATAATCTCTGAGGTAAGGGCATGTTGAGATACAATGGTTCCACTAATCTAATATGAACTTGGGTTTATATTATACACACATACAAACACACTGATGTATATATATAAATATATGTATACACATACACACACATATATGCATGTGTGCATGTCTGTGAGGCTACTAAATGTCAATTCAGAGTTATAGATTTAAGACTTGGATCTGCTCTTCACCAACTGTGTAAATCTGAGCACATCACTTAGCCTGTCAGAATATCAGTTTCTTCATCTGTAAATGGGGAATTTCAGTCGATCCATAGTATTTACAAATTTAATGTTCATGGTGTCAACTCTGTGCAAGTGACCATGACGGACCATGACGTGTGGTGATTTGTAATTTTACTGAGGCATGAAATTGAGGCTCATGTACCAAGGGGCTGTCGTGCAGAAATGAGCCAGTTATCTGGGGCATGAACCTTGTTAGCTGCTCAGCAGGCAACTAGCCACATGGTTGGTTGTTTTCTGCTTGACCCTCCCTACACAGTAACTTTCTTGAAGCAATTAAAAAAGAAATATATGGCTTTGGGGGAGGAAAAGACACAACAACCAGCTGCTGGGCCTGGAGGATAGAGATGGAAAAAATACATAAAGATGTTCAATCTAAAGATGTCTTAGAGTGAAAAGTAGAAGTCTTCAACAGTTTTTCTCATGCATGCCCTAAAAGACTGTTGAAAAATTATGTGCCCCCTTACACATTTTAAATTGACATTTAAATTTTCTGTCATAAGTTTAACTACTTGTAAATGATGTAATTTCTAGCATGCTATAAATATTGGCAATTTTAAATAAAGTTATTATGTCATTCTTAAATTGGTTCCAAAGAATCCATGTATCATATTGATTTGATAACCACCATTATCCATTACAAAAATACATGAACAAGCTCTTTTTAAGAGGAAGTTACATCAATTTTATCTCCTTAAACTCATATTTCTATTCCACTTACCCTCAGAATTTTATCTTAATAACATATTTTATGTTGAAAGCCTATCATTGATCATTCCATCATATTTCTTTATAACAAAAACATACACATTTAATTTCTTGTGAATATCCTGGGGCCATTAAGTTATTTTAGAAAATATTTTGAGTTGAATTATCATTATAATTTATAGTAGTATGCAATATATAAAAACAGCATAACTATGTAACACATTTTGATATGTTATTAGCATGAAATAAAAAATTGTTGGAAATGATCTCTTAAGACATATGACATTTATAACTGTGGATAAATATGACTTGTTACTAAGCTGACTGAGACAAGATCCAGCATTGATTCTCTTCTTGTTTTTGTTTTTATAGATGGAAGTGCTAAAAAAATGGCCACATAAAAATATAGATGGAAATGAAAGGGTTTTTTTTATATTAACATACAATTCTTTGAACACGTTCCAAGTTATGTGCCCTAGTGAATTGTTATTAAATATTATTTTAATGATATACTGGCTAACAACTGAATCAGGATTTCCTTCAATTCTATGTTGAAAGACAACTGGAAAGTGCTAGGTTTGAAAAGAATTATTACCCATTAATTTAGACCATTTACTTTCCCAACATCTACAATATTTCAAATTGTCCTAATATTAGACACTCAGAGTTTTTTTT
>NW_017732391.1:0-783 GCF_001890085.2 Hipposideros armiger | reverse complement strand
TATACATGGGGAAATACAGTACATACCCATTGGGAAGACTTCACACTCCAGTTTGGAGACCTTCATTATTACTTATATATTAATAATAGAGTGTGTATATTTTTATAATTTTATATATAGCACTCACTCTGTACTTGTAGAATCACTTCAAAAAACTTACCATTTCTTTGCATTTTATGGTGGAAATATTATGCTATTTGAGATTCTCAACTTTGAAATTCCCACAAACCTTAGCAAGTATCCCTACTGAGTATAGTATCTACTACCCCAACATAAAAGGTTCTGTTAATCTGAGATTCATTGAGAGAAAGTAGGTGGAAGTATCATATTGATTGCAAAGTACTATAAACATTTTGTGACATGAAAGAACTGGCTTTCTTGTGAAAGAGAAGAAATGTTAATGGTTTGGGAGGACCCTGTGCAATGCAGAGTGATCTGGGAAGCCATTTAGCTACTAAAGGGTCCATGCAAAGATATTACTTCAGGACAATAGATACAGAACAGGAAGCAAATATGCATTTAGCAAACCAAATAAGATAGAATTAAGGTTCTTGAGAAACAATTAGGGCAGTGTTTTCTGGAACCCAATTGGAGAAAGCAAGCCCATCTGTGGCTAAAGGTTAGCTCTGAGGACATAGAACCTATGCTCTGGACGTACACTTAGTTTCCATGCTTTTTTTGCATTTCCTTTTTTATTTGTTTTGTGATTCTCTTATGGTTTTCTTGTAAATGTCTGAGTGTGCTTTCACTGAAATCAGAAGAAAATGACTTTATATCCTCTGA
>NW_017732390.1:537758-538045 GCF_001890085.2 Hipposideros armiger | reverse complement strand
GTCATCCTGTTGCACCCGCTCTTTCCCACTTCCCAAATTGGAGTAGTCACCAAGTTCAGAGAACTGCATTTTTTAATCCTATCCACTTCACTCAACCCACTGACACTGCCTTAGCTCAGGCTCTAATTTCTTACCTACATTGCTATAATATTTTTACAACTAGCCTCCTTACTTTCATCTTAGCTCCTTCACATCTATCTCCATCAGTGCTGGGAAGAATCTAAAATGCAAATCAGATTCTATCATTTTCCTGCTTATAATCTCTAATGGCTCTTCAAAGTTTTGGG
>NW_017732390.1:533295-537110 GCF_001890085.2 Hipposideros armiger | reverse complement strand
TGGGCCAGTGAAGCAACGTCCTCCACAACTATACTGAAGAACAAAAGGACAGCAACTTGTCTGTTCCCCTTCCCCCAATTCCCCAATAAAAAAATCTTAAAAAAAAAAAAGAAGGTAATGCATAGTGACTTAAGTAGGTTTATTCTAAGGATGCAAGGTAGTTCAATATTAGGAAATCTATTAACATCATGTACCACATTAACAAACCTAACAGGAAAATTATGATTCGTGTCACAGATGCTGAGAAAGACTGATAAGATTCAACACCCATTCATGGAAAAAAAAGCTCAAAAACAGGAATTGAGGGATACTTTCTAATATTGTAAAATATGTATGCCTTAGTCTTATAGCTAGTGTCTAATTTAGTGGAGAAACACTGAAGACATTTCCTTAAGATCAGGAATAAAACAAGCATGCCCATTATCTCCATTGTATTAGAGGTATTAGCTTATGCAATTAGACAAAATAAGTTAAATAAAGAGCTGAAAATAGTTTAAAAAGTAAAATTATCTCTGTTTGCAAAAGATATAATAGCATACTTAGAAAATCTAAGAATGAATCATAAAACTCAAACAAAAATAACTCAGTAAGGTAGCAGAATGTAAAATTGGCATTAAAAAATTAATGGCCTTAAATTACACAAACACTAACCAGATAGAGATATATGATAGAGAATTCCTTATTTATAATAGCGACAGAGAAGATTAAATAGTTAGGAATTAACTTGATATTAAAATTTATATGGAAAAACAAACATATAGAAATACTCAGAAAAATACTGCAAAAGGAAAAATATGAGAGGGGAACTATCCCAAGCAAATATTAAAACATAATATACAGTATCTATAATGACAACAGGTTGGTCCTAGATTATGAATACAAATAGACTAGTGAAATAAATAAAAAACACAGAAATAGACTCAAATATATACATGGAAGTTTAATAGGTGATAAAGGTGGCATCTTAAATCTTCAGAGAAAAGATAGACATTTTAATAAATTGTGCTGGGACAACTTGATAGTAATTTGGGAGAAAAAGAAAATTATATTCATATCTTGTATCACACATAAGAAGAAACTTCAAGTAGATAAGGAATCTAAATGTAATACTTGAAACCTTACAAGTAGTAAAAGAAAGCATGGAAGAATCCCTCTTTGAGTAGCCCATAGGGAAAGGTTTTCTGATGCTGACTTNTTGTTGATGTGTTATAGTTTTTTAGGCAACAATACTAAAGATTTTGGAGATTATAAAGCACTTCTTAAAGCTTCCCAGGGTAGTTACACAACCTAGTGGCTCAGTCTGTATAAACTTCACCAACTGCCTGACTCATTAACAATATTAATAGGAACATATGTGGCATATTGCATTGAATAATTTTTGAGAAAGCATTAAAAAACCAAAAATAAATCTTTTCAAATACTTATATACTTAAATAAACATTAAATACACAAACAGATTAACAATAAAACTAATTTTAACTTTAAAATATCTATACTATGGGAAGTATTAAATGATTTTGTCAGCCTTCCTTTCAGAAAATATTTACTCTTTTTGAAATTACCCTTTGGTTTTCCAAATATTTGAACTTCTCTCTCACTGTATTCACTCTTATAAGGATCCTGTGAAAACCCATAAAAACATTTTCTTGTATCCCAGATGGCCCTCTTTAGTTTTTCATTTTTTTAGAGGCAGTATCACTTAATAACTGATGGTTAGCAGTCCCTCTACCAATTGGGCTGTTTTTGGTGTTTAACAGAGAATATAATTCTCTGAAGAACCATGCTTAAAGAAAAACACAATAACTACCTACATGTATTTTATTAGCAAACTCCCTATTAGCTGAAGTCTGAAGAGTGCTTATTAATGAACACCCGAAAAATACTCAGTTTAGAAGCTACACACACACACACACACACACACACACACACACACACACACACACACACAGGTGAACAATGGGAATTAACTGAATAAGAGGAATCACACATGTTAATCCATGACATTAATTAGGTTTCTCAATGATTTTTTACACATAGAAGGATTAAGAAATACATTTTTTTAAAACAGGGCCAGATCTTAGAAAAACCAACATTCCCAAACGGCTTCAAATCCTGAGTCCAGGCCTGAGTGATCACAGATCCAGTTGTCCAATTCTCTTTTTAACATAGAAAGAACAGGTCTAGCTCATAGGATTCCTACCCCCTGAGCACATCACATGACTGGTCTCAGTAGCCTGTTTTCTTTAATCACCTACCTATTAGTCATCTGTAGATGGCAATATAGTTAAGTGCCTGTTACAGATTAAATTGTTTCCCCCCAAAATTTATATGTTGAATTCACATTCTAGTACCTCAGAATGTGGTTGGATTTGGAAGTAATTAAGATAAAAAGAGGTCGTATGGGTGGGCCCTGATTCAATATAACTGGTATCCATATAAGAAGAGGATATTAGGATACAGACATCAGACATGCACATAGGGAAGGCCATGTAAAGACACAGGGAGAAGATGGCCAACTACAAGTCAAAGAGAGAGGCCTTAGAAGAAACCACTTCTGCCAACAACTTCATCTTAGGCTTCAAGAAAAAGTGTGAGAAAATAAATTTTGGTTTTGTAAGCCACCCAATATATGGTACTTTACTATGATAGCCTGAGCAGATTAATATAGATGTAGGTGTATTTCACCAGATTCCCCTCTCAGGGTACATCACATGACCAGTCTCATTAGTTTATTTTCTTTAATCACCTACCCAGATAATCATCTGTAGAAGACAATAGAGTTAAGCTGGCCTTGAACCCATACCATACATATGGCTTCAGACAGCAGGAACTAATGAATAAGAGGAATCAGCAAAATATTTTTGAAGTTCAAGAGCTAAGCTCTCTCTTCAGTGGTCAAGAATTTCACATAGCCCTAATCAAAATCTACACAAAAGAGAAAAACGAAAGGAAAATAATTCATCCTATTCCCAGGGAAAATACTGTCAACATGAATACAGGCAACATTTCATCTCTGTTTTTTATTTCTTATGCATTATTTGTCTTTTAATCTTGATAAATATGTAAGTACTTTGTGTGTGAGAGTCTCTTGTCTTCTAGTGCTTTCTAGAACCCCATGAGTATACTGCAATCCCATCAGTAATGACTAATTGTTCCAAAGATAACTCTGTATTTAAAATGGAAACTTCAACTCTTAAATTACTAAGAAAATATCCTCAGAATCTAAGGGAGTGATTATTTTAGCACTTAAGTCAAATCCATCTCATTTACTCATATACAATTGCTTAGTATAATCTATTACCAAGACCATGGAAAGAAAGTATACTAAGTATGTATGTCCAGAAATAGTGCTTTGGGAAGGTGTTGTGAAAGTGATTCAGTGAATCCTGATAGACCCTTATTGACCTTTTTAGGTATTATGAGAAATCCATCACTACTTTAGACAATACTTTCTCTACATTTATTTTCCCATGCTTATGAGCAACTGTGTAAACAAACCAAGGGTGCATGAGATTTGCGGCCATGTCTTGTTTATGTTTCCCGGTGCCTACTAGAGGCCAGTAACTATTAGCAGTCCAAAAATATCCGCTTTGTAATATTTAATTGTGTTGGCTAGAAGTGAATTGTTTACACGTAAGAGACTCCCCATTGAGACTCAGTTAAATGCAACAGAATTTAGAGAAAGGATATGGGAACCTCTCACAATTCCAAAAACAGGAGTAGAGTTGGGTTTAAGATACATCTGAAACCTATGGTGAGAAAGCAATCAGGGCTCTTGGTTCATGTTTTCTTGGTTTCTCTCTGCTCAACTCTTT
>NW_017732390.1:525471-531935 GCF_001890085.2 Hipposideros armiger | reverse complement strand
ATTAAAATAACCACTGAAAAACTTCCAAAGACCAACATGCTAACTCGTCCTAATGAAATGTGAGGTATCTACAAGGTTGACAGAAGTACCATTGCTTGGTCTTCATTCCCCATTTTCCCTGTGTGTTCCTATTATTGAATACAACAAGACGAAAATGTGCCTTAACTCCTCTTTCTTTTGGAAATCTTATTTAGAATTTCCATTTCTCCTCATCTTCCACATAATGGTCCCTTTAACCAAATAATTTGTCATTTATTTAAGTAAGATCCTAGATTATGATTTGCATGTTCCTTGTTTTTACTGAGGATTGAGGTTTACAAAGCCTACTAGTTTATCCTATGTAACTGAAGCGTTATTAATAAGGGGCATGATTTGTTTATGCAGAGATAGATTTCACTCCATTTCCTGTCTCTATTTAATCTGGAAAAGTGGAAGTTTAATCACCCTTCTCTGACTAAAACTTACATGGTTCTACTAACACAATTCAGAACAGAAATTAGGTTTAAAGATCCTATAAAATAAATTTTAGTTTTCAGTTTCCAAATCCCATGAACCATCCAAATGAACTTTAGATGATTTGTTTAAATGTTCTCTTTCAGAGTATTTATTTAAAATACACAAGAGCTAATGTGCTATGTTATACTTAATTAATGCCCAACTAAATGTTCTAAACTATAAACCTGGCATATTTATTTGAGAGTTAATTTTCCCTATAAAATAGGGCATATATACAACATTTTCATGGATTTAATGTTTGAATTATATTGTCAAATTACACATTATTACAGAGAATGCTACTGAGCTGTTAAATTTCCATTATGCAATCAAAGATGAAGTTACTATTAACACTCATTAAACTGAGCTTTTAAAAGACATTACTAATTTCTCATTTTAATTTTGCATTCTCTCAGTATGATGCTGATTTATTTTTCTTTTAGTGCAATTTTAAACTATTTTCATTTTACTCACCATGTCCACTCAATCAATATCCACAGTATTGTGCTGATAATTTAATAAGCCTACGATACTGTCTTTACTTGCTTTGTTCTCCTCTATAAACACAAGAATTCAGTGCACCTTGATTTATTTGATAACATAAGTAACTTAATAATTTAAGCTTCTGATTTTTCACTTCAGTTAAAGCTAAACTCAAGTAAATTGGGCCAACATTTAAACATTCATAGTGTATATTAGGACTCAAGACAGGTATTATTTAAGGAGATGAGCACTATCTCTTACCATCATAACAAAAGAAAAGGCAGATGATGTTATCATGTCATGTAATTAAACCTTTTCAATTTAGGTTCAAATTAAAATTTCCTAGAATACCTACCATAGCCTTGGGATATCAATTATTATTAGTTTTAGATTTCATCTAAATATTAAAATAAAAGCTAAGCTCTCTAGTTTATGAAACTCACTAATTTATAAAGTCATACAATTTAATTATATACTTAATTAGGAAATTTAATACACACAATTTCATAGACGTGTTTTCAAAATTCCCTTTTTTCTACTCTCTAGATTCTTTGAAAACTCATTTCTAAATGGTAAAACAATACTTTTATCATTTTAGTAAACATGTGTTGTAGAATTAGCTGTTGAGACAGCTTTTTTAATTTAAATCTAGCCTGCTTCAGTTTCCTACAGTCCACTTACATTTTAAACAAACAATCTTACCACAGGGGACTATGACAATGAGGGCATGGGGAAAGTACATTGATTTGAATGCAGTTAAAAATAAAAAGAAAATGGGTCCAGTTGTTTCATTCTCTAATATTTCACTTCTCGATACAAGAAAAAAAATTCCCGAAACATAGGTATTGCTTCTCGGATTAAATGTGGCTTACCTACCTTGGACTAAGACTTTCCTAGGACCCTGAGAATTTGCAGAAATCAAAGGAAAATCATTATACATTTAAGGGGAGGAAGGTTGGGCATTTAGCCAATTTTATTTACATTTCCAAGGACAGGTCTTTTCACACCTAAGTTGAAACAACAACAACAACAAACTTCTATTAAACAACACTTGGATGAAAATAAAGGCAATGACAATGAAAACATTACATACCAGAGTCCGTAGGATATATTTAAAGCAAGTCAGAAGAAAACTTATATCACTAAATACTTTTATCAGTAAAAATAAAAACAAAAATTAAGGAATTTATGTCCCATTTTAAAAACTAGGAAAAGAAAAAACAGGACCACAAAGTAAGCCAAAAGAAAAAAAAACACAAAAAATAAAAACTTTTTAAAAATTAAAAAATAATAATAATAAAGCATAAAATGACAAGGCAGAGTATAAAAGATAGTACATCTAATTTGTAAATGAAAATCTTATTTTTTGAAACAATTAAAAATATAGCTGAGTTGATGAACAAAAAAGGAAAAAACATATAAATACAAAAAATAAGAAATGCCAATGAGAAAATATACATTGAAGCAGAAAAAAAAGTTTTTAAATCACAAGAGAATAATTTACAGACACCTGTGCAAATATATTTTAAAACTTACATAAAATGGATAATTTCCTAGAGAAATACAGACTACCAAAGTTGACCCCATTGGAATTAAAATCTTTTGAAGACCATTCTCCATAAAAGTAATAAAGTTATTAAGGGGCTGTATTAGTTTTCTAGGTTCCTGTAACAAATTACCACAAACATGGTGGTTTAAAACAAGAGATAGTTATTCTCTCACAGTTCTTAAGGCCAGAAATCTGAAATCAAGTCTCAACAGGACCACCACTAAAGGTTTAGGGGAGAATCCTCCTTGCTTCTCCCAGCTTCTGGTGGGCCTGGCATTCCTTGACTTGTGGCAGTATAACTTTAATGCCTACCTCTGTCTTCACATGGTCTTCTCCTGTGTCTGTGTGTTCTCTCCTTTTCTGTCTCTTGTAAGGACACCCACCTTTGGATCTATAGCCTACTCTAATGCAGGGTGATCGCATTTCAAAATTCTTACTTGAATTATATGTGCAAAGACCTAAAGATTCTTTTTCCAAGTAAGGTTATCTTCACAGGTCTGAGAATTAGGACTTGAACATATCATTTGGGGGCCACTATTCAACCCACTGCAGGAACTAACCCACAAAAATTAACAATCTCAAATGGTTTCAGAGGCAAATTCTACCCAAACTTCAAAGACCAGATAGACCCAATACTCTATAAATTATTTCCAGAGATGGGAAGGAAAATTCCAAATTCCTTTTATGAAACAAATATTACACTGATACGTAAACCTGATGGATAGTATAAAGATAGAAAATTACAAACCAATATTTCTCATGTATATACACAAAAGCACTAAATAAAATACTAGCAAACAGAATACAACACAGATGAAGAGGATAATGCACAGGGGCTGGCCGAGTGGCGCGATGGTTAAGAGCTGGCTTGGGACGCCAGAGGGCCCCGGTTAGGATCCCACATATGAGGGCCGGTGACACTACCCTCTACAGCTAAGGTGCTGAACAACAGCTCAACCTGGAGCTGGGNTATTATTGTGATTATCTTCACACTCAGCATACCTAGTTTCTAAATAAAATACGCACCTAAATGTTCGGTGAATTAATGGTTGGATGAAAAGATGGGTTAGTCATAAGCCATTTGGCTCTTCTTTAATAAAAACAATTCCTGAGAGTATCAGGATGACACTCATCGTGGTCCAAAATTCTGACTATCTAGAAGTGAAGTTTCAGTACCTCCGTTTCTAGTCTATATACACTTGTGTTCTAAAATGCTTTGAGTGGCTCCCAAGGTATCCAGGAAACTCAGGTGACACTTGAATGCTGTTTGCCCAGAATGCAATTTAGAATAAACAAGATTTAGTAAAGGACATACCCAGTCTGTCATTCCTGCTTTGTGACCTCATAGCCATGCAGCCCTGAGTAAGTCATTTATACACAATGAATCTGTTTCCCTATTTGTAAAAAAAAGAGATAATAAGAGATTCAACCTGCCAGGGATATAGTGGTTACTCAGTAAAAGTGTTTCCTCCTTTTAAGAACACCATAGAAATTTAAAACTCTCATCCCTACACAGGTGGAGAGCAGCCAGAGGCAGAATGGGTCTGTCCAAATCACACTCTGCTAAGCTCCTCAACTGTGAATCAAGGGGAAAGGCCTAGATCAGTACAGTCACAGAGCATTTGTTTAAATCAAGCTTCTCATGCCAGCAGTGAAGTCTGCTGTACTGACATCAAGTTTCACATCACCAATGTCAAAACACACTCAACTTCCCCTTAGCCTGGGCCTGGCAGGAACACCATTATATCAGTCTTACACAGTATGTCCTCACTTAACATCCATCATTGATATATTCTCGGAAACTGTGACTTTTAAGCAAAACACATATAACAAATCCAATTTTACCATAGGCTCATTGATACAAACAAGAGTTATGTTCCTACCTGTCTGCATATTTCTGTCACAGAAACTTCACCAAACTTCGAAATAACCACCCCCAACCACTTCTAATAGTAAACATTGAAATACCTGTGAACTGTACATACATTTAANTCATGCCTTCAGACATGGACTTAAAAAAAAAAAGTTAGATCATGCTTTGAAAGGAAAGGCAGGTCCATGGATGTTATATTGATACTAGTTGGGACAGGCTCAAGACACGTAGGAGGCCACCTTAAGATTCAGGATTGGGGAGCTGTGGCAGACACTGGAGAAGCAAGGCAACCAAGGTAGATGCCGCTAAATTCTGGAAACTTAGGGATTTACACAAATGCATTAGGGATGCCCCTGGGGGGAATATGAACCACAATTTGACCACATGATGGTAGGAGTGGAAATCTTCAGAGACATAAAAATAGAGTTGTGAAAATTTTGTAAGTCTCCTCTCTTGAGGATCATTTGTGGTTTAAAAGCTACAAATTTATCAGCTTGGGCTCATGGCAGCTTGCATGTCTTAAAATAAGTCTTGTACTATGTAATATGCCAAATATACTACTGTAGCAAGAGTTAAAATTTGTACACTATAACTCAGATGTACAAAAATGCACATTTACAATCCAAAGACGATGTCATCTGTCTCAAGTTTCCATTTCTATTGAGTAGACAAAAAAAACAAAAAACCTTTCAAATGCTTTCAAGGGTGCTTGGTCCTCTTAGGCTCAAGAGTCTTTTTTGAATATCAATCAGTAACTCACATTTCTCATTACATAAACTCAGTGAATTTTTAATTATTCCCTTCCTCAATCTTCTTGTCCAAGGGAACATATGACCTCAGGGTGTTAAGCTACCTTATCCTATAATCAAGTTCAACCCAATTCATCTGAGAATTCTCTGCCCATATCTGCTGAGATGTGCATGGACCTAACTGGCTCACTTAGTCTTTGGGCTAGCATCTGATACTGAAGTCCAATGCCATTCCATAGCACCAAGACACATTCTCTGCACCCTCTCATACAACTCTCATACAATCTGGTCTTTTCAGACACTTCTATGTCAGCCAGTAGGGCACAGGGAACTTCTGGGTTGCCTAGACACCATACTCAGGCCGTGGGGATATGAGACTACTGTCTCAATTCCATTTACCTAGACATTCGCCTCAACCAATTCTGACTTACCACCCTACATTTCAGTCTCAGCCTACTGGGTATAATGCTAAGGATCTCCCAAGGCATACCCAGAGATGAACATTAAACTTGTACCTTGTCACCCCCCTCCAGAGGAGGAATCAGGGACACTCAGTACTTAGCCCTGACTCATCCCTGACTCTTCCTCTCTTTCTCTCCAGCCCTACTTTCCAGCAGGGGAAGGGACTTCCATCTTTCATACCTGTAGGATAAAAATTCCCCTGATGATATATTCTTCTTAAGTGAAAAGGAGCCTTAGTCTCAGAATAGCAAATAGCTTAAGGCAGATGAAATAAGGGTTTACTCTCACTATAGGAAGTGACATCTCCATGGTTCCACCCTGAATTTTAAGAACACTTGTAGTATCTTTGCAAGGAAAATAGATATCTACTTTCCCACCTCCATAGGCAGAGTGAACAAACTAAAAAGTTCCCAGGATAACAGATGTTACCTGAGCAAATTCATGAGCAAAGACTTATTAAAAGTCAAACGCAGAGTTATCACAGCATTTAGACAAATTCACGTGGAACAGTGGAATAAATAAATACCTGGGTAAATTTTCACAGAAATTATTTTCTTATATATCATACTTAATAATAAATCTTTTGTGAGGAAGAAGGATACACTCTAAATGCTTTTATAATTTTGGAGAGTTTAGAAAAATTTATATAAATATAGGGTATGGGTTCAGTCATTCTCATCATATCTAGAAGTCTTTGAAAATCTAAGGCAAATTTCCCTTTTGATATTTTTATAGATAAATACTTGAATTGGGTAGATATATCTGACAATTAGAGTTACTATTCTGGTGGCCAACAGCAGCAAAACCAGGTAAATAGCCCTCCCTTAGTGATGTTGCCTTAATGTA
Organism: Hipposideros armiger; assembly: GCF_001890085.2. NCBI lineage: Eukaryota > Metazoa > Chordata > Mammalia > Chiroptera > Hipposideridae > Hipposideros > Hipposideros armiger. The sequence continues at coordinate 525,478 of NW_017732390.1, read as the reverse complement.
CAGGTCT
>NW_017732390.1:517799-520691 GCF_001890085.2 Hipposideros armiger | reverse complement strand
TCACTAAACTCCAGCTCTTTGTTGATCTAGTTATATCTTCCAAACATACCAAACACCTTCTCACCTCAAGATAGCTCAACATGCTAAAATGCATCTCTCTGTATGATGTCTTCCTTTCCGTTGTGTATGATGTCTTCCTTTCCGTTGTGTAACAAACAGCCTTCCTTTTCCACCCAAATCTGGCTAATTCCTATTTATTTTTCAGTACTCAGGCTGAATCAGATTTTACCTTTTCAGAAAGATTTTCTCCAAGGCTCTCTCCTTCCTTGTCTAGGCCCCTACTCCACTCTGAGTTAGGTGCCCCTCATAGCAGCTGTCCTTGAACTCTGTGCTTTATTCTAGTACGACAGTAACCAAGGTGTATTGAAATTGTCTGTTTACGTACCTGTGCCACAAACTCTGTCCCCCCTTCAACCTGAACTGTCAGTTCCTGGAAGTCACATTCCATGCAATCATCTCTGCAACCCTAGTGTAATGCCTAAAATTTGGTATATAAATATCTGATGATGAAAGGAAGAAGAGAAACAAAGAAAAGGAGGGGAGAAGGAGGCAGGAAGGCGTTGGAGAAGGTCATCAAGAAGATGTGACTGCTGGTTTGATCCACAGGCTGTACCCAGGCAATCAGAGGCCCCTAAACTCCTCCCCTGACCTTGGAATGTACACTCTGCTTGCCTCCCCTATGCTAGAATCTGCCCAAGGACACAGCCTTGAGATAATAATGTGGTGTGGAAACTACTTGGACTGGGTATGTGACTAAAACAAATTAAGGATCCCTCTGTGCATAACCGACCCCAGTTAAGGCCTCCATATAAACTTTTAAGATTCTGGCAGGCAGGTGTGGAAAACTACTTGTCTTGTGGTTGTCCAAGACAAGCCTCATAAGTAAACCCCTTTGCTTATTAAACCTGCCACGTATCAATCTAAAGTGTTCTGCCCTTTTCTTCAGTCTCTCCCTGCCCTCAGTGAATATGGGGTCAGTTTTCGATTACACCCAGGAAGCTCCCAAAGGGGTTGCCAACTAGGAAATGAAGAAAGGAAGGTGGCTGGCTCTCTGGAGAAACTGAGGTCTGGAAATATCTCCCAGAGGTCCCCACAAACATATTAGACCTGCACAAGCCCCGATCAAAAGCATCAGAAAAGATCAGGAACATCATAATATATTTAGGATATGAGAAAAATAGTCTGTGAGGGTAACCAAGAATAAGTACTCTATTTGGCAAACAATGCTACCTATCACTTTTATTATGCTTACAGTATGATAAATATTACTCCAAGTTTTAGCGATTCCTCTTCTGGGTGTTTATCTGAGAAAAATGAAAACACTAATCCAAAAAGATACATGTACCCTATGTTCATTGCAGCATTATTTACAATAGCCAAGATATGGAAGCAAACTAGTTGTCAATCAATAAATGAATGGATCAAGAAGATGTGGCACTCATATACAATGGAATATTACTCAGCAATAAAAAAATAATGAAATCTTGCCATTTGCTGCAATATGAATGGATCTAGAGGATATTATGCTAAGTGAAGTAAGTCAGAGAAAGATATATACTATATGATTTCACATATATGTGGAATCTAAGGAAAAAAAATGGACAAACAAAATAAAACAAAAACAGACTCATAGAAACAGAGAACTGATGATTGCCAAAGGAGGGAGTGAGGGGACCCGTGAAAAAGATGAGGGAAAATAATAGGTATTTTATAAATCCATGTGATAAAATAAATAAGCCACAGAGATGTAATGCACAGCACAGGGAATATAGTCAATAATATTGTAATAACTTTGCATGGTGACAGATGGTTACTAGACTTTGTGTGGTGATTACATTGTAAGGTATATAAATGTCGAATCACTCTGTCGTATACCTGAAACTCATGTAATATCATATGCCAACTATGTTAATAATTTTTAAATTACTCTGTATTAATTCATTTCGTATGACCATACAAGGCAGCCATAGTATTATTATACTCATTTTGCAGAGGAGAAAACCTGAGGCAAGGAGAAGTCACATAACCTCAAGATTACACTGGCAGGGCAAGGGTTTCTACCTAGGTATTGGACTCCGCAGCCCATATTCCTAACTACTCTGCAGCTCTGCCTTTGTGTCTTTTAATTACATGAATTCAATGTGGAATCACTATCCATTATAGATTTCCACACCTATTTGTAGAAATTGTTTTTATTTCATATTTTATAAGATGGACCAAACAAATACACACATACACCATACACACAGGCACACACAATCAGGAAACAGTTTAGAACTGCAATGATGATGAAAGCATTTTCCATACTTAGAGCATGCAAGAGTGAAAGTAAGGCATGTCTAAGAAACATGGATGAAGTATTCAACTGGCAGCTGGGGTTGGGTCTCTTACTTTCCTATCAGGTAATATACTAAGTGTATATGCATTATTATTTAGAGCTATCCAAGAGCTGTGCTTAAATTAATGCTTACCCTTCACTCTTCCCTGCTTAGGAGCCAAGGTGTAAGACATTACCCTTAGAAAGCCAACAAGTATAAACAGCCTTTCCAAACAGCTAGTCCAACTTCTAAGTTTCTACATTAAATTTTCTTTAGTTCAAGTCTCTTTCTGCATTGCTACAAATGATTAAGAAGTACTATTTCAAAGAAATGGCATGTGACCAATTTTTCCCTCTGAGTATAAAAAGGCTCTCCGAACTTTTTCCAGACCCACATTTAATGGTTGATTAAATAGAAGATGCTCCGTTTTTACAGATTTCAATCTGTATTGCATTAACTTTAAATTGTCTCTCTATAGTTAATGGAAGGTGCTGAAATTATTCCTAAAATGCTTGTTGATGTGTTATAGTTTTTTAGGCAACAATACTAAAGATTTTGGAGATTATAAAGCACT
>NW_017732390.1:495347-507299 GCF_001890085.2 Hipposideros armiger | reverse complement strand
CCATAAACTGTTACAAAATATATTTTGGTAGAAATTCTGAGGCGGGAGCTTAAGGGGAGATAGACATTGTCAACTGTATTTTGAGTCTACAAATCCAATTTGGGGAACAGTAGAAAATATTTAATTAATTACACCTTGGAGCTAGTTATTGTCTTTCAGCAACAAGTCTAACCTCCATATGCTCCTCTGTGATGCTGGGGCTGAAACTCTGCGAACTACTTTCTCCAGACTTCCTGCCAGCCGGCTTCCGGTTAAGATCAGCCAATGAAGGAAAATTGCAGAAGGGAGGTAAAACAGAGGAAGACCTCCTCCAATGGAGGAGAATTGGAAGTGTGAGGAAAAGTGAAAGGACAGCCTTCCTGGTCTCCATTTCCTCTCACCATAGCCCCTGGAGCTGCAGACTGTTGTCCCATCCCAACTCCCTTCAGCACTCCCAGCGCCAGCTTTTCCGAGCCCTCTCACGGCATCACAGCAGGCAGCACCATGACCGTAGGAGTCCAAGAACTAGCCAGGCCGTGTGCTAACCAATTGGTCCTTAGTCCAGGACCATCCAAGCACCTACCTGTCACCTTCACCTCAACAGTCTGAGTACCCACCACGCCATACGACCTTCAGAGCTCTGACTCCCACCAGACCACGTGGGTGTCAGAATCCCAGTACAAATTGTATAGAGCTTCCCTCCAAGTTCCAAAGAATCAGCCCCACTGAGCCCTTCCATCAAGCCCCTAGATTCCAAAACCCACTTCTTCCTTGGTGTTGCTCTAACTTCTGGAAGTTATTCAACTTAGATACCTCAGTATCCTCTTTTCACTTTTTAAACCTTCTACACCTATGTAACCAATTTCCAGTCCACTCAGTTTGAAATATCCGGTGTGGTTTCTGCTTTCCAGTATCTGATAGACTGTTTTGGAAGGGTTAGGAGAGGGAATTTTGTTTACAGTTCATGTATTCATTAATTTAATATTTATTAAGTAAATAATTGGTGCACATGACATATAAAGATGAAAAAGACATAGTTCCTGCCCTTAAGTGTTCACGATAAATGGGTGAGGTAAATATTGAAACTAGCAATCACCAAGTAGATAAGCTCTATAACAGAGGAGCACTCACAGTGCTGTGAGTGCACGTGAAGAGGCACAAAGTTGCAAGAGAGGGCTTTCTGCTGGGGTGACACAAAAGTATTGCAGGTCACACAGAAGTCTTAAGGAGAGAAGGACATCCTGTCAGAGGAAAGAATATCTGAAAGACTATAACAGATCCAAAGAATGCTGAATAAATCCTGTACCAGGGGACAGGAAAGGGACACAAATTGACGCCAACAGGGAGATAATAATCATGAAAGGTCTTGAATGACACACTAATTAATTTTAAATTCACCCTAAAACAATGGAGAACCGCTGAAGGCTTTTTGGAAGATATTTCCTTTTTATATTATTTGCACAGTGTTAAGAAAAAAAGAAGAGAAGGAAGGAAGGAAAAGATATTCTAGACCCACCTTCCAGAAATGTTTCTTACATATTATTTCCAGAAAGAAGTTGATTACTGTGTAAATTCAGTCACTAATATAGATCTTATCTGTCAGATGTTGTTCAAAGAAATTTATATTTATTAACCCACTTAATCCTCACAACAGCCCTATTAGGTGGTTACTATTATTACTTCCATTTAACAAAGAGGAACTTGAGGCTAAAAAAAGACTAACCAACTTGCCCAGAGTCATAGAACTAGTAAGTGGTGGAGTCTGACTTTGAACCCAGCAAGTATGACTCCATGATCTATGGTGTTAACCACTACACTACAGTGCCTCCTATATTTATATATGTTTGCACAGATGTGTGCAAAAAACAAGAAATAAATATTCTAACACAAATGATTCATACTCCACATTTTATTCATCACCTTGCTCTTTCAATTTATGATATACCTTGAAGATAGTTCCTTATGAACACATTTGGATCCACTTTATTCTTAAGAACTGCACACTATTCCATTATGTAAACATTCCAAACTACAGTGAAATATTTCTATATTGATTAATAGTAAGGTTCATTACAGGTTTGGTTGTTAGAAATAGTGCTGCAAGAAAACTAATAGTAGAGGAATTGTTGAAAGGAAATATTTATTTTTAATATTAAAAATATTGCACAATTGCCTTTCATACATAGAGATGCTCAACAGCCATACCATCAGTGTAGAAGAGTACTCATTACCCCACATTCCTGGCAATGGGGAATTTTCACCAAATTGTGTTCTAAAATTTTTTTGCCCATCTGGTAAGTAAAAAATAATCCTTACCGTATTTAAAATAGCCTGATGTGAAGGAAACGTGTGTTTTGAACAGACACTGAAGAGGTGCTATAGAGATTTGCATGGTCACACCAAGACTCAAGGCAGAAAGGACAGATAGGGGACAACTGCAACAGACTGTAAGAAATGAGAATGGCTTAGTTAGAGCAGTGCCTTGAATGTAGTATTAGGAGAAATAAATACTAGGGGAGGCCATATCAGAAAGGCTAACCAGTAAAGTAGCTCAACAGATATTTGTTCATGATATTTAATATTGTGTTAGAGGGGGGCGAGAAAGAGAAAGGATTCAAGAATATCTTCTAGGTTTAAGAGTTACAATTCCAGGAAGATTATAATGAAAATAACCATCCCAGGAAACACAGAAGAAGGGAAAGGTTTGGGAACATGTGGGAGGAAACAAGAATGATAAAAAGTCCCTTACAAAACTAAGATTCTGTTATTTATTTACAGGAACTACCCTCATCTGTGGCAGGGGCAATTTCAGAATATTCATATATATTTAATGTCACTTAATAATAAATAATTAGATTTTGCAGCAATATGAAGGCCTTTAAATCAAATTACCCAGCACATTTATGATACCAGCTATACTATGCCAGAATATTCTTTTAGTATTCTGCCATCTAGTGAATAACAATCATTTGTGCAACTTGGCCTATAAATCGGTCCTTCGGATAAAAGAAACCTGAATTTTACAGCTTCTCATCATGTATCTTTTCAGAGTTTCCACAACATAGAAAAATAACCTGAAAATGCCTCACATTTTTGGCATAACCTAATCAGATAATTATTAATTTCGTAAACATAGAGGAAAAAATGAAAGCATAGAACCTGGCAGCTTAATCTTAAAATTTGACCTTGGGCTCATCTTGAGAATTTATGTCATTAAAGTCATGGGGCAAGTTAGTGTGAGTTTCCTTTCTGCCATCTCCTTACAACATTAAAAAAAAAAAACAGAACCTTTACTTGTTAGTAATTTTCTTCTCTGAAAAAAGTATCTTTAAGTAAACAATCTTTGTTCATTCAGTAAGCTATACTCCATAATATTATCAAAAATTTATCATCTGAAAAGTTATCTTACATGACACATTAGAGATTGTATTTGAATATTATGGAAGTATATTATAAAAATTTGTTTTTGCTATATTTTTATGAAAACTTTGTTAATATCTCCTGAGTCGATTACTTCTTTTGTGCAACTAATGTACTTTTGTGTTGCTGATGCATGGTATCACTTTATGCATATACATATTTTAATTATTTTTTCTAAGCCTGTATTCCCAAAGGGCCTATGAATTTCTTGAAGAGACAATGTTCAGTTTTATACCTCTTATAACTCTCATGATGTATAATACCTATTGGCTTTCAACAAATGTTAATGAAAGAAGGATTTGAAGTAGTTGAATTGAACCAATGAAAAATGTTTGAGGTTTCATTAATTTTAACTCATATTAAATTAAGACATAATTTAAAATAAGCAATCACTACATTCAGCTTCCTTCATTAAGCCTAGACAAAACAACATATTGCCCAAGTACCCACAGGGCCCTAAAATACAGATGTATGCACATTAGAATTATTGGAAATAGGTAGACAAAAATCCCCTTTTGAAATTTGTCCTTATGGGTAATGGCAATATTCCCAGACTTGTCAACTTCTTCTCTTGGCAGCTCTCTGTGGTCTATCTGTTAAACTTGAAGGCTAAAATGCTCTCAAAGCAAGCATGCCTTATGGATATCTTTATTCTGCATGATTATATGCCAGCAGAACACATAAACCTGAGCTATTTCAGATTGTCAACTGAAATTGTTCCCAAGAGAATATTTCATTGCCTTGTGGATAATGATTATAGATGAAACTTCAAAATTATGAAACAAGAGTTCAATTGATATTAGTTGAGTACATTGGTTGCAAGGCCTCTTAATCCATCTACATGTCTGACCTCTTTGATTTTACTATGTCCAACCTAAATCTAAAGAGTTAAAATAAGGTCCCCATCTACATTTTTTTTAAGTATTGTTACCAAATTCTGTTCCATTGGGCAGCTGTTTTCATTTTTCTTTTAATTTTAGCACCTCTGCATTTAAAACACAAATCTGAGTACTTGTTTTGGATCATTAATCATATTTGTGTATTTTACAGAGCCTTATCCCCATTTACCTTATGGTATTAAAGCTTTGGGAAGCTAAAAAAAAAAAGCGTTATTTCTCTTAAGAAACTTGTTCTATTTTAAAATTTTTCTGACCTCTATGATATACATTTTCCATACCTACTGTCTTGTGGACAGCTGCGAGTCTCAGAAAATTTAGATGATAGATGTAATCTTCCTGTAGAGTCCCATCAGATTATGTTGACAGGTGGTTTCAGGAAAAGGAATTAAGCACACCCTGCTTTTCCTCTTCTGGGGCCTTTTTTCTTTCTCTTTTATAAGTTTTTTTCTCAAGAAACACATTTTCTACTCCATCAAGCTGTGAGTTTATAGGAGCACACTCTGGCTAGGGTAGATGGGGAATGGAGTTATAGTCATCCAACTCTGGCTATGGATAGTAATTTAAATTTAGAATGAAATATTAGAAAAATCTATTTGGCCCCAGGCCCCAGCCATAGTTCCCATTAAACTGTACCTGTAATAAGCTGATATATTAATAGGCATTTGCTGGATACATGTCTTAGTTCCTAATTAATTCTAAACTCTGAAGGTAAAGAAAATAGTGCAATTTATTAGAAGCCCCCTCAGATGCCAACATATATTATTAATCATGCTTTCTTCTTTTCAGCTTTTGCTAGTGGCCTGGCTTTTATTTTCATAATTATCATGAGGTACATAATCTTTGAAATACACTCCTTTTATTATGATCTTCAAATGAATGAGCTTGAAAAGCGGCAAACAGAACCAATCAACATATAAAAGGAAAAAAAGAAGACTCACAGAAGTTTTTAAAAGCAAAACATTTTAAGTAATTACATAAAAACAATTAAAAGTAGTTGTTTAAAAAGATTCATACTTAATACTTAGGCAAAGAGAGTCATATGAATATGAAAGTAGACACATTAAAAAGAGCTTTCTCTTTCAGAAAAACCTGGGCTAAAAGAACCTTCCCAAGAGAACCATAAGAACATGGAGGAATTCATGGATTTAAAGAATCAACACATTCTAAAGACATTAAAGTGTACCTGGCAATTCAGACTCCAGAAGAAATGGAACAGTCGAGCTGTGGCCTACGGCTTCCTGGATGAAAACAATCTTTTAGTATGAAGAGTACTTCTGGTATCCAAGTGTTCTGCAGATAGAAGGCAGGCATGCCATAGACTCAAACTTGATAACTGAGACAGACCCAGTTAAAAAAGACGAGGTCTTTTTCTCTTTCAAGCCACATATTGGAGAAAATGCTAGATGTCAAAGTGGCTGAGAATCAAAACCTGGGAATGAAGGAGCTCCTCTGTAAGTCCACTAAAGAGGCCCTTCTTCAGGTGTTGTTTAAACGCTGACCCATTATGTCAATTCCCACAATTCCTCAATTAAGGGAGGTATCTCATTGGCCACAGCTGAGTCTATAGAAGAACGCTGTGTGAGACCCACTTAAGACGAAGACAAGCCCAAAGGATGTCAGGAAATCAAATGGGTAGCATAAGAAAATGAGAATAGTTTCCCACTAGGAAAATTTTTTTTAAAAGGTCAATAGAGGATAAATACAACAATAGGAGTTAAAAATGAAAACGCCTAAAGAGGATAATGAAAAATTTGAAGATGCTGGTCATTTTAACTTTGTGAGATCAGAGACATAAAGTCATCTCCCTTCCTAATAATCTAGGAAGACACACAGGAACTGAGTATTGAGGAAGGTTTGGCCATAGTATACCTACAAAGATACCCCTATAGGCTCAGAGCAACAGCTGCAAAGAGTATCCACCGGTCTTAGAGCTTTCAATCGTGCAGTCATTTTAAACACCATTGGCTTCCACAGCTGATCAGCATTAGCCTGATCTGATTTTTGTGATGACTCCTCAAAGATGAAAATGCTTGCTTCTGGAAAAAGGTATCAGGATGTATAAGGAAGCTCAGGAACATGTCTTTGTGTATGTGTGTGTTGCAATGAGCTGTTATATATAGCTTTATATATAAAACTTCAGATTTTATAACTTAAGAAATGGAGGACATTGATAAAAATTTTAAATTAAGTGAAATAAAAATACAATTTTTTTTACAAAATCCTTACATTAGCACAGATCAGCGTGATCCCCACAACAGAAGCATCAGCATTAACTGGGAACCTGTTTAAAAGACAAATTCTGCTCCACCCCAATCCTACTTGATTAGAAACTTGGGGTGGGGGGCAGTCTGTGTTAAAACAACAAGCCCTCCAGGTATTTCTGATAAACACTGAAGTTTGAGAACCACAGGTATAGAGTGTAAAGATGAACCTGCAAGTTATTTTTGAAGAATCTCATTCACACTTTATGTAATACCCATACATTCAGAACTTAGAGTAAAAGAAGTAAAAACCTTAAATGATCACATGGTAATGACTAATACAGTTGCAATTAATTACAGGTGGGAGTTGAAAAGTGAATTATTTAAAATGACATAGATGGTGTTTTTATGAAGCTAGAACATGTTTAAAGATTTTTAAAATGTATTTTAACAGGCAAGTAATAGAACCAGTATTATATTGTATTATAATATTTATTGTTTCTGTTCATCTACTCTTGTAAGGAAGTGAGTAAATTTTTCAAAAGTAGGAAGTTCCCTTACTGAAGCTCAACTAAATGAACAGAAAATCAAGTGCAAACTCCTTACGCTTGAAAAGAAAATGTCAGGCTTGAGAACACAGAACATGAAGTGGGCAGCTGGACTGAGCAACATGCTGAGTTCAATGAGCAAACCAAATTAAACCCGAAGTCTCAGACATCCAACTCCCAGATTGCAAAATGAGTGAAATTCAAGTCGGACTAATTGCACTTTACTGATGACAGGGCTCGCTATAGATTCTGCATCTAAGGACATATCTAATGAGAAAGAAAATTGATGGAGATGGAATAATCTCAGCCAACTAGCAGATCACTGGTGTGAAACAACTGAAAATGATCAATGTCTCACTGATAGAAACTATAAGAACAAGAGTTGAAGATAGAGGCTGTTAACAACCCAGGCTGAAGGAGGAGATATCATCTAGGGATGAACTGGAAAATGGACAAATAATTTGGCAAATGACACTTTTGCCCAGAAATTGACCAAAGATAGATGAAAATAAAATGCAAAACATTGCCACAGGAAGCAGAGATCCTTATGGAAATCCATGAGCAAAATTGACATGATGCTGTGAAATAAACTGAATTGAGAAGAGCAAATTTTGGGAGAAAATGGAGGAAGTCTCCTAAGATAGAGTAGAGCAGATTGAAAGACAGAATTTAAGATATGGAGGGTAAATTGCAGAAAATAGAGAGATCCTACTGAAACCATATTGCTCACCCTCTGTAGACAAGCTGTGCCAACGACTCGCTATTTCTCACAGCTTTTGAAGTGTGCAGCGCAGGAAACCTGACTTTTTCTTTCCAGTTCATGTAATTTAATTAACAAATGATGTAAAACTAAGGGCCCTAAAAATATAATGCTTTTCAAAAAATTTTAAAAACAAAGGAAAGAAAGATCCCCATACATTTTTCACTTACATGTTATTTGACTAGTGTTATGGACACTTATTTAAAGAGAGACCCTGTGAATAAATATGATATATTTTAAAATAAATATTTGGTCCTCAAGACAAGAGGCATAAATGATTATGATTCCCAAGAGAAAATAAAAACTTAATGAAAATGAGGGGAAAAAAACCAAATAGGAAGAAAGGGAGTGAAAGGGAGAGAAGGAGCAAGGGAAACATATTCAGATCTGATGAAAGGAAGAAAATATCTATACAAAAGATGAGAGACGATATGGTAGTAGCTCTTCCTTTTATCACTGAATGTAATGGACCTGAAGCCCAATGCGATAACCAGATCTTCCCTTCCCCACCAATGGATGCAGGGGCATATGGACCTCTACCTGAACAGAATCTTGGAAAATTTCTTTAAAAAATTGAAATAAAACAAAAGATAAATAAGGTACTGTGAAAATGTTTAAATCATTCATATCCCTATTATGCTAGGGATGCACTTTTTTGCATTTTGGCATCTTTCCTACCAATATTTTTCTAAGCAGAGCCATATGGAGATCATACTATGCTTCTGTGTGTGTGTGGCAGTGGTAACATATCTTGAAGGTCCCCCTAGATGGTAGTAGTTTCCTCTCCTTGAGTCAGTCTTACTGGTCAGCACTCTTTTGGCTGATCTGGAACCAGCTTTTTCTGCTGCAATGAGGATAGTAAGAAGCAGCAAGTGAGGGATAAAGGGATCAAATATATGGTGATGGAAGAAGAACTGACTCTGGGTGGTGAGCACACAATGTGATATATAGATGATGTATTACAGAATTGTACACCTGAAACCTATGTAACTTTACTAACCATTGTCACCCCCAATAAACTTGAATTAAAAAAAAAAAAACAGCGGGTGAGGGATGGAATCTGTTCTGATTCTTTTCACTAAGCCACTCTTGTCTGGAAACAAACATCATGAGTATCTTGGAACTCTGGTCATTTCCCTTGATCCATTTGTTTATTCATTTTCCATCAAAACACAGTTTGAGCTTCTGCCACACTATACAACATGCTAACACCTGGTGGGGGCTAGTGTACCTTTATTTATCACCCTCTTAGAAATTATCTTGTGTATTTTTACATATTAATTTATTTTCTAATAAATTTTAGTGTTATTTATCTCTAACTAAAAAATCTTTTATTGGTATTACATTATAAAGATTTATTGAGGGCATAAATTAAGACAGTGTTAATAACATTATACTACTGAATATTCTTGTCCAGGAACAAGGCAGTATATCTTTGTAATAGCTTTCATTTGAGTCTCTTTTATTCCCTACATTAGAGTTTTACAGTTGTCTTTATATTGGTAGTACACAATTACTGTTAAATTTACTTGTAAGTAAATATTTTTTATTACGTGAATCTTTTATTCCATTATATTTCTATCCAGTTATCATTTGTATGAAAGGGTTATTTTTTGTTTGTTTTCTAAATGCCTTACTTAATTCTGTAAACATTTTTAATATTTTTCAGTTCAGAAAACATATTCTAGTGTTTTCCAGATATGCAATAACATCTGAAAAACCTAAAGATTTGCATTTCTGCCATTTATTTTGTGCACCTTTTTTAATTGCATGAGCAAATACTTCTGGAATAGCTCTAACAGTGGTGATAATGGCAGTTCTCATGCCATTCATTACAACTGAAGGGAATAATGCTGACTTTCATTTGAAATATACATTTCACTATCACATTTAAAGTAATTACCTACTCCTGGCTGTTAAGATTGTTGAATTTTATTAAGAATTTCATATGGTTTTCCTCCTCCGTAGTTATCAAGAGTCTCAGCAAAATCAGGTTGCAGTTTTAAAGTCGTAAACTATTCAATGCCAAAAGCAGAGCAGTTCACACCTGTTGGTTATCCTCCAGTTCTGAATCGAAGCTTCCATACAGCTACCAGTACTAGTAACTCTTCTAATTTCTCTAAGTTTCACTGTACCAAGGAAGGTTCAACTCTGCTTCCTTAACAGAGGGGGAGCAGAGTTCTGAAATAACTGGGTGATATCATTTCCACATGTAGGCTGCAAAGAAAACCACAGCTTGGTCCATGTAAATGATGGATATATATGTATATTTTTTTAAACAAAATTACTTGATTAATAGATTTATTAAATGACTCTTAACAAAGCACATTAATCACACCTGATCTGCACCCAAAAGAAATAGGTCTCGAAGTTTTGCCAGTGACAGGAAAACAAAAGCATGATCATCAGAAGCCAAGAATTTGGACAAATCATATTAGTAATTGTCATTAATTTCAGCTTCACAGATTCTTCAATCCCTTTAGATTAGGAAAAGAAAGATGTTTAAGCCAGAAATCCCCCACGACAGATGACTTAATCATTCCTTTTACAAACATCACAGAATAGGGGTAACTATAAGTCTAAATCAGTGACTCTTATGACAAGGCCCTGGGCTCAGTAAGCATGGCCCTAAGCATACACAAGAATTGCATCTCTGAGAAGAGATATTCTTCATTTCATAAAGCCCTTTTTAAGAAGCAGAAGTCAACAGTCCTATTGTAAAGCTGAGTAGTGTCAAATTAAGTAAAGAGAGAAACCATTTTACTTCAAAGCACATTTCCTCCAAGGATTCCACACGTTGAAAGGGTTTTATTTTTCATTCAAATAAAAAACCCCAAACAAGTTAAGTGACTTTCCTTGTTAACTGTGCAACATAATAATTAATTAGAGACTAGGTGTCAAGTCATCAAGTTTTAGATCTATAGCATTACTATGAAGTCATATTTAATGGGAGATAAGGAGGGGAAAAAAGTACACATAAATTTCTAAAAATGAAATAAATCAGCTTTTATCCTTTCTCCTGTAATTCATATTTTACAGGTTTTATGATATACCTTCTTGTAGGCTTCCAAATATCTTTTGGATTCCAAAACCATTTTTCAAAACCTTGTGATTTGTAATTCAAAACTAGATGGCTCAACAGCAGACATGCTCTTTAATCAATATTTTAATTGAGCTCACTAGCAACCTGGTAATACCTGAGTAAATTATAAAATATAGATTTGAAGCCACTCAGGCAGGCCATGAAATGGATCATATGGGAATTCATTAATAGACTGTCAGCTGATCAAGTCCTGCCCCAATGAGCAGGCTGGCCATAGCCATTTCTTCACCAAAATAATAAAGTCCTGTATACTTTTATTAGGGGCTTTCCATATTCTTTGAAAAAGTAACCAGATTGATAGTAGCACTTTTTTCCTTGTCAACCTTCCTTTGTCCCTTTCTTCCTTTTTCTTTTCCTTCCTTCCTCCTTCCCTTCCCTTTTCCCTTCTCTCTGAAAAACACCCTAACAAGAGTTTAAGATAATAGGGGCAATGTTCCAGTCCAAACTGAAAAATGTGTTTGCGAGTAGGAAAAGCAAATAAAGACAATGAACCATGACCCTTCTTCACTGAAACTGGCCAAAATTCCAGTGGATAGTCAAGAAAATATCCTCAGCTCAAAGCAGAGAGCTGTAAGGCGCTCCATCAGTCAACATACAAACCCATAACAGAAGTTTACTCAGGAAAATCCTGAGCTGACTGGAAACTAGCAGAAGTTGACAGATGTAGAAGGAGTGCAAGCTAATCCAACATTCAATACATGAACTATAAATTTCAGAATAAAAGGAGACTATAAAATCCAAGTTACTGTTAATCAGAAAGTACATGACAATGGGTTCAATATTTCTACTGTAGAAAGAGCTTTCAACAGAGAGAAACAGAACTGAATATAATTCTCTGAATGTTAATAAATGTAATGTTAATTCCATCTAATTCCTCCCTCTGCAGAAATATGTCCAAAAGGCAAGTTGGCTATGTTGCCCCAAGCTGGCGGATTATGCCAACAACTTCCTCTTCTAAACTTTACCAAACTGAAATGCCTAAAAGAAACTTGTGCATCTGAATAATCACCCACCTCATTCTAATAGAGCAGTTGAGTTTTCC
>NW_017732390.1:487473-495332 GCF_001890085.2 Hipposideros armiger | reverse complement strand
AAGTTGTCTGAAGTTTTCAGACCTGCCACCTTCTGGCACTGATGGACCAGCTGAGAAATAAAGAAAAATATCTGTCTGCCATCTGGACACTAGGGCTATTTCATTGATGCACCATGCCTAAAATGTTCTTTTGCCTACTCTGTGTGAGTGGCAAAGTGTCTAATCCACTACTGAAAATGGAGCAGAAAGACCAGCTGCCTTGATTTGTCTGGGACTGGCCAGATTTCAGCACTAAAAGTCCCATGTCCCAGGAAACTCTCAGACAATGGCCACTCTAGGTACATGAGAGGCTGATGTGCCTTCTCTGCATAAAGCAGACTTGCCTAGATATCAACATGAGACTTGGAATGGGGTTCCACACAGGTGCTGGTGAATACCAGTGTGAGTAGGATAAAAATCACACTGTTCTGGGCCCAAATCCAGACAGGCCCTTGTTATAACTTCCTCTCCCTGAAAACTCCAAAAGTACAAAATTTTGTCCCCAAAATAAATGAGTCACTTTAACAATTCTGTTTTTTTTCTTCTGAATCTAGAAGACATGTTTCTAAGATTACAAAGAGAATACTCTTGATCTAGAGAATCACATTAGTTATTTGAATACATTTGTACATCTTATTGGGGCCCTGACATACCTCCCTGTGAGACCCTCGTAATGAAATTTACTCTGGTATTAATTTTTCCCTGATGACTATGTTTGCCTTCTTTAATAGAATTTCTTTTTTTACTACCCTGACATTGTACATCCTTGAAACAAACAATTCAACTCTGATCATGTATTTTTAACTAAATGAAGACCACCATTTAAACAACTAACTACAGTACTTGTATTGTGTAATACAAAAACACTTGTGCTTCATTTCAATTAATAAAGTTCATCAAATTATTTAAGATGTCATTAAAACAGCTTTATATAAAAATCGTATTATAAAAGTAAGTTCTGCCCTTCAATTAATTAACTTCTTATTCTTGAAGTCCATCGATTACAGGGGAGTCTGGGTTAAAAACGAGGTCACAAAAAGTTGAGGCAATGCCAATTCTAAAATATTTTCCAATCAAAATTACAAACTAAACAAAATGTAGAAGCAGATTTGGAAACTTTAGAAAACATCTCTGCAAATAGCTGAGAAAGGAAACCTATTTTTCTTCATATTATCACAAAGGCAAGACAGGATTGAGAAACTAGCACAGGTACCCTGAGCTTTCCCCACCCAAGAGGAAAGATGCAGTCATATGCTTGAACTGTATTTAGTTTTTAATAATCCCTTTTTCTTGTTTTTAAAGCAACAAGTATTACTTAAAATTTTATGAAAAAATTCTAAAATACTTTTCCAAAAGAGAACAGTTAAAATCACCTACAATTCTTGTTATCATATTTCATTTCTGTTCAGTATTTTTGCAATGCATTTTTATGTTTTATTTGCAAATGTATACTTAAAAGAAAAAAAATCTGAATTAGACCCATACTGCTTCTGATTTTCTGTGGGTGGTGGGGGACTCAGAGAACAGTCTTACTAAGGTGATACTTCCTCTAGTAATAGTGGGTGGCCACTATTGCCAGGCTAGCTATGTAACCTACTCTGCCATCTATTCCAAAAGTCCTCACAAAGCCTCTTCTATCCTGAAACCCTCACCAGGCAAGGGTGTTCTATCTTTTTCTTTTTTTTTTTTTTTTTTTTTTAAAGATTTTTATTGGGGAATTGGGGGAAGGGGAACAGACAAGTTGCTGTCGTTTTTGTTCTTCAGTCTAGTTGTGGAGGACGCCGCCTCACTGGCGCAAGTTGGCACCATCATTGCGCTCTTCCCGGGCGAGGCAGATCAGTCGCCGGCTTCTGGACGGCCGCTCACTGCAGCTGCTGGCCGCTCACGCTGGCTGCTGTCTGCACACGGTAGCCCATGGCAACCCACTGCCACAGGGGCTGCAGCCTCCGCCGTCGCCAGCGACTCACGGCTGCCCAGCTCCAGGTTGAGCTGTTGTTCAGCATCTTAGCTGTAGAGGGCAGTGTCACTGGCCCTCATATGTGGGATCCGACCGGGGCCCTCTGGTGTCCCAAGCCAGTTCTTAACCATCGCGCCACTCTGCCGGCCCCTATCTTTTTCTGAATAGAGGTCACTCTGGTTTCTAATATCCCTGTTTGGTTAGGCTCCATGGAATTTTTCTTTTCTGCCTGGGCTGTCTTTTGTTGTCCCAGTTGAATAAATTTTTTTTCACTTTTCACAAGAGTGGAAAGGAAAAGTATAAAATAAATTAAAAATGATGTAAGTGACTGTACATGCTGAAGGAAAAAGAAAAAATATATATTTAAAGATATATTCTATAGGGAAGAAAAATATTCATGTACAATCTAACTGGATTCATTAGAGACAAAATACCAGATGAAAACATCTGAACTCATCAGAAAGGTACATTTTATAAAATACCATCATGGGCATTTGCCTTAAATTTATCTTTCCTTTCTTTTGGTGGGGATTGTACCATTTACTTATTTGGATACTAGAAATGAATATTTAATTACATCTCAAAACAGGAGGATGAAAAGAGGATAGTTCCCCAATTAAGGGAGCATTCTAATTAATAAGAAAGTGTATTTTACACAAGCACCCTGTATAACCAATCTCTTTTGGTGGTGTACATAGAGATTATTCAGAAAATTAAATTGTGACTTTTCAATAACACTGAGGAGTTTTTATATGTACAACAGAACTTCCTAAAGCAAAGTCTATTATCCATTGCTATTTCCTGAAAATGCCATGCCCCCATTTCTGGTTTTATTTGTTAGTTTGTACAAACATGCATTAACAAGATGAAAGTCATCCTTGACACCAATCCCAGTACTCTCTGTCCCATTAATTATTTCAACATGCAAAACTTTTTTTGTGTGTTCTCTATCTTGTATTAATTTCTTTACTTCGCAACATAGAGTTTATGTTTAATAGATTTTTTTAATAACTTTTTCACAGAGTAAGAACCATCGATAAGAGAATATTCTGTAGGGCATCTCTTCCCTGAATCCTGAATCTCTATGAAATATCTATTCCCACAAATTCTTGCCAGTGCCTTGTCAGTATTCTGCAACTTTTGGACAAAATGGTAAACATAACCTACCTGCAATAGAAAGAGAAAAGAAAGGAAAGTGAAACACACTCTGGAAATACAGAGACTACAGTTCTCAATTTCAGTAATTAGTTGTAAACTATAATCAATATTCCCTGCTTCATTATTGATTTTCTATTTCCCTCACCTCAGCCAGCACCTCCGCTGCTTAGGTTTTTCTTCTGGTGGGGTGATCTAAACCTTAATTCTTTATTTCTGAGGAAATCAGTGTAGAATGCAATAGACCTTAGTTAACTTTTACTATCAAATACAGTTGTAGAAATAAAGAACCCCTGGGCACCCTCCACCCTCTCACCCCCTACACTACATCTCTGCAGGATTTCCAGCCATTCATTTGTTTGCAACAATTCCATTTCTCCTCAAAAGTCAGGATGAATTAATACACCTTCTTTTTTTTTATCTTTCCCTAATGGTGTTAGAAGTCCAAAATGACGAGGCAGCAGTCTCACACTTAAATTTAGAGTGAAGGGAAAACACATGTCCCCCCATTCCTCCTTTGCCTTATTGGGGAAGAAGTTTTTATTGCCCAATAAGTATATTCTTTGCCCACCCTGTCTCACTCTTCTTTTTGGACTGGGAAATTAAGGAAAAGGAATTCATGATGCTTTGCTCAACTTTTTTGGTTCTCTATTACAGCAATATAGGTTTCAGTTACAGAAGCTCTGTCCTCCCTGAGGGGAAAGCACCCTGCTCCTGTCATGGGGACATGTGTGGCCCAATGAATGGTGCCAGCAACTGGGTGGATCAGCCTATTTAATTCAGAAGTCAAGGTTAGAAAGTTCATGGTGGCCACACACCTGCACCACATCTTCCCATCGAGCTTTAATCTCCTAGAAAGCTAATATTTTAGCCTCTTCCTGTCTGACTCTTAGTTCCAGTTTTGGAGTTGAAGATGTGGTCACCATTAACCCCTTCTAAAACCCCACACTACTGATCAAAAGAATGTGATTATGCCCAAAGTAGAGATTTTATTTTACTTCCTGTTAGTGATCTGGGAACTTTCCCTAACTGTTTTTCTTCTTAGATTCTTATGTGCCACACAAAACTAGGGAATAAGGGACAAACTTCAAGAGAGAATTCTATACCCCTAGAATTTAAGCCAGTTCTATAAGGAGATATAACTGTAGCTTTGTTCTATTTAACATATGCTTATTCTCAAACCTTTCAGAATAAAACATAACGTCTATACTGAACCACAAGCTATTTTTTTTAAGTTTTATGTTATCATTTTGTAAGTTTTATAAAGCCTTTTTCTTGGTGGCAATGTTTAATAAACAGAACTAACTGAGAAAAGGAACTTTGACATGGAATCTAGAAGATAACTTTAAACATCAACCCTAAACTTTGATGATACTGGAGGTTTTTTTTATTATTATTTTCTAAAAGTTATTATGATGCTAAAGATGTGGGTGTGTAGAGGTTTATATTGTGTGGATGAATAAAAATGATGAAGAGCTATCTTTAAATTATCAAAGACTATGTTCTAGCTCATTTTTGGGGTAATGGTGTTTTCTAACTTATTTTGCTAACTAAAAAGTTAATTGAATGTATGTTAACAATTGCCTTGAGAAAATAAATATTGTACATTCATGCAAAATCATAGGAGTATTATTTAAACATAACCCATCATTATGGTTGATTCCTTTCTGTAACTTTAGATAGGTTTTCCTAAAATTTAGGTAAGAATGTCAAATCAAAGAAATCCAGGTTTAAAATATGTCACTTAACTTTAGAAGGAGTTCTCTGAAAATTAGAATACTATCCAAATTGTATAAATTTCTGAATTAGTTATTACATTGGACATAACTTTGTTCAATTTTACTTTAAAAATAGAAAGCAATTAGAATGGATAGCCTCCATAAGTGCTTGATCTAATAAGTATTTATTTTCAATAAAAGTGTACAAATTATGGCTTAGTGTGTATTAATAACTTCTCAGCCTTAGATGGTTTTGAATTTATCATAAGTATATAGGCTTTTATTTTCAGTTTTCTGGTGATATCATTATTGACATCCGATGACCTTTTCCTCTTTATTTAAATTATAATGGTATTTTAACCATTTGCTGACCCAGAAGAAGAAACACAAATTCTACTCTGATCAAGTGATAGTCAGCTCTTTAATAATGAAATGGATACATACATTAATCCCATCATTTGGTCTCTAGCTATGAAACTGATCGTTGTGCCAAAGATCCAGAGAAAGCTTTGCTGGTAGAATGACTATTCCAATGGAGTAGAGCAAATGAGGATGAAGGAAAAATAAAGTAGACTACCTTTCTTCTTCATTTTTCTTGAAAAAATAGGGTAATGTTAGAGGACAAGTACACGAGTAAATATATTAAAATCCAAATGGTATTTCTTTAGCACTCCAAGTTGCTCACAGTTATCAATAAGTTTCTCTGGATTTACCCTTCAAAAAAATACTTTAATTATAGTATGTCATTATTATTTTTTTTGTTAACCACTTTTTAAATTTTGTCTATTAGTTTTAGTTACAGTTAAATTTGATTATAGTTCTGGGGCAAAATATAACAATGATTTTCATGTGATCAATTTTGTTTCTTCTAATTTACTGTTGTGATGGAAAATGTTATGTGTAATAGCAAGAAAAACTCACTTTATATTATTGTGTCCTGTAGATACAATTTTCCATGCACCAAACCAAAATATGAGGTAGAACACAGATAAAGTTTTTTTTTATGGGGCAGATTGAAAAGTGACAAAAAGAAAACAGAAAGAAAGTCAACTTGGAATTGAGACAGGCCTGCGATTGAATCCAGGCTCTTCTACCTGTACCTGGTTTTCAATTGACTTTGGGCAAGATAATAATGCCTCACATTCCTCATCTCTAAAATGGAAATAAGAATACCTATCCAGTGGGGTTATTATAAAGTATAAATACTTAACACTGCTGACTCAAAGGATTCCATAAATTTTAGAATATGCCGGACTGCTTTTTTCCTCCAAAAGATCTTGTACTAATAAGGACATTTTCAGTGAACTATTAATGGCAGCAGACAAAAAAAAGGGAGGGGTGGGGGGGTCTAGAGGATTGCAACTATTCTTACTAGATGATTTATTTTAAAATAAGAAGCACACGGATACCATATCCAAACCAAAGTCAGTTCTGCCGAGGTTTTGTGTTTTTTTTCCCCATCTGAGAAAACATATCTCATAACACTTTACTTCATTAGCCAACATAACAGTATATAGCTTCCCTAATCCTCCGGTGCACTGTGATTATTAAAATTCTTGGCAGCTTGATGTGCTGGAGATGAGAACAGATTAACTCAATTATAAGCAGAGAGGCATACTTTTTTCGAATACTACCTTGCCTCTTATTACTTGGGTTTAGCTTGTCAAAAGTAACAAATGAAAGACTTAACTTTCCATAACTTTTTCCTCCCACTTCATCTATTATATCCTTCAATATCCTCAAAAGTGCTTTTTATACTCCAAAGAAACCTGGACTTAGATAGTCTTTGAATTTCAATGTCAAAATGTCCATAATATATTAACTTTGCCAGACAAAGTTTGAGCCAAATATTTTTCGTTAGCTTTCTATCAGAGAGCAAGCTCTGTCCAGTAATTTTTATTTATTTATAAAGATGTTCTGTTAGCAACACTTGACTCTTTCCCACCAACTGGGGAGACACACAGGAAACCTAAGTAAGCTCTAGTGCCTAACCAACTGACTTGGTGTTCTTTTTAAAATTTCAGATAATAAATGGCTTCATAGGGGCTGGTATTGAGAATGAACTGATCTCTAAGTTCTCTTTTAATTCTAAAACTCTGTATATCTAGGAGTAGCTTAAGCACTTACTAGGCATCCTCATGAGTTTGCCCTATTAAGGTGCAAAGTAGCACAAAATAAAACCTTATTAAAATCAAGGAGTTTAATGAGAAGTTTCCCTCCAATCTCACTCCTTAACTACTAATAATAAGTGGATTCATTTTCTCAAGATGCAAGGTAAGTTGATTGCCGTTTGCATTTTTAATTTAATATATACACTATGTACCAGGACTGGAGTTGCACAGATAAACAGAATAATAGTAGTCTCTATCATATAAGAGCTTAAAGTCTGGAGAGGATGCCTTAGTCCATTCAGGCTGCTATAACAAAATACCCACAGGCTGGATGTCTTATAAACAACAGAAATTTATTCCTTACAGTTCTGGAGGGTAGATGTCCAAGATAGGGGTGCCAGCCTGGTTGAGTCCTGGGGGGACCCTCTTCTGGGTATAAGATGGCCGTGTTCTCATTCTACCCTCCTGTAGCAGAGAGGAGGAGAGAGCCCTCTGGAGTCTGTTTTGTAAAAGCACTAATCCTATCATAGGGCTTCACTCTCATGACTTAATTTCCTCCCAAAGGCCCCACCTCCAATGCCATCACATTAGGGGTTAGAATTTCAATTTATGAATTTTGAGGGAACAGCAAAACAGAAAGAGACAAGCAAATAATTAAAGATAAGGGCTTTGATGGGACAAGTCTTTGAATATTTCTGGTTTCTGGCTTGGAAAAAACTGAATGAATGGTAACTGCTGTCAAACTAACAGAGAGAGGACTCCCTACTTCAAGAGGATAGGATGAAAATAGTTATTTCAATTTAGGACATTCAACTTGGGGTATTCTGTTGAGTTTTAAATGCCTTTCCCAGAAAGACCTTTCAAAAATATATAACCTTTCTCTAATCTTGATGTAGGTGCTAACCTGGAATAATTTGGTGCAGGATTAAGGAAAGTGGA
>NW_017732390.1:476442-481149 GCF_001890085.2 Hipposideros armiger | reverse complement strand
CTCATATGTGGGATCCAAACCGGGGCCCTCTGGCATCCCAAACCAGCTCTTAACCAGTGTGCCACTCGGCCAGCCCCTAGAATTGTTTTCTTAATTTCATTTTCCAATTACTCATTGACACTATTTCAAAATGCAGTTTATTTTTCTATATTGCTCTCCTATCCTGCAATCTTGCTAAACTTGTTTATTAGTTTTAGTACCTTTTTAGTAGATACATATTACTTTTTAAAATCCCATTTTTTATTTTATCAATATAGGTAGCTTTTCAAGTCAATTTATACATACGTTTTAATTCTCATTTTAAGAGTCACATGGTAGTCCACATTATGATATAACAAAGTATACTTACTCATCTCCCTATTGATAGGCATTTACATTGTTTTCTGTTTGTTTTACTATCACAAAAATACTAAAAAAAAGTCATTAATCATATTTCTAACTACTCATACATGTTCATATTTTTTATAGGTCAGAATCCTAAATGTAGGTCATAGTACATATGTATGTAGGTTCATGTATGTATGTATATGTGTACACACACACAGTCTGACAATTAAGTTCACAAACTCATCCTAGAAAAAGTGCTACATATTTCATTGCTGAATATCACTATGGTCACCTTCAAAGTGCTCTCCTTGGGAAGCTATGCACCCATGCACTCTCCTAGTCCACCCTTTAAAGCAATTTTGAACTCTTTTTCTGGATTCGCCAGCAGAGCTGTCGTCATATTACCCTCAATGTCCTCAATGTCATCAAAATGTCTTTCTTTCAATATTTCCCTTATCTTCGGGTAAAGAAAGAAGTTATTGGAGGCCAGATTAGGTGAGTAGGGAGGGTGTTCCAATACAGTTATTTGTTTACTGGCTAAAAACTCCCTCACAGGCAGTGCCATGTGAGCTGGTACATTGTCGTGATTCAAGAGCCATGAATTGGTGAAAAGTTCAGATCGTCTAACTTTTTCATGCAGCCTTTTCAGCACTTCCAAATAGTAAACTTGGTTAACTGTTTGTCCAGTTGGTACAAATNCTGGCTAAGGAAGAAAAGTCTCAAAGGTCAAGCTCTTTTTAGAATGCTGCTAAGACATAGAAAGTAAAATGTAATTACAACTAAGGATGATTTGGGGGAAGGGGTACATGTTTTACTCTGTTAAAGAAGAAAATGGGAAATTACTTCCTGTGATTGGAAAGAATCTAGTCATAGAAATTGCAAGCTCAGTGTTCTATGGACTTGTCTTTTTACCTCTTCTGTAGTCCCTTGAGCTGAAGGAAATCTTTGGGCCACAGGCTGTTATGCAAATTTTTTCTAGTTTCTCAACAGTAGTGGGAGAGAAAATTAAATACTTTTTTGATTTGGTTGGAAATAAGGGATCTCAAAAGGACTGTAAAAATAGACACTGCTCAGGGAAAACAAACCCTAGGCATGGAGAAGGGCTTTTGATTATCACCTAAAAGTCAAGTCAAATTAACACAGGAAAAGTTAAAAATGATGTATTTCATTGATCCTATATTCAAACTTTTTAACAAAAAAAGGTAAGTGATCACTGAAATCAGCATCTTAATCAGTTATCTTAAAGTTGTTATTATTCTGGTGGCATTCTTAATGTAACTAAGCATACACAAACTTGGTAGTAGATATTGATTTTGTGATAATTTTTTAATAATGTTGAGGATTTTGAGTACCGATGTAGGGTTTAATTGCCACAAATTGTGCTCAAAAAGATTGTGTTATGATTCAGCATTGAATAAAAAATTACCATATACCCACAAAGTCATGGAAACAGAGCAGCGTAATATAATATAAATAACTGTTTCTAATAACTACAAAAGAACTTTTTCAATAATTATAATATTTTAAAAAATTTTGGAGAGAACATTTAAGTTCTACTCTCAGCAAATTTTAATTATATAATACAGTGTTATCAACTATAGTCACCATCTTATACATTAGATCCTCAAAAAATAAATAAAAATGAGAGGTGATGGATGTGATAATTAACTAAATGGGAAAATTCTTGCAAAATGTATGTGTAAATCAAATCATCACATTGTGCATTTTAAATAACTTACAATTTTATTTGTCAAGTCTACCTCAATAAAGCTGAAAAATTCTACATGATAAGAAAGCATAATATTATTGTTTAACTGTCAATGTCTTTTCCTTCTTAATAGTACATAAATGAATAGTTCCAGTTAAAATCAAAGACATCTTAGACTTGGTAAAATGTGGAGAGTGAACAAATCCCACAGTATTCCACTGTCTCTTCAAATATTTTTAATTATGTATTTTTTAGTGTCATTTAGTCTTAATTATTTTAAGTTATTTTGAAAAACTAGAGTCTATAACTCAAAGAACACTTTTTTAAAAGGTACTATATTTGTTGGTGCTACCTGATGGCAGAAAATCCTAATTATTGGAAAGTATTAAAAGGGAAAGCAGTTTCTAAAGTGCTGAAACTAGGTTTTGGAGTAACACATTCTGGCAAATATCCCAAATGCTTTTATGAACCTGAAAGAATACTTGCATTGGGCTGTATAAAGGAAGTGACATGGTAGACTTAGATTCTGATTAACTTGTCCCAAGGACTTCAGAAAAGCATTCTCTAAGTCCACGTTTGTCAATGAAAGGGGATGTAAATTTCAGTCGTTGGTTTCCTGGATTGGTAGCAGGTCATTTATGCATGCCATAAAGGCTGAGCACCTGTTTGTGTAAGGAACCACACTGGACGCTGTGGCGGATGCAATTATAAATGGGCAGAGTCCTTGTCATCAAGGAGCTTATATCATAGTCTGGACTAGAAGCTAAAATGAGATACAAATAACTATAACTCAAAATGCTAAAAGGCTTCCAGGGAGATAATGAACCAAGGACGCTGCCAGCAAGGTGTGCACATACCTCTCTATTTTGAATGAAAGCAGGAGCGGATTGGGAAATCAGACAATTAAATATACAGTTGTGGAACATGAGGTGTTTTAATGAGCTACCTCTAGAAAGTATGAAGTTGGATCTAATATTCTTCTTCAAAGTCAACTTCAATGTTCGCTTTAAGATGACTGTTTTAAAATCTGGGGGAATAAAAAGGAAAATAAAAAGTATTAACATTGCTTTTCCTTATGATGCCACAGCATTGAATTCTAAAAATAGAATTTAAATTTGTGTAATTTTTTGATATATCTCTTTTATTAAAATGCTTTAGCATTTCAAGATCTAAGTTGAAGTAATTTACAATTTTATAATTTTTCCTCAATGCTTTCAAGGTCATTGCTGAAATAAAAAAAAAGTCAATGTTTTTTATTAATGTGTTGATAAAATGATTTAATGTATTCTCTTTTTATGTAACTCAATTAAATACATTTTTGTGTTCACATCCTTTTTTGATTATTTCTTTGCTATTACCTTCATAGGGATTTCTTTATTTCACTTTCTACCATAATTATTCATTTATAAGATTGTTTATTTGTTTAGACCATGAGCATCTGAGGGCAGAGACTATATCTTACTCACTTCCTTTCCTATATAACCTAGTAGAGTGCCTGGAACTTAGCAACAACTCAATAAATATATCATGATGAATGCAAGCATGAAAAGTGCATATACTCACGGAAATACATTTTAAAATATAAGAAACACATTACAAATATCTTAGGTCTTATGTATTATATGTAAAATTTCAATTTCAGAAAACTATATTTTTATTTAAATCAAATGTTTTGAATTTTGTAAAATACCATTATCTATTCAAATGCAACATTTGAATGCAACATACAGAAAACCACTAAATAGAAAGAGAGACTGGTACATGAATTATATGCAATCTGTCTGCCTGAAGTACACCCAATTAGAATTAAACTGTTTTCCATTGAGGATGTACCAATTTACATTCCCACCAACCATGCATGAGGGTTCCTTTTTCTCCACAGCCTCGCCATCACTTGTTATTATTTGTCTTGTTTATGGTAAGCATTCTAACAGGTGTGAGGTGATTTCTCATTGTGGTTTTGACGTGCCTTTCCCTAATGACTGATCTTGCACATCTGCTCATGTGCATATTGATCATTCTTATATCTTCTTTGGGGAAATGTCTATTCAAATCCGTTGACAACTTTTAATTGGGTTATTTGTATTCTTAAGAATTCCTTATATATTCTAGATACAAGTCCCTTATTAGATACATGATTTGCAAATTATCCTTTGCAGTCTGTGGGGTTTTTTGGTTTGTAAATGGTGTTTGAAGCAAAAGTTTTCAATTTTGATGAAGTCCAACTTACTGATTTTCTTTTATAGCTTGTCCTGCTGGTGTCATATCTGAGACATCATAGACTAACCCAAGGGTATGAGACTTGCTCCTATGTTTCCTTCTAGGAGTTTTATGTTTCAGCTCTTACACTTAGTTCATTGATCTATTTTGAATTAAATTTTGCATTCTGTGTGAGAATAGGGTCCAAATTCATATTTCTAAATGTGGATATATAGTTGTGTCAGCATCATTTGTGGAAAAGAGTATCTTTTCCCATTAAATTGTCTTGCTATACCTTGATGAAAATCAATTGACTACTAATGTAAGGGTTTATTTCTGTGCTCTCATTTATGGATCTCATTATGTCTATTGATCCATGCATATATACCTATCTACTTTATAACTTATTACTGAGATGCAGTATTACACTGTCTTGAGTACTGCAGCTCAGTAGTAAGTTTCAAAATCAAAAA
>NW_017732390.1:435039-474642 GCF_001890085.2 Hipposideros armiger | reverse complement strand
GTGTGCATGTATAAAATAAAATTTTCACAAATATTACAAAATTATCCCTCAAAAGCATCCAATTTTTCCATCATCTAAAGAAAAGGTAGGTTTATTAAGGTTGAACATCAAGACAACTAACAGTTTCTAATAATGGTCCTTTAACTTAGGTAGAAAGAATTTCTCTCTAATAAAGCAGCAAGACTCCTCTTGTGATACTCAAATTAACTTGGTGCTAACTGTAGATAGATACAGAGCAGAACTCCTGTGGAAGGCATCTTTCTTTCCCAGATAATTATAACCAGAAATAACAGAGAGAAACTAAGAGGATTTACTGTAGTTCTATCAATCAACATATATGCTGTGAAGCTTTCTGACATTTTTACTTACTGATTCCCAGAGGAATGTGGTTCAATAGGTCTCAGAATAGGAAGCACATGTTTGGAAGGCAGAAACATGTGCTGACTGGGTATTGCTATATACTCAACAAGTATTTCTCCAAATAAATAATAACTCAAGTTTGTATATACATATGCACTGACATATATACCAGGAGGGCCAAAAAAATGCATACACATGACTTGCATTCATCTTTTGTTATCAGTATATATTGAGTATTATAATTTTAATACAGTTTTTTTTTTCCTTTCTTAAAATGTGCATATATTGGGTTGTCGGAAAAGTCATGATGCATTTTTTCTATGTTTTTCGTTGCAAAAATGCATCATGACTTTTCCGACAACCCAATATTTTTGGTACCCTCTGTGCGTATATAATTTCATATATATATATATACATATATATATATGAAACTCGGCGTGAAATGGTTAATCAGGAGCCCCCTTGTTGCTGCCAGAGTATGGAATATTATAATCATATTCCAAAGGAAGTGTGATGGTGGTGCCCTCACCAAGAGACCCTTGTTAGGTTACATACCTTAACTTCTAAAGAGAGTTTTAAACTACTTTTTCCATTGCCTCTGAATGCAGGGCCTGTTGACTATGAATGAAAGGATAAAGACCAAAGGCCAAATGCCCATACTTTGGAGCATTATAGCTTTATTCTCTTTAGACTGTAAAACTTCCAACCAGCATTGTGCAGACAAAATGGAATGAAAACAAAATCTTCAACAGAAATGACTTAGCAAAAACTATTCTCTAGGTCAGTATATTAGCAAAGAAAGATTAAGTAAGATCTTTCTACCTCACCACTATGTTCTCAGATGCAAGAAGTCCACTGAAAATGTGATCCCTGTGTAAGATGACCAACAGAACCTGGAAAGTGAGAAACGTAGGCTATCCCAGACCATAAATTATAAACTTTGCCACAAGATTAAGGATTATTGATTTTTTGTGTTTGTTTTTAGAGAAAAAACTAATTGACAGCAGAATTCTGGATACACAATTTCTAGTTGATAAGAATTTGGAGTTGACACTAGAGTAAAATGTGAATTACTATTTGTCAAGATTCCTTTGTACTTAAATCAAAATTGTTTTCTTTTTTATGTTATTTTTTTGTTTTTTTGTTTGTTTGTTTTTATCTCACCCCAAAGCATATTTACTAAGCAATTTCTATATGAAAACTCTTGGCAAAACAGTGATAATGGTTAATGCCTTAAAGGATCTTATGATTCAGAGGACAAATAGGCTTGCATATACGTACATAATTATAGCACAACCTATAAAAATCTACTGATCATAGTATGGGGAGACTTTTCATGCTTTATAAGTTTAGTAGTGTCGATATTCTACAAACATAAAGCTGTATTTAATCCTTTAAAGTTATTTGCCAAAGTAAGTTTAAATAATTGTATTGCTTTATTCTGATTTTTAAAGTAATACTGAAAACTCTCCAAAGTCAGAGGCTGTCTGTCTTGTTCATTGTATCCTCAGCATTAATCACAATGCTTGAGATTTAGTGGACACTCAATAAAAATCAGTTGAAATAATAAAAGGAATTCAGATTAATGCACAAAAACATAAAAATAAAAACAAAGATAAAACACAATTTGACCAGCTTCATAAATACTCTAAAAGTTTATATTTTTGTCCAGTTTTGTGACTGTCTTCTTAGGAAATTACTGTAATTGGACTTAACTATGTTTAAAGTATGTTCCCATTTACACTGTAATACATAATGACTACCCTCCAAAAAGTTCATATTGCTTTACACTCCATCACTAGTATATGAGATTCCCACTACGCAACCATGACTCAGCACTTTGTCAATTCTTCCTTCCTGGTCAATCTACTATGTGACAAATACCCTTGCACAGTCATTTTTATTTGCATTTCTTCATTACAAAACGGAAAGAGCATTTTTTTTTTCATTCACCTTTAATAATTCTTTATGAATTGGTGTTTCCTTCTCCAACTTTCTATGAGTATGAGCTCTTTATATAACATGTTATATAGTACTTTTGTCAATCATATATTGTCATTTGTTCAATTTTACATTTGTTTTTTTGATATCATCCACTCTGTTATTCATCATGTATATATATATTTTTATATATATTTATATATACATAAATAATATATATATATATTTTCTAACCAAACCTATAAAATATTTCCTTTTGATTTTTTTGGTATCACACTAAAGGTTATTAACAACCTATGATCACATCATTATTTATCTGTAGTTTTCCTTGTTCTATTTTTTCATTTAAATTTCAATATATCAAGAAAGTGTTTTAATCTAAGCTGTGAGGTGTAAATTTAGATTTGTTTTTACAGTCAACAAGTTATTCTAATATCATTTGATAAATAGACCAAGAGCCTTGAAATGCTACATTATAATGCTAAAAAATTATTATGCTTGTCTTTGTTTTTTTTGTTTTTTTGGTTTTGTGTCATTTATCTTTCTGTCTATTTTAATGGTATACCACCTTTTTTTTCATTGTCAGGTAGGGTAATCCTTACCTGTTCCTCCCTTTGGAGAGCAGATTGATATATGATGATTAGAGTTTGCATGACCCCTGATTATCTCTGCATAATCGGGACTTGCAACATCTGGATTGCTCCTATCTGATTATTCCTGAAAAACATAAATGTATACCATCTTTTAAAATTACGGTATCTTTATAATACCTTTTGTTTTATAATACCTTTGTATTCATGTTTTATTGAGAGGTTCCCTTTTTTTAGGTGGAGCATTCCTGTTTCTGGACCATTCTTTCATGTTTATTTTTTCTGATAAATTAAAAAAAAACAATTAATCAGGTTTTTCTCCCCCAATCTCATTGGAATTGGTTTGGGGACTCTCAGAATATTGTTAAAAACTCTCTACAAGGTAGTTATTTTGTATGATTTTAACATGACTTCAAAAATAATGGTTCTTTGTTCAAGAGAACAATAATAAATGGAAAAATAAATACACATGAGAAAAATAAATACACTTGAGAATGTCAAAAACCTCATCAGCAAAGAAAAGATGCTTGGATCTTTCCTCTGTAGGAGCCTCGGAGTAAACGAAAACCAAACAACAAAATCCTGCATTTTAACCACCAGAGGGCAGTGCACTCTAAATAATGGGCCTCAGCAATCTTACAATGAAACCCAGACTCAACTTGAAGATCAAATTTACGTGGGAATAACAACAGGCTATATATAGGTTTATTTCAAACTCTATAACAATTACAAAATTTTATCCTGATGTGAGCAACATAACATTTATTTAGAATATTTATAGAAATGTAACCACCACTAAATTATCCATGTTAATATGTCAGTTGCTGCTTGCACAGCCACATTGCTGGAGACCTATGTGAACATGGAAGATGCTCTGTATGCATGAGCACTCCTTGAAGACAGGAACTGGGTCTTGTTCACCAGTTGTTTCTTCAGTACATGCATAAGACCCAGTTTATAGAGACAATTCAACTATATAATGAATAAAAAATGAAATGATCTGCAGTCTCGGGCCTCCTCAATTTCTGAATGAATTCGAATTAAACCTGGTACCACATTAAGAATAAATATTACCCTTAGGCAGTCAGGGTTCCTGCCCTGGACCCCAACCTTCAGAAGGCCCTATCTAGCCCACCTCTGGCTGCACCCCCTCTCCACTGGGCTAGAACTACCCTCCCTCCTTCTCATGATCAGAACAATCTGGCCACCTGAAGCCTATGAGCACTCTTTCATATCATGCTTGGGTTGTCTCAGAAATAAACTCAGTAGAGTGTTCAGTGCTTATGTAGTCTACTTCTCTGAGCCTGTCTTATCCAGAGCACATCATGCTGTGGTTGTGGAAAGCCCTAGACCCAAAAGCTAGCTGATGGGTAGCTATTTCTTTTGAAAACAGACAGAGTTTCCTTGTGGGGGCTGGGATTTATGGACAAGAGAAATTGAAGAATTTTCTCTCTATTCCTTATATTTCTGGATTGCATAATTTTAAATAATAATTATGTATTAGTTGCAGATATATATTTAAATACAGGGGGGAAAGATAGGAAGCAGAATCAACATGATTTAGTGACAGATGGGCTGTAGAAGGTGAAAGGAAATGAGCGCTGTGTCCCGAGCTTTCAGGCTTGGGAAACCGGTTGAATAACAGAATCATCAAATAAAATTAGAAATCAAAGAAGGGGAAGTGTTTGAGTGTATGGTGTAAGAATGATAAAGTCTGTGAAAAACAAGTTGGATTGAGGACCTGTGTAATACAGGTATCCCCCGCTTTTCAAAGGTTTGTGTCTTGCCACTTGGTTTTTAAGAAAGACCTACAGTACTGTCTGTTTTTGCTAACCAAAAGAAATTGGAGGGGGATTTTTACTTTAAAAACAAGAAAAGGTGAAAACCGAAAACAGCGCTCAGCATTTGCTTTGAAAGGAGCTGAGCTATTATAGAGGCAGCATGTCCCCAAGCTGCAAGTGGCCCTGACAGCTCCTTTCCTGAGAACTACACTCAGCATGGAGCATTAAGCTGCCAGAGCTTTGACCCGTGTCTTTTAGCATCTGTGCTTTATCTTCTGCATTTGTGCTTTTACTATATGTGAATAATATTTTAGGTTTTATGTGTTATTTAATATGATTTGGTAGATTATTTTGGGGATCTGGGAATGTTCAAAACTATCCCTATATAAGTTAATGGTGATTGCCTCTTACTTTATACATTATTTGGGCTTCCCAAAGGTTTGATAGGATGCTCTACTTCCAGATAGTGGGCAAAACCCGTATTCATGTGCAAATATCTGGAAAGCAGTCAGAAATTCTAGTGGAGATTTCAGGAAAAGGAGTTGGACTAGATCAGAGGTCGGCAAACTTTTGAGATGGAAGAGCCAATCCTGTCCCTCACAACAATTTAAAAGTTATTTGAGAGCCATAAAACAAATGAAATCACCATTATGTGAATACTATCCTTTAACAATTTTATAAATGAAACTATGATAGTTTTATTTTCATTTTCAATTTTACTTCAGAGCCACACGTACGTACCCAAAGAGCCGCATGTGGCTCACGAGCCGCAGTTTGCTGCTCCCTGCTCTAGATCATGTATTTAAAAGACATCTGTGTAGAGCTGACAACATAAGCCAAGAGGCCATCCACAAAAGGTACATAAAGTACCAAGAGAATGAGGTCCAACCTGGTACCTTGGGAAACACCAAAATTTTAGCATAAGAGGAAAGGTGACTGAGAAAGAGTGATCAGACAGGCAGGAGAAGAATCACGAGAGTACAATCTAAGGACAAGTTTCAAGAAGTACAGAGTTCAAGATTGTCAATGGAGCAGAAATGTCCTCTGCAATGCATTCTTACAAGCTCTGGCTGGATGTGCTCTTCAGGAGGTCACCTGTGACCTTAGAGACAGTTCTGTCAGCCAGTGGTCACGGATGTCAGAGTGCTGCAGGATGAACAGTGACTGGGAGGTTGGGAAGTAGAGCTCCTGATGCAGGGCACATTTTCAAGACATCTTCCTTGGAGAAGATAAGGAGAAAAAGAGTGCAGTTACTTCTGGCCTTGATGGAGGAGGCTACTTCTGGGAGAAGCTATAGGTTACTAGCAAGAATATCTGACCAAATGTCACCTGGGAGACTGCTTCCATTGGAAACGCAAACGTCACCTCTAGCTCTGGTCTTTGCCTGTTCTTTCTTGACTCTCAGCCGCCAAGATCCATCTCTGAGTGGTGCCAATTAAAACTCAAACATTAAATAAATGAACTGTTTCCCATCCATAAAGTGTGAGTTCTCGTCCCTGAAGATTAATGTTAAAGTGCTGCTTTTACTCATCATCATTGATCATTTTTTTGGAATGTAAATCCAGTAAATAAAGACTCAGTTTATTAACCAGGCCATTTAGACAACATAGAGTTCTGAGCAGTAAAGTAGTAAGTTGACATGCTCATTTGGTAATACAGAGTCAGAATCTGGTAGAAGAAACCTTGAAGAAGTCAAAAGAAAGATAGGCTGCCCAAGCTTTTTTTAGTTTCCTTTGGCATGCTCATCTTGGCTTCAATTTCTCTTCTTATGATTAAATTTCTAAGTAATGAAGGCTTAGTATTGATTTATGTCAACTTGGATTTTAATGGATTCATTATTTGTCTAATTCAAATATCACTTTCTACCTCTTTGAAGAGTCACTTTGTTCTGGCATATACAGCAAATTCCCCGTCCCTGCTTCTCAGTGTTTTCTCTCTCATAGCCAGTTCCAACTATGAGCCATTGTCACTTGAGAAGCTCATATCCTGCCACTCCTATGCACAGCCCCTGAGGAGGTGCTACTGTCTATATGTGGCTCCAGAGGAAACAAGGCGGTGAACTAAATCCTCACTGAATGTTAGGTTCTCGGAAACAATGAATGACGCAAACAATGTTACCATAGGCTCTAATTGATATAAACAGCAGTTAAACTGCTATGGCATGTTTCTGGTCACAAACCCCACCAAACTTCTAAATAGAGACACCATATGCTTCTAATATGAAACATTGAAATAAATGTGAGCTGTACATGCATTTAAGAAAGATGAATAAAAACAAGTAAGATTAACTTCACACAGACAGTGGCCTTGGCCAGGAATCGATTTTTGGTTTTTTCCTCTCAATGTTAGAGCAAAACAGCGTAGAACAGAATTACACTATTCAAGGACCTGCTCTCTACTTTTTAGAGTCCAAGGGGAGAATCCTAAGGAATTAAACCCGGTCTTCTCCGTGGGTTTTTTTGCTTGTTTGTTGCTTGGTTGGTTGGTTGGTTTTGGGGTGTGTGTCTATTTGTGTGTGTGTGTGTGTGTGTGTGTGTGTGTGTGTGTGTACACTCCAAAATAACTCATTCTTTACTCTTTTTGATGCCCACCCTACCCCATTCCACATTTCATTTACTTAATACCTCCCATTCATACTTCTGGTCTCCTGCAAATGTCAGATTTCTCAGGAAAACCATCCATCACCCCTGGCCAGACCCTGCCTCTCAGAACATCAAATCTTTTTACTCTTTGAGCAGCTTGAGCTGTTCCTTCACAGCATCTATCTCCAAAAATGATCAGGTACTCATGTGATTCTGTGATTAATGCCAGCTTCCTCCTCTTATCTGTAAGCTACATGAAGGCAGAAAATATTTCTATGTGTTCTCACGCAATATTGTTCAGTGCCTTGCACAGGGCCTGATAGCCAGTGGAGGAGCCCTACTACATGTCAGTTAGAAGGAGAAAGGAAGAAGGTAAGACCATGGCAAATACCTGATCGTCCCTTTGGTTTAATTACTTTATTTTCTGGGATCTTTAGAACTGTAGCAGAGTAACTACAATTCTCTATAAACATAGTAAGAAGCATTCAAAGGTAAAGCAAAGAGGGAAAGCTTTACAGGGGAAAAAGCACCACCCCATGAGCTACAGTGTGCAGTGATAGTACCTGTAGTCATTAGAAAATGTTGCTTTTATTAGCACATGCTATCCCACCTTATGAGACAGAAGACTTCAGACCAATATCCTCTCATTATCTTAAGCTATCTCAAATACTATGAGTTACAAAAATATATTAAAGATGCCCACTGTGATAATAACATTTTCAGATTATCAGAAACCATTAGATATAACTTGCAACTCTGGCTATAACCAGTAACTTCCAAACTGATTTTCCACTAGAAATCATAAACTTCCATATATTCACACCTATACATTTGTGTGTGTGTGTATGTGTGTGTGTGTGTGTGTGTGTGTGTGTGTGTNTGTGTGTGTGTGTGTGTGTGTGTGTGTGTGTGTGTGTGTGTGTGTGTATGTGTGTGTGTGTGTGTGTGTGTAGGAAGTATCTTTGAGGGAGATTATAGCAGCAGTATCCAGCATTAAGCCTCTTTTGAAATGTTGCAGGATATAAGTAAATAAGTAGTGTGCAATGAAGTTAAGTTTTATATATTAAAAATTTAACAAGTAATAGAACATTACATTATCCACAAAAGAAATGAATAAAATCTTAAACATATTTTAGATAAAAACACTGTAACTATGTATTCCATTATGACTGCTACCTAGAATGAATGCTACTGTAAAGACTGCATTATTCTAATTATATTTCTGGAACACTGGACCTAACCTCAGATGTCTGAGCTGACCAATAACTCACAATGCTAAAAGTATGCAAGTTTTTCCTTTCACATACACACCTCCCTAACCCCAGATTAACAGAGTGGCTCCCGAAACTGAATCACTTGCCAATTTACTTATTTATCCACAACTGATACAATCTTGAAAAATGTGGGTCTCCCCTTAGAAGGGAAGCCCATTAGTTAGCCATGAAGTAACAATTTAAGTAATTTCGGATCTATCATGTAAAATCTAGTAGGCAAGCCTCTGTCTCTACAGATGATACAGAGCTAGAGATAGAAACAGAGACATATATGAGGTCTGACAATTAAGTTTGCGAACTTGTTGCAACGATGTTGCTAACCTCTTTTGATATCAGAGGAACTATTCATTATGAATTTGTACCAGCTGGACAATCAATTTAACCAAGTTTATTATTTGGAAGTGCTGAAAAGGCTGCGTGAAAAAGTTAGACGACCTGAACTTTTTGCCAATAATTCATGGTTCTTGCATCATGACAAGCTTACATGGCACTGTCTGTGAGGGAGTTTTTAGCCAGTAAACAAATTACTGTAACTGTAGCGTTCCAATAATTGTATTGGAAAACCCTCCCTACTCACCTGACTTCTTTTTTTACCCTAAGATAAAGGAAATATTGAAAGGAAGACATTTTGATGACATTGAGGACATCAAAAGTAATACATCAGCTCTGATGGCCATTTCAGAAAAAGAGTTCCAAAATTGCTTTGAAGAGTGGACTAGGCGCTGGAGTTGGTGCATAGCTCCCCAAGGGGAGCACTTCGAAGGTGACCATAGTGATATTCAGCAATGAGGTATGTAGCACTTTTTCTAGGATGAGTTCATGAACTTGATTGTCTGACTTCCTCTGTGTGTGTGTGTGTGTGTGTGTGTGTGTGTGTGTAAAACAAAAGATATATACATCTATATTTTTAAGTTCTATTTTCTCTCCTTTGCCTTCTCTCAAATTTGCAAGAATTGTTCCCAAATAGCTAAACCAGTATCATTTTATCATTTATTCCTTAGTCAGCTAACAAACATACATTCAGCACCTGTTAAGTCCTGCTCACCATACTAGCACCAAAGATACAGATGAATATGGTCCCATTTCCTGCTCTCATTGAGCTTACTCTAGAGGCAGAGATGAATAAAGGGGAAATAAATACATAAATACACACCACTAAAATTTTAAATTGGAAGGGTCTCTTTTAGCTGGAAGTGATCTTAAATAATAAGAAAAATCCGGCCTTGAAGCAATCTAAGGGAAACGTCTTTCAGGTAGAGACAACAGCAAGGACATGAGGCCCTAAGGCTGCAGCAAGTAGCGCACATTTGAGAAACAAACCCAAAGCCAGTGTACCTGGAGCATTCTGAGGGAGGGGAAGAATAATAGCAGATAAAGTCGGGGGTAGTCAGGACCCTGATCTTGTCATGTCTGGCCAGCAGCAATAAGGAGATTAGATTTTACTCTAAGGGAGGTGAGAAGCCATTGGAAATGTTTAATCAAAAAAGGGAACCAAGATACGACTTACGTTTAAAAAATATTATTCTAGTACAATGTGGTGAATGGATTATAAGGGCAGAAGTAGAAGCAGAAAGGATAATTATAAAGCTACTGCAGTAATCCAAATAAGAGGAAATCATCACCTGAACTAGGATTGTAACAGCAAAGAGAAACTGATAAATTTGAGGTATTACTTGAAAAGTCAGCTGAGAGCAACTGTGGATGGATCAAATGTGACAGCGTGAAGAAGAAAGGAATGAGGGATGACACACTTTGGACTAGGTTTCCAGTAGAATGGAAGATGACACTGTTTACTAAGAAGTGGGGGGAGGTGTAATTTGGAGCACAGCGAGCAGGGAGGAGAAAGGAAGAAACAGTCAACTGTTTCTAGTTAAGCATGCTAAGCTTGGAATGCCTAATAAAGTGACAGCTTACAAACAAGGAAGCCAAAGACAATTTTTAGGTGACTGATCCAGGATCATACACAGCTAGAATACGTTCTAGTATTTAAAGTTCAGTCCTTCTAATTGTAAAGTGAATGCAAGTTTGGAAGAGACTCGAAAAAAATTATTTCTTTCATCTTGCACCCACATCATAGAATTAGCCTACTTATTGATGACCAAATACTGAGTCATTCTTCTCCGTATCATTCTTGATGTTTACTGAGCGGTATTATAGACAGGAAAAACAAAAATAATGGGGTGCTTTCTTACATTTGCTTCATGTTAAGTATAACAGCACTGTGTATGTCTTGACTGATTTAGGGAAAATGGATTGCAAGAATTTGAAAACC
Source organism: Hipposideros armiger (assembly GCF_001890085.2). NCBI lineage: Eukaryota > Metazoa > Chordata > Mammalia > Chiroptera > Hipposideridae > Hipposideros > Hipposideros armiger. The sequence goes on along the minus strand of NW_017732390.1, from coordinate 463,842 downwards.
TTCAGAGAGGAATTTACTAACAAGGATAACTGTTCTAAGTATAACTTTGATTGAATCCTGGAACAGAAAAAGGACATTTATGGAAAAACTGCCGAAACCCAAAGCGAGTCTATAGTTTAGTTAATAGTACTGTACCAATGTTTATTTCTTAGTTCTGACAAATGCACCATGGTTACATACGATGTTGATATTAGGGAAAGAAGAGTGAAGCGCGTTCAGGAATTCTTAGCAACAGCTTTGCAACTTTTGTGTAAATTCAAAATCATTCCAAAATATGTAAAAACAAACAAACAAACAAAAGGATAATGACACATCTCATGGACTCAAGTGGTTGAAATTTCCCACAAGGAACTAGAACCGTAATAGAAGAATTAAACTGGTGATCATATGCACACTGTGACAGACATTCATCATATCAGAATATTTATATTACAGCTAATAGAAAACGTACTTCACACTGGGAAAAGAGGGAGTTTTTTGGCTCAGGTCTCTAAAAAGTTCAAATTTATGTCAAGCTTCAAGTAAGGCCTGGTCCGTCCAAGTGCATAAAAATCCAGGTTCTTTGTGTCTCTCCTCTCCGCTTTCTATGGTGTCCACTGTACCTTAAAGTTGACTCCCCATACACCACAAAACTGCCAGCAGTCCCCTTAGCTGTAATCTTCCTCCTTTCCACCAAGTCAAGAAAATGATTTTCCCAATAGTTCTGAAAAAGTAAATATTTCTTGCCTCAATGACCTGAGTAAAGTCACGGGTCCGTCTCTGAGTCATTCACTCTGGCCTGGAAAGTGGTTTCCTAGATGGTACCCATCCTTCCAACACAATCTGGATGAGAATATCAGAGAGAAGGTTCATCTTAAGGAAATGGAGAATACTATTTCCATAAAGGAGGGGTATAAATTAATTTAACTTACATGGAAGCCTTTTTAGAATAGGGAATGTTAAACATTTCTAGCTTTTTAGTTTATTTCAAGTAATCGAAGTTATACAAAAAAGGAATTGTGCACAAGAGATGTTTGATAATTTCATGCATAAAAAGGTTGAAATATTTTAATCCCAGCAATACTATGTTTGTTACATAGATTACAATGTACTGCTCAGGGGACTGTTATGTAGCCACTAAATATCATGTTTTCAAAGAATATTTACTGATACGTGAATAAAAGTCATACTGTAGTGGTAAGTTAAACAAATAATTATTGACTACCTACCATGCACCAGCCTCTAGAATATATCATTGAACAAAGCAGACAAAGGTGCCTGATCTCCTGGAATTAAATTTAAAAATATTATAAAAAGAATGTGAATCAATTTTTTTTAAACGCCAACATCCTCAAATGTATGTTTACAAAATATCTGTAAAGAACCAAAATTTACATATGCCTGCATACACAAATATCTGTAAAGTTGTACATTAATATGTTAACAGTAGTTTTCTCTGGCTGGTGATTTAAATGGGATTTTTGTTGTTGTTGTTTCACTTTTACTCTACTTTTAAAATTATCTACCATAAATATGTTTCCTTTTAAACCAGAAAATAAGTAGCAAACTTGCTATTTTTTAAAAGAGTAAATATTGGCTTTTGTTGATATCTTGGCATTTGCAAACCTTTTAAATGTTTAATTCATTTCTTTCCACCTTACCTAGTTGGGGATTGGTTAGTAAGAGAGAAAGAGAAAGAAGGATGTTGAACTTATTTTTCTATACTGAGAATAATTCCATTTTATTTGCTCAAATCAAACACTTCTTGCATCAAATCTCACTTATTTTAGTGAATGTTGATGATAAATTTATATTTCCTAAGATAGAATTAAATTTTTAGGTTTGTAAAAAAACAAATTTGGATGGAAGGGATGGACAATACCTATTCTTATTATCAAAGATATGATTGCAGAGAGAATTACTATTTCACATTTCAGAATTCTCACAGCATGGCCTCTGTCATATATTAAAAATAACTCTAATAGTGTCCAAGATATTCTGCATTAACTTTGGTGTGTGAATTCCAAAGCCATTCCCAGAGTAGAGATGTTTTTAAAGCAATTTTCCCATGAGAAAACAAAGCATCTGACTTCTGGTGATATGAAAAATAAAATGTCGACTCAAATAGTCAACTTACCCGTTTTAACTATTCATTACCATGTTGTTAGTGTTAATAATGTTCCTTGGCATGTATAGGCTAATGGTAAGTATTTTAAGGAAGCTTGCTCTATGGAATTAATACACAGTTCATATAACATATTAAACTCAAGATGATCAATTTTGACCTTTTAGGGATTCAACAGTTGGTCAAACAAACTATAAAGGTCCCTTGGAATTTACTGAGTGAGTGATGAATGAAGTCAAGTTAATTCCCATGAGTGTCAAGTTACTATTCACACATATGTTGAACAAAAATTTTTGACATCTCTTTATAATCAGAGAAGTTTAAAGAGTTCTCATGTATATGAGATGCTCTCTAAACATGCTGACATCCTAGCCTGAAGGATTAATGACTCCCTTCTAATTCCCAGAAGATTCTGTTGCAAAACTGGCCTATGATTTATCCCAAGGAAAAAAAAAATTCACTCACTAGATTGTTGATACTTGTCCTTTAACTGTTTTCTGAACACCATTTAAAAGCCTTGATTCATCAAAATAAATATCAGGTGTGTCAATTATTTTCATGAACAGGACTCCCAATGAAGTTATACAAGTATCAGATAACTCTCATTTCCAAATGCCTCTTTAGGTCCTGGGTAATGACAGATTTCTTCTATATATTAGTTCTATAATTATTTAGAATGCCTGACTGCTCAAAATACCTGGACTCAACCCATCACTTCCAGAGAGTTGAAGCATTCATTTAAAACAGATCAAGGCAACCTAGATTTTCTATAGGAGATTTAACTTCCTTCAGAGCAAGAGATTATGAAACGACAGAGGCCAATGGCAGGCCAATATTGGCCTGATGGCAGACATTTCCTGCAAAAAAAGAAAGTAATTAGAAATAATATTATATATAAATAGATTAAATAATTCCTAACCATATTATTTATGTTATTATTAACATCATGTATGCCTTTGTAAAGGATTTGAAACTTTTAATAAGCTATAATCTTAAGAAAGATTTGAAAAATAAATATGTTTTTATTTTTAAAAAGACTCTTAAACACTTTCCAAAATCAAGGTCCATAAGACAATAGCAGTAAGAATCCTTAAATGTAGTTTTTAAATTCTTCTGCAAAACATCCTAATAATACTGCTAACTGTTCAACCTGACAGTTAAACATGGAAATACAATTAATATTCATGGCCCAATATTAAGAAGTCGATTTAGCAGAAGACCATGAAAATCTTCTAAAGCTTAATACAAACAGCAGTGCACAAATGGGAATTAACACTCTAAAAAAAAAGTCTATTCCAGCAGTCAAAAATCACAAATTCCCATTTTACTGCTGTAACAGAATATGCTAATTGACAATAAAATGTACAACTGTTTGGCTTTATTAGAATAAATCCCTTAAGATCAAGAAATAGGATAAACTAATTAAGCTAATAATCAGGTAATTAACTGCTAAGTATCTAGTAGGATTAATACATTCCTGGCACCATGAAAAGCAAATTAAATTATCCTGGCCTTGATATTTAGGAACTTACACTCTGGGGCACTTCAAGTTAATTCTGATTGTGCACCTGGAATTATCAAATTGTGTTATTTATAAAGTCTTCTACCCAAAAATATATTTTCTCTAACACTAGTAAAGCTTGAAATTCAGGACCTTTCATGTGCATGGGCCTCTTTCAAGGCCCTTGAAGAAACACTAGCAATGTGTTACATGGTGACATTTTTGATAATTTAACTGCAACCAGTTAAGACCTCTGTTTCTTTCCACACAAAACTCTTCACCATCATACTTGTTATACTAGGTAGTGTTGAAGGGGCCATAGGCATTTTGGGGATCTGGTTAAGAGATCTGCAGTTGGGGATTCCTTTCGTTTGGTTTGGTGGCATATACTCTTGTGGTTTGCAGTCATTCTCACATATCGGTAAGTACTTGTTAACCATCTCAGTGTACAAATGGTATCCTAGAATTATCCTACTGCTCCAACTCACCCAGCTTCGAGGCACTAAGATTCAAAACACAAAGATAATGATACAAAAATGTCCTGTGGTCTCTGGTGCTGGAAATAATGTGAGCAATGAAGGAGAAACAAAATTTATCAGTTTATCTGTGATCTGATGACTGGGTTTCAGATAAATTCATGAATAACCTAATCTAATAAAATAGCCATGTGGTTTTAAATTATTTCTGCAAAAAGTCTTCAAAATATATATAATCTTAACAATGTAAACCCAAGAGATCAAAATATAGGAAAGCTTATAATTCTGTTCCGAGTGTGAACTTATAGTCAGCCACATTAAAAGGTAAAATAATGATGATCTAGTGGTATGTGCCAAGAAGTTATCATAAATTACTTTTACTGCACAAGAAGAATAACGAAATATGGGTTTACAGCCTTGTCCTAAGGGTATATTATGCCTTAAGGTATTAACTAATGCTAGTAAGAAGACATTGTTCACAACAAGCAAAACATTTAAAAGCAAAGATGGTAAAAAAGAAGTGAAAACTCTACTTATAAAGGTAAACATGTTGTGATATTAGTGAATTTTAAGGTATTTTAATATATTATCTTAATAGCTTACGTTATATATTTATAAAGCACATAGTGTACTAATATTTATAGCTATTATATATATATATATATATATATATATATATATATATATATATATATATATATATATATATATATATATGTAGCATTATACCAGACACTGTTTTAAGCACTTTACATGTATTAATTCTAAAAGCAAACCTATGAGGTAATATTATTGATTTATTTATAGAAGAAATTGAGTACCTTTTCTTGTCCAAGATCATGCACATAGTACAAGATGGAATGGAATCTGAGCACAATTTCTTTTCTTACTATTGGGTTGTCAGAAAAGTCATGACGCATGCTTGTAACAGATGGCACTAGTTCATTTTTGGAAGTACCACTCATTTGCATCGATGTTATTGCTATGTCATTTGACAGCTGACAGTTCTAGCTTCATTCTAAAAAAAAACTGAGCAATTTGGTTGAGTTTTGGAGATTTTACAACAAGTTGAAAATGGAAGACCAAACTGTGCATTTTTGCCATATTTTACTATTTTACTTCCATAAAGGAAAGAACGTGCGTCAAGCTTGTGAAAAGTTGCATAAAGTTTACGGTGACAATGATCTACAAGAACATCAGTGCCAATGATGGTTCACGAAATTCCAGGCTGGTGATTTTTATCTCAACGACGCTCCTCAGTCAGGGAGGCCCACCAAGGTTGATGACGACAAAATAAAGATATTGATTGAGTCAAACCTGCGTTACACAACATGAGAGATTGCAGAAACATTGAACATCCATCATTCAAGCGTTTATGACCACCTGAAGAAGCTGGGGTATGTAAGCAAGCTCTATATTTGGGTTCCGCATAAACTCAAAGTTCATTTGACGATGCATATAAACCTCTGCAATATGTTCATTAAACATGAGAAAAACAATCCTTTTTTGAAGCAACTGATAACTGGTAATGAAAAGTGGATTGTTTACAACAATGTGGTGCGCAAATGGCCTTGGTCCTGACATGATGATTTGCCTCAAATGATATCGACATCAAAATCAGACATTCATTAGAGGAAGGTTATGCTCTCAGTGTGGTGGGATTTTAAAGGTGTCATATTTTTTGAGATCCTACCAAGGAACCCAACAATCAATTTGAATGTGTACTGTCAGCAGTTGGACAGTTTGAACGAATCCATCATCCAGAAACATCCAGAGCTTGTTAATTGTAAAGGAGTTTTGTGCCATCGCAACAACGCGAGACCACATACAAGTTTGCTCACCCGTCAAATATTATTGGAGCTTGCATGGGATGTGTTACCACACTCACCATACTCGCCTGACCTTGCGCCATCAGACTTCCACTCATTTTGTTCTCTTCAAAACTCCTTGCATGGTATAACGTTCAATTCAGATGAGGCTGTAAATCAGCACCTTGTTCAATTTTTCACAAATAAAGACAGGTCCTTCTATGAACGAGGAATTATGACACTCATTGAAAGATGACAAAAGGTTATCGAACAAAACGTGCACTATATCATTTATTGATCTTTGTTCTTTATATAAATGACCTTTGAAAAACATAGACAGAATACATCATGACTTTTCCAACAACCCAATAGATTCATCTTCCCCTTTCCTCTCCATCATGTCCTACTAGAGTGCTTCTTACCTGCCAGAATAAAAAAGTAATAAAAATAAGTGATGAAATCAGTAGAAAGTACTCTGACATTGAGAAGGAAGTTTTAACTTAAAAACAAAAATCCCCTAGAGTCCAAGCTAACAGAGACAAAGTTCTTTATCATCTTCTTTCCCCAGCAGGTAAATTTATTCTCGCCTTCCAAGAGACTTAGCTTTACATTGAGATTTTACTCTCAACTCCATACATTACATGGACCCAATCTCCTATCCCCACATAGATATAGCACTCAAGCCCCTGGGATACTAAGACCAGCGCACCACACACCATGCCCAGGGCACAGAGAGTATGGCATATGGACCATCAAAGCTCCAGGTGTCAGCTGTCTTTATATCTGGCTCCTACATAGTTTCCTAACTTTCTCTTGAGCAACTCTACCCATTTGAAAAAATTCTATATCTCTAGTATTTCTAAGTGTCTTACCAGGGGCGTTCAGGTTTTCTAGTCAGAAAAATGTGACTAGAGTACTTCAGCATCCTTTCATCTTCCTTCCATCCTCTGGGTCCCACTTGACAGGTGTTCCTTCTTCCTCTTCTTGTTTGTTCAGCATACCCCTCAGGGCTTTATTACCCTTTCTCAGACACTGACATTTGTTCTTCTTCATTTCTGGGGAAGGGAAAAATGGCTGACAGGGAACATGAATTTTGGGGGAAAAGAATGAAAAAATATTGACTTAAAAATGTTACAATGGTATCACTGGTGCCAGAAACTGACTAGATACTTTATGATCCTATGTCTCCTTCCTGCACAGTCACAAAAATGGCATTTCCCAGCCACCCTTTTCATTAGGCGGAGGCTATCTGAGTACTTTTCAATCAATGGCAGGTGGAAGGAGGGAGTGCTACAACTTCCAGCCTGGCCCTAAAACCCCCAGTGACATATTTTATACACCCCCCTCTCCTCTTCCACATATGCCAGAGTTTCCCAATGGAAGATGCTCAAACCCCTGAGTTACTGACTGAAGGAAATCAACAAAAGAGCTGACTGGTCCTTGTGAGACTGGGATGTCAGCAAGGAATTAACTTTTATTGTGTTAAGTTACTGAGTTTGGAAGGTTGCTGGCATTAATTATCCAGACTAATATATTCCCATTATAGTTATGTGAAATATAAAGTTTTAAGTTGAAATGCTCCAATATATGGTAAATCAAAAAAAAAGTGACCTTGCTAGAGTCAAAATATGTTCATGATTGAACTGTAAAATACATGTGTAGTGTCTTATTGTAAGTTTATCTATTTTTGATTATCTGATTGTTATTCCAAGTAATGTCAAAATATTGATTATAGTATTTCTAGCAGCTGTACATTTATTGATGCTGTAGCAACCTCAAAATTTTTCATAGATAAAAAATAATGGCTTCTTGGAACCTAAATGAAATGCTAAAAATCTTGAGTCAATCACAGAGAAAGCAGAGAAGTGAATCCTGACCCTTTCCCAGCACCCAACTGGATTTCAGGCCGACCCACATGTGTGGAGTGTGGATATATGGCTATCTCTCTGTATGCTTTAGAGAAGAATGAATATAAATGCTGTCAAGTTACAGATAAGTTCTATATCTGACTAAAGTTTCTAACTAGTGTCTATTGTTTATGAATATACATATATGTGTGTGTACGTTTAACAAAAAGCAAAATGTTTAAAACTGAGCTCATCTTTCATAGCATTTTTATATATTACAATATAGAGAATTGATTAGCTCTGGAAAAATCTATTTATGAAGAAGGAAGAGTCTGAATTCAAAATAAAAACTACAAACTTCCCATTTTGTTTTCCTCACATATTACTGTGACATGGTAATTCTTCAAAAGTTGTGTAACCTTTTGACATTGTTGACAGTTATATTTTATACCTTTGCAGAGCTATCTTAGATTGTTTCAAAACATTAGCAAATTTTCTAATTGGGAGGGATTTCAAAAATATCATTTTAAGATAATTTAAGATGCAGAAACAAAGGCATAGCTAAATTAAATGCCTTGTTCAAAGTCTTAGAAAAAGCCGATTACAAATCTGGAAATAGAATCTAGTTTCTTATTTTCCTATTTCTCTCTTGCTTTATGCTCATTATAGAGAGTTTCCTATCCTAAAATATATTTAAAAATTTTTTTAATTTTACATTCTGCTTTTTGAAACATATACACATAATTTTTCATATTTGAGATCAACTTTACATATTCAAAATGTATATTTTCTACTTTTGTGATTTTCTAAGTAAAAATACCAATTAATAATTTAGGAAGGGAGGAAGGCAGGAAGGCAGGAAGGCAGGAAGGAAGGGAGGGAGGGAGGGAGGGAAGGAAAGGAAAGTTGCTTCAGAATAAAGGGACTTTTTGTTCAGAATTGCATCTCTTAGCCACAAAGAAAGGCAGCCTCAGATTTAACCTAGATGAAAAATGATAACCCTGCATCAGAACCACCCTCACAGCTTCAAAACCCAATCCCCGCTTCACAGCTGTGAGATCCTGGCCAAGTTGCTTAACTCCTCTGAGACTCAATTCCCTCATCGACAAAGTGTGTGTGCATTCGACGGGGTGGAGAGTAGAAACAGTTTGTAGAGGTTTTAATATTAATAAGACCCAACGCCTTGAATGTCATAGAGGCTCAATCAATAAAATGCAATGTTATTTTAAAAAATTCCCCTAAATATATACTTGTAGAAAACTATGAGTATTATTTCCCGATATAACCCTAGAATTATAGACTCTTTAATGTCAATGAAGGAGTTTTCACTGTTCTTACACTTTTTATGGCAAAAATGTCATAATTTTATATTAGGATGAAATGTGAGTTCCTAAATGCAATGTTCATAGCAACAAGAAACAAGCTGGATTTTGCAAGCTGGCTCATGTTGGAAGTACTTTCAGATGAGAAAGTCTCAAATTAGAATCCTCAAAGATCATTCACACTAAGAGGCTGTTTTGTCATCCGAATGTAATTTTTTTCTACAGTTGAACTAACTGCAAATTGCTTGGCTGCAAAATAAATGACTTCAGCTACTTTAGGATTAAATCAACATATGTTTAAATCGCGTCATAGTTCTTGTTGATAAGGCTAGCCAAGCAATAAAAATACATTCAATATTAAAGAAAAAAAAAGTTTCTGGGTTTAAACTTACTATTTCATGGACTAGACTAATTTGCAACATCAAATATTAGATTTTGATCAGATAACACTCATCTCATTTGCTTCCTGTCTCTAAGAGACCAGTCTTTTGGTGCCTAATGTCCAGTATCTTGAGAACATGTTCATATATTTTGGGTTTTTTTTTCTTCTTGTTAATTCAGGGGTGGGGGAGGTGGCAAAAATGGTTCTTGTTACTTTTTCTAGGCTAGATGAAAAGTGCTGAAACGAAATGAAAACAAGGGAGGGTTCATGAAAACATTTTTGAAAGAGGGAAAGCCTTGTGCTGATGTAATTGTAGATGATGACATACCAGGCATTGTGGAATAGCGTGGAAAATAATGAATGGAAATTTAAGTGATTTATTGTTTAGCCCAGACACAGAGAAATAAATTTAGTCTACTCTACAAAGGATGTGGAAATTTACTATCTTACTTATCAGGCCGCTTAGGGAAATTTTGTTGCAGAAACATAGAAATGCCTCAAAAGTTCACTATTGCTCTATCATAGGACCCGGACTAATAGAGCACCCTCCATCTGAGATATATCTAGATTGATGGTAGAGGTAAATAAGAAAGTGCTGAAACTGCAAAAGGGTTTATAGCTTCTGCTCAGATATGGCACATGTGACATTCACCCATATTTTATTGACCAAAACTACTCACATGCCTATCCTCATCTGGATATAGGGGCCCTGCATGTAAGGTTCTTTAATATTTTTCAACATTAGTAAAATCTATCATGGTCGACAAATATTAAACTAATAATGCTTAATCTCTTTTGAATTTTTATGAAGTTTTACTAGAAAAATACAAATATGTAACAAAAATAACTATTTTTCATATAAAATCCTAGGCCTTGTGAAACCCCTGCAGCCTACCCAAGGACCAGAGGCCATAGACTCTAGGTTAAGAAACCCTGATTATATAGCTTTGATGTTCTATAGCTGTGGGACCAGGAGAAATCTTAGTCAAGTTATTATAAATTTTATAGAATTGAAAGGTCATACTTTGAGAAAACCAGAGTATACTCTAATTCTGTTGACTATAAACACTAATATGATTGTTAAAATGTCAACATATTCCATAGAATAAATATATATGAATTTGAATTTATTAAACTTTTGTCACACATGAGAATTGAAAAGTCATTGATGCTACCATGACTTATGCTCCATTTCCAGAAATTGTAGCTGAGCCATCTTAACAAAAGTGTTCTTTAGACTGCGTGCAGCAAGTTTGCTAAACTTCATTTGAACTTTTAACTCTGTCATTTGATTGGGCCTGTGAGAGTCACAAAACACCTGTTGGTCAGCGTTACTTCTGTTTCTTTTAAGAAATCCTGCCAGATTTGTCAGACTGAAACTACACATGCTCCATTAAAAATCAGAGAAGACCATAATAATATTGAAAGAAGAGATAAAAGTAGTATTGTTTCATTTTTGTTTTGAAGAATGGAAAAGAAAAGGAATTAAGTACAAGAAATAACAAAAAAAGCCAAAGAGCAAATTATTTCTCTTTAGGGCACAATTTTATCCATCACATTTTGTATGTGAGAACTATTTTTTTTGTAGTTTATATTGATAATCCTTATGCAATATATGAAAATAGATGAGAAAATACTTATTGGTTTAAGAATATTATTTTTGTATGTGTAATATGTAGTTAGAGTCAGATAGTTTGAAAATTATAATTTTGTATTATTTGCAAAGGAACTATTTTCAAAAAGACAGGCAGAGCGTGTAGGGGAACCACAGGAATATGACAGCACTTAGAAACAGCAGAGCTTCACGGCACAGGCAGCAGTAAGAGCGGTTAGTGGAACCTCGAATCAGAGTCTTATAGAGAAATTTGCCTGGAGAAGAGCAATGACCTTTGGTAGAAAGAACCCATCATCACAAAATGATTACCAAGGCGGAAGGAATACTCTGACCTTATTCTCCTGCCTCCTTCTGATCTGCTGGGACTTCCCATTGGTAAAATCAAGCTTGAAGAAGCCAGAAATCAAGGAAACCACTCAATGCTGGGAGTGGATCTCAAGGGGCAAATAGGAGTAATCTGGCTCAAATGTATAAGCACAGAATTGGATGATTTTGAAAAAATTAAATAACATGATCAATGAGTGAAGTGCACTCCAGATATACCTTCTGCTTCCAAAATATCAGTCAATCTTGTTTCATCATTATTTTCTTCGATTCCTCCCATAGGGAGGGGGGAGAGGGGAAGAGGAGGAGCAAGCTTCCTCAGAGACTTACAGTCTCACTGGCCTATAAATTGATTACAGCAGGATGCCACACTTATAAATCTTTCTATGGTAAGCACTTGGCATGTATTTAGCACAGAATAAATATTTACTCAATTAATCGAATAAGTGAATGCATCGTGTTAAAATGGGAAGGGATTGATGTATGTAAATCCCAACAGTAAAAAATGGAAATCTATACAACACAGATTGTTAATCCTATATGGAACTCTTCTGGTGGTTTCTCATAAATCTAGGTGAAACCAAGAAACTTTAATTCTGTGACACCCTGGCCTAGGTTGCAAAATTATTCCTTTAGGTAATCTTGTACAATTCTCTGCATATCTAAATGTACAACAGGCCCCATGTTTTTAATTTATTTTACGGTGAGATGGTTCTCGAAATATATCATTACTAATTTCTCCAGTTTTCTGTGGGGATTATACTATAACATATTAATCTCTAAATGAAAACAGGATGATTTGTTGGAATCAATCAGTACTCAGACCACCCCACAGAAATAAATCTCAGCACTTTCAGGGGAGCCAAGGGAGCCTTGTTCTTTTGGCCTCAACTTGGCTCACCCAGAGAGAGATCATCTTTAAATAGCAGAGTAAAAAATCAAAGTCCCTTAGAGGCTGAAAATCTGTAGCTAAATCCATTTGTAAGTCAGTTTTCACTTGACTGAAAACACTGCTCCCTATGTAATTCACACTCAGAAAGCCTATATTCTCAGGCTAATTATGAAGTCATTCTTCTCTGTCCTTGCTTTTTCCTTCTCTCTTTTCTTCCTCTATACCAGGAGACATCTATAAAACATTCCCAAATGACATACACAATTATATGGAAAAGGAAGGTGGGCCACACGTGTATGTATAATTTCTCAACTTCTTTATAGACTTTCTGATAAAATCTAAGGAGATTTTTATTCAAGGTTTATACATTCTCACTTGAACATAGTTTTGACAAAAATATCACATATATCATAGATGATGGAGGAAGAAATCAAGGGAAAGGGAGAAGGGCCAAGGAAGAGAGGAATGGATGGAGAATGGAAGGAAGGAGAGGGAGGGAGAGAAGTAGTGGAAGTGGAGGAGGGGGGAATTTTTTTCTACTTGTCCATTCATAATTCTTAAATCAGATTCTTCACATCAAAAGTAACAAAGAAAAAAATGGAGAAAATGTGTAATAGAAATTATATGAGTCATGCCAAACCTTCCAGAATATTAAATATATCATGATCATCATTTGATGGACTTTAAACTAGACAGGAAAAGGAGATTTTATAATACAGGAATATCTTACTGACTTAGGTGAACTTCAACATAAATATAGAGAGGTTTAGGGGAAAAGATGTAACCTCCATATAAAAGAAAGACCATGGCTTTGGGGTTAGAATATGTAGGTTTGAGTTATGACTATGACTATAACTTCAAATGTGTCTTCTGACAAAGACAAAAAAATTATTCTGGTCAGTTACACAATTAAGTGGCTGTACAATGAGTTAAAAACAATTACAGGAGAAGCTTATCTTAGAACTGATAGAATTTCTTCTGTGGTTGTTCTGTAAGAAGACATTATGTAATGAAGAAAAAAACACTGAACAATAAATGAATGAGATTAGTATACATAACCTATAAAGACCCTTCCAACTCTTCCAATGTGTTCCAAGGACTCTGATGTCCAGCTGTGTTACTTCTTTGAATCAAAAGATCTATTTCTTTAAATCATTCATCTTTGGAAGGCTGCTTTCAATAATCAACCCACATACAATTAACAGTCCTATAAAGCAATTCAGTGTAGCTCATTATCAAAGTGTATATTTTGACAACTAGTTTGTCACAATATGAATTATTGCTTAAAGCTAGACAGTCTTTGAATGATTGAGGTTTTAATGATGAAAATTTCATGATATGATTTTTTATTTTATTTTTTATTAAATTTACTGGGATGCCATTGGTTAATAAAATTATATAGGTTTCATAATAAATAATTTTATATTGCATTGTGTGTACATGACAAGATTTTAAAAAAAATTCTTTTTTGTTTTCAAACATACATTTTCTAGGATTTCTTAGATGATAAGATTGGTAGAGCATAATGAAAAAGTGTGGGCAAGAAAATAAAAATGTGAAAGTAGGAAAGAACTAGATAACACAAGGCCTGATAACACATGATAAGAAATTTCATTTTAGTCTCAGAGTGACATAAAGCAATTAAAAAGTTTTAAATAGAGGGCTATATGGTCTGAACTAGTATTTCTATACTGTTTCAAAAGCCTATTAACTCATGTGCTGGACTACAAATTTTATAAGGGTGATGGCAGGAACATTGTCTTTTTTAAAAAAATCCTCAGCCATCTAACATAATGCCTTAGGTAAGATGTATGGTACTTGCTAAACTCACTAAAAGGCCTTTATGTTTGATTCTTAGTTCTTATGGGACACGTGGTAGGCACTGCCCTTCAATGCTTCCTGCCTCCTAGTATTCACACCCTTGTATCATCCTCTCTTTTGAGTATAGACAGAACCCATAACTTGTTTCTAACCAAAAAAATACGTCAAATGTGATGGAATAGTATTTCCATGCTTAAGTTAGATAAGATTATAACTTCCATCTTGCTAGCAGACTCTATGTTGCCTCCTTGGTTTGTACACTTTGACGAAGCAAGATGTCATGTTGAAGAGATCGCCACGTGGCAAGGTATATCCAAGAGATAGACAGAAACCGAGACCTTCTTCCAACAGTCCTTAAGAAACTTAATTCTGTCAGTTCTCCACCTGAAAGCAGCTCCTTCCTTAGTTACGCCTTTGGATGACACCCTAGCCCTGGCTGGCATATTGACGGAAGCCACATGAGAGGCTCTGAAGCCAAGGACCCAGTAAAGCCATGCCCAGACTCCTTGACCCTCAGAAACTGTACAATAAATGCATGTTTTTTTAAGCCACTATATTTGTAGCAATTTATTATATAACAGCAGAAAAATAGTATTACAAGGAGGGAGCCTCAATTCACACGAATTGATTCTGCTCTGAGCATGTCTTTTACATACAGATGTGTGTGTTCGGGAGCCATGTTTGAGCTAAGAGACCAGGCACTTTGGCTACACTACTAACTAATCCATAGGTAGTCAGTCTCCTGACTTGAGCTGGGCCATTCAGAATCCATCTCCCAAGAATTTAACCGTTGGGAAAGAGACGTAACGGAGTAAAGGTAGCCACATTACTAGTGCCACTTTAGAAAAAAGGTTGAAATAAGATACTACTGTTGTTGAGGGTATAATTCAATCAACTATATCTCAATCAATAGCAATGGCAAAGTGGGTGAATTTCAAAGAATCTCCTACAGGTTTAGACAAAGAAAAAATGAAAAACCTAGAATTTCTCTATCCAACCTTTTAAATCATAATTCAGGTGTAAGATAATTTCAGAAATTCATAGTCCCATAATCAAAGCCCTTCATTTTATATTAAGGGAAGAGTTGAATTGAATTTGTGGACGGTGTTTTTTTGTTGTTGTTAACAATTCTCATTGTGGGCAATAAAATTTTGGAATACATGATGTATATAACTAATCCTGGGAGGGTGGTTAAAGAAAATAATCAGTAATAGGAGTTTAAGGTGGAAGTGGAGGATGACTGAAATTAGTTATAATTTTGAGAGAATAATACAAAAATTGCAGAGGCACCTTCTTTATTTCATGAAATGAAAAATAAAGGAATAATAAAATTTGATTTAAAAAGCTGTTTCAACAATTGTAAAATACTTAAACAAAATGCATTCCTAACCTCCTTTAAAATTATAGCTTTTTATGAACCTACAAAGAACACACTACAAGGAGGATAAAAAAAAAAAGGGAAAATCCCCTTATCTGTTCTGCTGTCACTCCATCCTCCTCCAGAAGAGGGCAGCACTTAGGAACACGATGGAAGACAATTCTGTAGGCCTTTTAAGTTCTTGGAAGTCCAGTTATACTGAATATTATACATAAACCAAGTTAAAAGAAAGAGATGTTTGGACCCAAGAAAACTCAGATAAAACATTTAGAAATCTATTTTTTGGTATAACATAAAGATATAAGCTTGAATAGTTATTTACTATGATCAATCCTGCATCATCCATCAACACAATTTTCTAACAAACAAAAACCACCAACAACCTATTGGGGACTTAATATCAATTTCCTTTCTAAAAGAAGCAGTATTTTTGGTTCATACTTAGGCATAAAATGATACTCAAATGTCACTGTTAATTCAAGGCACAAGGAGGCAGCAGTCACTCTGATTTGAGACTCTAATCTGATTAGCAAGGCATTCCTTGCTGGGTGGTGAGAGCATGGAAATTTGAATAGCCACTTTCCTTGTCTTAAATGTGTATCCATTATTCCAAGAGATGGAGAAACTGACTTGTAAGTTGAAATAAGATGCAAGATTGTTTTTCTGTGTGGTCTTTCTTCATGCAGTATAATTCAATTTACAAAGTCTACCAAAAACAGCAAAGAACAATGGTGGAACTCTGAGTTATTTCAACCCTTCTTTTTTTCACCCCTCAGGCTGTAACAGACATAATCAGCAAAACCTAAATTGTGCCTTTCATTGTGGAGAGGATGCCTTACAGAAAGTCTCATGGTAGAATTTGGTCCAATATCCTGTCTTAGGCGGATCCAGTTTGTCACAGTCTTGGTTTTTTTGTTTTTTTGTTTTTTCTCATTATCTTAACTGTTATTTGTTATTTGTGTCTGCTAGCATATTCTACAAAAGACTAAATTATGCAAAACATTTTGATAATAGGTATTAAGAATTTGTTCAGTTCAGGAACATTTTTCTATAGTATATAGATGTGTATGTATTTTAATTATCAATATCTTGTGTTTATGCAAATACATTTTCTTGTAGGAAAAGGTTTTAGAATGTCCAGTTATTTAAGAGATCAACTATTAAAATAACTCAAGAAGAGAAAAATAATTCAAGAAAAAACTAATTCAAGTGTAATATAATTCAAGTATAAAAATTGTAAGGCAGAATTCTGAACTTTCTGACTGCAACTTAAGAAAAAAATTAAAAACTTTTGTCAATGAAATAATTGTGCTTTGGAAAAGTGTGAATGGTTGGCCATATAGATACAACAAAAGTAGTTTAATTTATATAAAAAGTTCAGAGTTGGCAGTGAAATAAAATAATCTAAATCATTTGTATATCAGTAAAAATTATAGTGTAGCCAAGATACTGAATACTGGGCTAGAGTGTAAGAGACAAAGAGCTAGACTTGGGCTGGAAATAGCTTCAATTCAAGTATCAATTCCAAATAACAGGACCGACCTAGAACACTGTTGAGAGTGAGTTATGAACCATAGCTGGATTCAGCAGGAAAACCACTAATTAACAATTTCTCCTATAGGTAATTATGGAAAGGAGTGTGTTTGGGGGTTGAGGGAGGGAGCAGTGAATGTGTGACTTTCTTGTCCTAAGCTGTACTACCTACAGCTAATTAGCTATGTGGTTTTCCCCCAAGCCCTTTTTTTCAGTTTTATTACTTATAAAAACAACCGAGTTGGACTATGTTATAGCCAACATATTAAATCTTCAAATTACATTCATGTATTTTAGAAATAAACTCTTAAGATTATTGATAACATGAAAACATTGTAAATATATAACTCTATTTGATGCTTTTTATAACACCATGAAGTGAAAAGACATAATTCAGGATTGTCATAAAATCTGACTCAAGAGCCTGTTAGGAGTTATGCTTACAGGGTAATAGGGTAACATTACAATTATACTCCACAGGTGGATTTACTAAAACAAAATGTCACAGTGCTTCAAGAAGAAATCATTGTTTATTTTATTCACACCAGTATCTAAAATAACGCCATGAAGAAGTCTCATGACATTAACAGCATGAAGCACTGAGCACAGTTTAGAGATCTACCTATGAAAAGTGTATCTACTCCCTCAACTGTTATGGCTTACATACCACATATCACAAACTGGAAGGCACTATTAAAAACAGATGATTTTTAAAAAACAAATCCATTAATATTCTATGTCCAAACTTAAAAAGGGAAAACAAGATGTTATCAAGATATAAAAGGAAAGAAAAACTGTAGTGCCCATGGCAAGACATCTTAATATGGAGTGTTTTAAATCAAACCTAATTCCTTGGTATCTATTGATCTGTGTTAACCCAAATCTGAAATTATGACTCCAACTTAAGTTCCAACATATTGAAGCCTTACTAGTAGAATGGGGGTGGAGGGAGTGGGGAACCTCTATTACTTTGATCTTTTTTCTGGTTCTTTTATAGCTGCAAAGAGTATGTGGAAATAGCCACATTTTTGTACCTAAAACTGTTGTATTCAAAAATGGTTTTAATATTCAAAGAGAAAATCCAAATATTGAAAGAGAAAAATCTGTGCTGAATGCACAAACTAGCTTATAAAACAGCTGGAAGCCTGCTTCAGCAAATCGTTGATTTTATTTAAGCACGGACAGAATTCTGGATTAGTTAGTTGGGAGAGTAACAGACTCACTCTTGCAAAGATAAACTTTTCCAAATTTGGAGAAGATCTTAATCAGTTCTAACATCACAAATAATTTTCCCTTCTCTTTATTATTTCTTATGAGAAGACAATCTGAAGGTGAATTTAAAAATCATGCCAAAGATAGCAGAGAAAGACTTACGTAGCAGATAACTAAGTTTCTTTGTATGGCACATTGGTAAATAATGGCAAGACAGCCAATGAGGAGAGTTATAAAAGCTGTTATTTTCCTCTTAAGTCCTAAGTAGGTTGTTTCTCATATAAAGTTCTTGGGCCCACTAAGAGCCAGATAAGGCCTATTCTCTGGAGTGCCTCTGACTCTAAGATGCAGAATTTTACCTTTGATGTAAGGTTAAATGGTAATTGATAATATTTGTAGATTCGTGAGCAGTGAAAAAAATGACATAGGTATTTGTCTTATTAAATCACTCTTTCTCCAAAGTTTTCATAAAGTCCCTTTGGATAAAAGCACTAGTTTTCATCAAAACTCATTCCTTTTTTCACAGCAAGAAAGTTGTAGCTGGGCATATTATATCATCTGGCCATATGCATTATTTCTCTCTACTGCAAAGTGAGCAGGGGTTATATGGGCCACTTCCTGATATAGGTCTTGTTTTGACCTTGAACATTCATGATCTTTTCTACCTTTCCTGTGAGCGCACGCACACCTATAACTCAGCTTTTACCATACAGATGAGAACAATGCCCTGGGGAAAGATGGAGTAAGAAGGAAGGAAGAGATCTGGGTCCCAGAATGACAAGCACAGAGCAGAGAAACCCCAACAACATGTATTGTTTCTCTAAGGATTCTTCTGTGAGACAGGAATAAATTAATTTTTTTAAGCCACATATTTGGGAAGTGCCTTGTATAGCAGCTTAAATTTTGCACCATAATATTTTCTGTAGGTGTTTTTACATTTATTGTGTAATATCATACACACACACACACACACACACACACACACAATAAAACAATGACTATCCCTGTACCCTTTACTCATAATAAACATTACCAATATAGCTATTAAGGGTCCTGTGTGCTCTTCACCAATCAAAATTTTTCCTTTCCTCAACCTCTGAAATAAATATCAGGTAATCTTGAAGTTATTCCATATTATTCCTAGACATCTTTTTATAGTTTTACTAAATATGTATGTTTCCTTAAACAATATAAGTATATTATCACTTGCATGTTTTATAATGCTATATAAATGGTATCTGTATCAGCTGGAAATCTTAGTTGCAAATGCAAAAGAATGCAAACTCTACTTTGGTAAGTTTAAACAAAAACAAAAAAAGAATTCATTATAGACTATTAAGTAGTTCATAGAATCTCCAATTGTCTCAAAAAGGCAGAGTCTGAAACTACTGAGTCCAACTACATCACAAAAGTTTCTTTAATGAAAACGCCAATGCTTCTAAGCAGAAACTGTAATGCTGTGGGATACAGAGAAAATATTTTTGTGTTTCTGCACCATTTGGGCTTTCTGAATAAATTTGCCTGAAAACCTGGCCTCCTGGAATAAGATGGTGAGAGAATTCCAGAGGGATTCACCTAAGTCTGAAGGTATGTGTTTATATTTCAAGAGAAAATGAGGCCCAGAGCCTTGAAGACATCTGTAGGTCATAAAAAGTCAGAGAGATACATGAGGTTGTGGCCCCTGGAGAGATGTATGTACATTCCAGCAAGTTAGTCAGACCCCAGGATCCTTTCTATCCCTTCTCCACAGAGCAAATATTTTTCTCCCTCCTTTTAGGAAGGGAACGGGAAGACAGCTGTCTTTCTTCTTTTTATAAGGAGAGAATCTGTTTTTTATCTGTCCCTCACCAATGGAGTGTCCAGCTACTTATGCAGGAGACTTGTCCATCTGGCTTTCATCACATCACCTCAGAGGTAAGGACTGAGGAGAGAGGGAAATCACACACTTGTAAATTGTAAGGTAAGAAATACAAACTCTGTCTCAGACCCAGAAAATCTTTTGTACACATTCAGAACAGAATTAATAAAGATAAATACTACCCAACAAGTGCCTGAGACTTGCTAGAAATTCCAACACCACTTCCCCCAAAACATTGTACTAGCCAGGTGCCTTAGGTGAGGTTATTGGGGAAACAGTCCCCGAGGCAGAGATTTCTGCGTAGGATGTGTATTGGGAAATACTCTTAGGAACAACAGAGTGAGGAAAGTAACACTGGGTTAGGGGAGAAATTGAGCTGTAATGAAATTGTAACAGAGGCCTCAGTCAATCCCATGGAGAGCTCCGGACATTTAGAGTTGTCCCAGATTCAGATCAAAAGGTTGAACCCCTAGAATTGGCCAGTCATTGAATACAAGTGGTCTCTAGGGAGAGGGTTTCCTTTGGCAGCTCTTCAAGAACAAGTCTGGAGGCAGACTCAGCTGAGAGCTATCAGAAGCAATATCCCGGCAAAGTTGAGACACGTGCCTTAGTCTTGAAGGGGGATCTGGGCAATGCACCATGGGAATTGCCACCAGATCACTTGCTCCAAATGTAGCCAGTTCTCACTTCTGAATCCAAGGCCTGCATGGATGTATCTGATGGGAGGAAACTTTCAGAAATATGGTGATCAGGAAAGGCATATCAAAATCCAAGTGTAGCCGCTGAGCTGCCAACAGGTGGCAGGATGGCTCAGGTGTAGTAAAAAAAAAAAGAAAGAAAGAAAAAAAAAAATCCAAGTGTACATTCCAATAAGGATTGACAAAGTGCTTCCCTGTCCATGATAGAAGGTGTCCATTATACTCAGTCTATCATCAGCTGGCTTCCAGTTCTCCATGTTATGCAACTGCATTTGCACAGGACACAGCAGAGGGGAGAGGGGTAGTGATGTGAGGGTTGGGCGCTGCTGATAGAAACCTAGGCACTTAGCAGTGGCAGTAGCCTGGTCAGCTTTTATGAAGGGCCACCCATGCTGAGCTACAAAACCCCCATATTAGCAAATATCAATAGTTATTTCAGACTGATGGTGAGAGCAGATATAGGCATGACATAGGGAAATAAAATAGCATTGCCTTATCTAAGTAAGGATTAACTTATCTTACCCTAGAAAGAAGTTAGTACAATCAGAATATTACAATCAAAATATAGCAAAGAGATTGGCAATATTATCTTTTAACAGGTTTTGGTATGAGTTTCCATTTTGTCCTTAAACAAACAAACAAACAAACAAACAAACAAACAAATAAATAAATACAAATTTAAAATAAAAAAGAATCATTGCAGGTAAAAAACCTGATTGAAAGCTATGTCAAACTTTCTGTAAGCTCAAAAGCTACCCATTTAGCCCAATATTATAAATATAAGCCTGGAAAATTTTTTTACATGTGCTAATCTGGATATATGCCAGAGACTATACCATATAAGTGGGGCAGCCTTCATCAAGCCAACTGCTATACGGTATAAAATATGATCATGGAATAAAGTATACTTCAATCAGAAAGCTGTGTTTTCACATCTAATAGACCCACTGTGACATGGTCTTGAGCCAAAATTCCATTTGTCACCTGACCTCACGACACCACTATCACTGGTGAAACACAAATACGTTCTGGGTATCAGCGTCACTTTTCTTTTGCTGATCTATCAAATGACCATATATTTAGAGGCCTAAAACAATGTCCATTTATTATCTCACTGTTCAGTGGGCCAAAATCAAGATGTTGCTTTCAGGATCAATCTGGTTGTTGAACAGAATTTAGATCCATTCATTTGTTGGACTGAGGTCCCCATTTCCTTGCTGGCTTTTATCCATGGTCATTCTCAGCTTCTAGAGGTCACCAGCATTCTTTGGCCCATGACTCCCTTCATCTTCAACACCAACAATGACTGATCAACTTCTCCTGCTTTGAATCTCCCTGACTTTTCCTTCTGATGCCTCTTTCTCTGTCTCCCTCTTGTGATGGTACTACAATGTAAGTTCTCAAGAATCATTTTTCAGTCAAGAAGCTCTGAGTTTGTGAACTAATTATGGGTAAGGAAATTGGTAAGACACCAAGCCTATATATGTGGCCAAAAAGGAGTGACAGTGTTGGAAAGTGGCACAATATAAACTTGGCTAAAACAAATCTCTAATCTTAACGAAGTTTTCAAACATCAGTTTCCTATAACAAAGTCATATCTCAAATAATGGTGATAATTTATAGTAATTTAAGCTAATTGCAACTTTATCTTAAGGGGTTGTATGATATAAAATGGAGAAACAAGACTACATATAAGATATTTTACATGTTTACATTTTGATGCATATATGTGTAATATTAAATGTTTTGTGTGTGTGTGTATATGTGTGTGTGTGGTTTGACAATATATGAGTAACAAGCTATAGGTATGATAGTAGACAGAAAATATTTAGTGTCCTATGCAAACTAAATAATGACTTGTATTTAAAAATGCACATCTATTACTGTACTTCATGTAAGAAAGTACTATGGTTCACATAAATAGTGTTATTTGTGTATTGACAAACCAAATACTTTGTTACATAATTTGATATTTTTAGATAGAATATATATTTGGTAGTATGAAATAGATTCCTAAACTAAGCTTGAAATGTATTTCTCTGTCTTGCAAGAGTCTGGCCATGCATGGTCCAAGGCTGGTATAAAGAATCTCTTCCACCAAATCATCTTGTTGGTCTGCTGTCCCTAGCATACTGTCCTTGTCTATATGGTCTAAGAGGACGTGCTACCATGTCCACATTCCAAGAAGCAGGCTAGAGGAAGGGGACAAAAGAGGGCAACTTCTCTCCCTTTATAAGCATGACTTACGAATATCCCACATCACTTCTGACCACATCCCATTTGTTACATGGCCACACACAGCTGCTAGAAAGGCTTGGACTACTACAGTCAACACTAAGACTGATTGCATTTATTAAGCAACAGCTTAGTTACTGTCCTGAGCCCTTGATGTAGGATTTTGTTTATTTTAATTTAATCTTCGCAACTAATATTAGGCCTACTTTACAACTGATTTGTCTGAAGTCACAAAGTTGGAAAACTAGTAGCAGAGCTCAACTTTCCTGATTCCTCGTTCTTTTCTCTTGCACTCTATTATACATTAGTGACAGTGTGATGATTTTTGAGCTTAGGGCAGAAGGGGTCTATACATGTAATATGATGTAGTCCTAAATACTAGGAAAGACAAATGAAATTATGTCTTTTCCAACAAGTGCTTTAGGCAGGACACCAATTTGGATGTCTTTAGACCCTTTCATTGAGAAGAATAATAAAAATGGGAGGCCATCCGATCTATAAATAATGTTAAGCCTGAAGATTTTTGCAACTAAATTCCACACATGAGAATGAGCATCTCTGAATTTCATGACCAGATGTTGACTTGATGATGCCAGCTGTAATTGTGCCTTTTCAGTCTCTGCCTAGAGCTTTCTATCCAGCACAAGTGCCTATAGCACATGAGGTACTTTAGCAAGCTCTCTGCTGACATTGCCCCCCAAAGATTCCCCTCTGCAGTGCATGATAAGCTTCCACTTAACCAGCATGATTTCGGTTGCTGGTGAGGCATTTAACAACAAGAACAACAAATACTTTATCAGAGAGTGCATAGTAATATAGAAAGAAAGAACTATGATACAGAAAGACATTTCATTTATGGAAAGCCTAGTATAGTTCAGGCATTGATGCGGGACACAGAGGAGAGTTTATAAAAATGATAATGGATTTAAATATATTTTTTAACAATTGAGCAACAGTAGTTTGTTAAGCTTGTACATTTTATGAGAACAGAGAATTGAGCTGAATATCAAGAGTGAAAAACTCACCCAGGAAATCTTGGCAGATGAGAAACGGAAACCTCCTGGCTCTAAGTAGGAAGGCTGATGTTAGAAACACATACAAAAGCAAACCATCCTGGTAAGAGAGTGCTATAATCTTAGATGCCTTTAGATCTAGAAATGATTCCAGGTTTCCAAGTGGCTCCATTTCCGACTTCTAAAAAGAGAAGAGAGAAAAGAATGGCAAACTGCTGTGCAAGCTGGGACAAATTCTTTTCCAGTGAAGGAAGTGTCATATGTGACATCTCATCACCCTTTGGTGGTCCTTCACCCTCATAAGGAAACATAACCAAAAACAAAGACAGAATTTCTCCTTCTGTAGCTGCTCATCACGCCATTTCATGGGAACAATCCCCTCTTTTACAATACTTTACTCTCAAGTAGCAATTATCAAATGTGGTAAATGGATTAAACATTTGTTCAGGGAGACAAACGGCTTAATCTGAGCACAAAGGTCTTCTAGAATGAAAGATGGAACATTTCATGCCCCTGGCTCCTAAGAGTTTATTGGCTTCTTGTATAACATACAGAAATAGACTGAAGAGATTTTGTGGTCACTGACACAAGGTCCAAAAAGGTTTTTAAGAGACAAAAGTGGATGGTTCTGTCATGAGCCAAGCAAATCTTTAGATGCACAGATGGCTACTCAAAATCCTTGCGTGTTGTGATTTGACATTTTCAATTAAAATTGAAGTTCAGAGTTCATCTTCAGAGGACTGACAGCATCTTTATCCCATACTTTCAAGCCAAAAGTTCTTCAGTGAATAGCAGCTGTGCAGACAAATGGTGAAGTGGTAGAAGCCAAGATGCTGTGACACAATCAAGATGTTTCTGTGCATTTCTGTTACATGCACAGCTGCATGTAATTCTGGTTCAGCTTGTGCTGCAGCTGTTTCCAGCACTTAGTCAATACCCCACACCATCCTGCCTCCATGAACCCATGATCTTCATATTCCAAGTAAAGTAAAGTGAACACGGGAAGCCTCTTAAATTTTTTTTTTTTAATCACGGTCTCCATGCCCACCACATGGAGTCTTTGCTTTCAGGTTCCTTCTGGCAAACATGATATACAGATTCCAGCATTTAACCCTGAAGCTGAAGTTGTTGAAGAAGCTCCCAACAGCCCCCTTGCTGGCCCTGGCAATTGCTAGAGGGAGAGGTTGGGGTTACGCCACAGAGCGAATCCCACTGACCATGCACCTGTCCCAGCTGCCAAGAGTAGACAGTTTCCTTTGGACATACCCATGTGGAAGTTGGTTTAGCCTTGGGTTCTATCATTACTGATGATGATTTAGGTGGAAGAAGAGACCCCAGCAATACTCTGGGGGGCTGTAGCACTCACAATTACTCTGCAGCAGTTCACAGCCTAGAGACCTGGCTAGGTGGCAGAGGCTGGCTTGGATTCCTGGGGGAGCTGGGCTGGACCTGAGTCAGCACAGGGGAAACAGAAGCCATGGAGGCCTCAGATCCTGGCATGGTTAGGCTGCATTTGCCGTCCTGGCTGGAGGCCTGGCCAAGGTTGGGCCTCTCCAAAAGCAGGGAATTCTTGCTTTGTGTTAGTGGAGAGGTCACTGTCCCTGGAGGGGACGGGGGTGGTGTTCTCCTCCAGGCTGACTAGGGGCTGGCAGGCACATTGGCAGTTCTCCTGGCCTTCCCCCCGACTCCTGGTACTCCTCAGACCCCTTATTTTCTGTGTTACAACTGTGAGTGTTCTTAGAATAAGAACTAAAAGTGAGAATGGCAGGCCTGTAGGAACTTCACTGCTTGGGGTTGGCAGAGATGCTATGCTGTACCTTATGGGATGGGAAAAAGTACTGGTATCAGTCAGATCAGCTGAAGGCTAGAGGTGATGATGTAGTCCTCTAGCTCAGGTCTCTTCTACCCCAGGAGTAGATAAGTGTCCATCACCTCCTCATATTGGGTTGTTGGAAAAGTCACGACGCATGTTTGCAACAGATGGCACTAGTCCATCTTTGGAAGTACTAGAGTGATTTGCATCTATGTTGTTGCTATGTCATTTGACAGCTAACAATTTTAGCTTTATTCTAAAAAAAATTGAGCAATTTGGTTGAGTTTTGGAGATTTTTACAACAAGTTGAAGATGGCAGACCAAACTGCATTTTTGCCATACTTTACTGTAATACTTCCATAAAGGGAAGAATGCGTGGCAAGCTTGTGAAAAGTTTTATGAAGTTTACAGTGACAATGCTCTACAAGAATGTCAGTGCCAATGATGGTTCACAAAATTCTGTGCTGGTGATTTTGATCTTAAAGATGCTCCTCAGTCAGGGATGCCCACCGAGGTTGATGAAGACAAAATAAAGGCATTGATCGAGTCAAACCCACATTACATGACACGAGACATTGCAGAAACATTGAACATCATCATTCAAGCATTCAGGACCACCTGAAGAAGCTGGGATACATAATCAAGCTCGATATTTGGGTTCCGTATGAGCTCAAAGAAGTTCATTTGATGGCACGTATAAACATCTGCAATATGCTCATTAAACGTGAGGAAAACAATCCTTTTTGAAGCAACTGATAACTGGTGATGAGAAGTAGACTGTTGACAACAATTTGGTGTGCAAATGGTCTTGGTCCCAACGTGATGATTTGCCTCAAACAACATCGAAAGCAGACATTCATCAGAGGAAGGTTATGCTCTCAGTGTGGTGGGATTTTAAATGTGTCGTGTTTTTCAAGCTCCTACCAAGGAATCAAACAATTAATTAGAATTTGTACTGTCGGCAGTTGGACAGTTTGAATGAATCCATTATCCAGAAATGTCCAGAGCTTGTTAATTGTAAAGAAGTTGTGTTCCATCGTGACAATGTGAGACCACACACAAGTTTGATCACTCGTCAATAATTATTGGAGCTTGGATGGGATGCGTTGCCATACCCACCATACTCACCTGCCCTTGCGCCATCAGACTTCCATTTGTTTCACTGTCTTCAAAACTCCTTGCGTGGTATAACGTTCAATTCAGATAAGGCTGTAAATCATCACCTTGTTCAGTTTTTCACCAATAAAGACAGGTCCTTCTATGAACGAGGAATTATGAAGCTCACTGAAAGATGGCAATAGGTTATAAAACAAAATGGTCAATATATCATTGATTGATCTTAGTTCTTTACATAAATCAATGACCTTTGAAAAACAGACAAAATACACGTCATTACTTTTCTGACAACCCATTACTTCTGGCTCATCAACGAGTGCTGGATATTTTCCTAGGTATAACCCTGGACATCATCAGCTAGGTATAGCCAGATGCTGGTAGTCAGGGAGTGACTTAATATAAGGCTCTTGTTCCTCATTTTCATAACCCAAATTACTTCATGGATCTATCATGATTTTCTCTAACATGTCTTTCTTGCTGTGATTGAGAATGATAAATTTCTGAGCAGGCTTTCATATTCCATGGACATGTAAAGCGTAATATGGTATTTTCTGTTACTATTGGCTCCTGCAGCTTCTTGAAATTCTGTCCATCAAAAGGTATAGGATGTACCTATACATCCTATAGGATGACTGGGCAGTGTGTATAGGATGACTTAAGATTCACACATACATCAGGAGTGTAGTCTACCTCTGGCCTTGGAAGAGTTCTGAGAAGCATAAGGAAGACTGCCACAGGAGGTGTTCAACTGGTTTCCAAAGGCAAATTTCTTGCTGAAAACAAAATCTGCAATCTTTAATTCATTTTATCACCCAAGAGCAAGTTTTCTGCCTTTAAGTCTCTATTAACAATAAACGTCTCGTAACAGTGCTGCACAGACTACCTGATGGAATTTGGCTCAGGCCTCTTTTTCTTTCCTATTGTCATGAGCCATTAGGTACTCAAACACCTCTCCTTCATGAGCATACTCCACGACAAGGCAGAGTGTTTCCCCAGTCTCTAGCATTTCAAGTAACTTCATTATGTTGGGATGGTTCAAAGGCTTCATGATTCTTCCTTCACAAGGTAGTTTCGAGAAGCTTAGTTCTATTGATTCTTGTCAATGATCTTCACAGCTACTTGTTTCCCAATGAAAATGTGTTTGGTGAAGCTACTCTTGGAGATGTTACTCTTGGAAATTTCCTTGAGAAATCAGTAGCTGCTGATATGGGTGTCTTCCTCAGCAGACATGGCTGCCTGAGAGGCACTGTAGCACGGTGCACTTACTGCTAGGCTTGGAGTCAAGGAAACAGCTATATGGACCTCAGGGGGAAAATATTCCAGGCAGAAGGAGAAGCTAGTGAAGAGCCTGGAGCTGGGAGTGTGCCTGTCATACTCAAGGAACAAGAAGTCCCATAGCTAGAAAGGAATGAGCAGGGGGTAAAATAGTAGTAGGTTGTGTCAGAGAGTTAACAGGGATGGATGGGGAGAAGAGAAAAAGCACGCAGGACTATATCCAACAAACTATATCCAACAAACGATTCATGACCAAAATCTATAAGGAATACCTCCAAGCCAATAAGAAAAATGTGGGCAACCCAAGAGAAATATGGGCTAAAGACCCAGAAATCTCCAGAGATCCAAATAACACTCTCTTTCAAATCTTTGCTCTAATGTCACCTTCTTAGAGAGGCCTCCCCTGATCTCCCTATTTGGTCTTGGAATACTTCTTACATGTCCTATCTATCAAGTCCATTTACAGATTTTTTTTTTCTTAATTTTGCATTATGAACATTTTCAAACACAGGACATTAAAAAAATAGTGTAGAGACTTGGTAACATATCTATTATCTGACATTAATAATTATGAACATTG
>NW_017732390.1:424645-431058 GCF_001890085.2 Hipposideros armiger | reverse complement strand
CCTAAAATTAAGAATATAAAAAGCCACATCAAGACTAGTAGGAGGGGCAGAGATGCGCAAAGGGTGGACCCGACATCCATGTGTGGTGGTTAAGAGTGAGGACGGGTAGCTTGATGGAGAGGTCCCCATGAGGAGCAAGGGGTTCCAGCCCCATGCCAGGGTCCCCATCCCAGGATTCCCGTACCAGGAAGAAAATTCCCCATAACTTCTGGCTGTGAAAACTAGCAGAGACTATGGCTGAATGAAACAGGGCTGCTGGAGTCCTAGGTGTTCCTCTCTTAAAGGGCCAGCACATAGACCTACTCACTGATAGACTCACTCATTCTGAGTTTCAGTGCTGGGGCAGGGACTCAAAGAGCACCAGGGACATATGAGGAGGAACTGAATTGTCTGTCTTCAAGTAAGGCCTGGAGAGGTAGGTGGCAGGTGCCATTGTTCCTTGACTGAGCCCTCCCCCCATACAGCCTGCTGGCATGACTGGGCACCAAACCTGAGTCTCCATCAACCTGGATAACACTGTTAGCCCCATCCTGGTAATTCCCTGAAACCCCATTCCACCCAATTTGCAGGCCCACACAAGCAGTTTCAAGCAGCTTTTCCATAAAAACAGCCTGTATCAGCTCTCACTGTGAAATTTCCTAAAATCTCTCAAAGGTCCACAAACCACAAGCAAGCAGCATCTGGCTTTGGCATGCCCTATACCTCTTGCTAAACAGCCCCTAGCTATACACTAGAGGCAGCCAACCTTGGTCTGGATCTTAGCATTTCCTATGCACTTCCAAGCCTAGAACAAGCAGCAACCATTTACAGATCACTTTGTAGCTCCTACCAGGTGGCCCAAGGCTGGGCACAGGCAGCAGCTGACCTTGGCCTACACCAGAGCTCCTCTCCAGAGGCCCCAGAACCAATGTACCCAGTGGCCAGGTTCTGACCACATGAGAGAACCACCCAACTACCTCCACAAATGACACACCCAGAGGGCAGACATGGCAGGTACCAGATATAACACAAAGAAAGAATGAGTCAGAAATGAAGAATGCAATAACTGAAATGAAGAATACATTAGAGGCAATCGATAACAGTTTAGATTGAAGGAGAAGATTAAAGCAGCGATACGAAAAACAAGGTAGTAGAAAACAACCCATTGGAACAGCAAAAAGAACAAAGAATCCAAAAAAATGAGGATAGTTCAAGGGACCTCTGGGACAAAACAAAGGAAATAGACTTACAAGTCCAGGGAGTGCAGAGAGTCCCAAACAAGATGCAACCAAACAGGCTCACAGCAAGACACATTATAATCAAAGTGCCAAAGGTTAAAGACAGAGAGAATCTTGAAATCAGCAAGAGAAAAGCAATTAGTTACCTACAAGGGAGTTCCCATAAGTCTGTCATCAGATTTTCAATAGAAATTTTGCAGGCCAGAAGGGATTGGCGCAAAATAATCAAAGTGATGAAAAGCAAGGACCTACAGCCAAGATTACTCTAACCAGCAAAACTATCATTTAGAACTGAAGGAGAGATACAGAGCTTTCCAGACAAGAAAAAGCTAAAGGACTTCATTACCACCAAATCAGTATTACAAGAAATGTTAAAGAGACTTCTTTAAGAAGAAAAGATTTAAAAAAATGAATAAAATGGCAATAACGACATACCTATCAATAATTACTTTTAATGTAAATGGATTAAATGATCTAATCAGTAGACATAGGGTGAATGAATGGGTAAGAAAACAAGACCCAAAGATATGCTGCTTATAAGAGACCCACTTCAGATCAAAAGACACACGCAGACTGAAAGTAAATGGACGGGAAAAGATATTTCATGTAAATAGAAATGAAAATAAGCGGGGTAGCAATGCTTATATCAGAAAAAAAAAATGTACTTTTAAAACAAAGGCTGTGACAAGAGACAGAGAAAGAACCAGCAATTCCACTTTTGGGTGTTTATCTGAAGAAACCCAAAACATTATTTGAAAGGACATGTGCATCCATTTGTTCATTGCAGCATTGTTTACAATAGCCAAGATATGGAGACAACCTGGGTGTCCATCAATGGTTGAATGAACAAAGAAGAGATGATGCATTTATACAATGGAATATTACTCAACCATAAAAAAGAATGAAAGCTTACCATTTGCAACAGCATGGATAGACCTAGAGCCGTGGTTCTCAACCTATCAGTCGCAACCCCTTTGGGGGTTGAANTGTTAACATACCTGTCAATATTCAAATTTCCCAGTTGTCTCAAAGATATCTTGTTTCAGTTGATATATTTGTCTAAAGTTCCATTCAAGGTTAAAAAGTAATAATTACCTTCTTACCTTTTGTCCTAGCTTTCAAGCACTATTCACAGTATCTTTTAATTTTGTTTTAAAAAATAGAGGAATTGTATGCATGTTCTGTAAAAGCAGAAGCTGAAGTAAAATCAGTTCCAAATATGGTTTTCCTTCAATATCATGATTATTCAGACTATTTATTGGAATGCAGAGCTACAGAAGATATGCCAAGATTCTCATATCTTAAAAATCTAAGTAAAAATATATTTGCAATCCCCAGAGTGGATAACTTCAAAGTTTATATAAATATGCTGCATTGTGAAAAATTTCTCAATAAAAAAATTATCAAATGTACTCTAATTCTCATATTAAGAACCATACAATAAAGTTCACAATTAGGATACATGATTATTTCAAGAAATCACCTTTCATACCAATCCATTAAAAAAAAATGTATTAAATTCTTCTTGTTCAAATCCGGTATCTATAATATGTGCTGCTGCTATTCAAAGGCTATTAAACCTAAAATGTTTATTTATATTACCTTAGACTCCAATGTTCACATAGATTTAAGCAGGATTTTGTAAAGGATATTTTGGCACGGGCAGAGTAAGGCAACTGAGTTGAGACGAAAATATATTAAACTGGGAAGTAAGAGATAAAAGTTCTGGAATATTCTCTATTTTTAACTAGATACTTGATATTAGGGAAATCAACAATTCTTTTCTTCAGCATCCTTCTCTATCATGAAATAAAAACACTTGTCCTATTTAGTTCATAGGGTTGTGAGCTTTCTTTGTAAAATGAGACTTCTTGAAAGATACCAATAACATTTTCTTCCCCAACAAACCATCTTTTTGACAGACTGTTTTCAACAAATGTGTTTTATAACTGACTCCTTTCAATTCCTTTTCAGAAACTATAGGCATACACATTTAAGTTTGAATTTAAAATAACACAATTTTGTTCTAAAGTTCCCAAGATTGACTTTTCAATACCCGATGAGTTTAGTGGCTATAAACATTGAGGTAGCCGTGGCCTTCTACAATGGACTAGAGTCATTCTTTCCAGTCACAGTTACATCCAAGTGTATTTCACCACTCTCTCCACACACTGATTGAAATACAGTATTGTGGCGCTTGCAGCAACTTTAAAGACACCCATTGTCCTCATTTCAAAGTTCAGCCAAATCCAGTGCTTGTTACCAAAGTACCCAAGTAGGATGGTACTTAACTTGACTTTTGAAAGTATTTCCATATAAATGTTACTTTCTCCACTTTTTCTTTCAAAATTAATCTTCCCTGTTGTCTCTCCTCTATTTTTCTTAAAAAAAAAACAAAACCTGTAGGAAAACAAACAGCTGGCTCTTCTACCATTCTCTCAGAGATGGGCCTGAAGGACACTGTCAAAGGAGATAAGGCGATGATTGTATCTGACTATTCTAGTGTCTCTTTACAATTCAACCTTTTTTTGTTTGGTTGGTTTTTAAGTTTTGTTTTAACTATGCACCATCATGTTGGGATAATGAATTTTGTAGGTTTATAACCTGGTATGTACTGTGGTATTATATTTGCTTTCATTCTGTTTAAAACCACCTCTTCTTAACAAGAGGGGCCTGAGGTCTGCTGGAAGTAGGCACAGAGGCTCTGAGAATATATCCAGGCTGTGATTTGAATAGGGTGAACCAGGAGCTGGGCTGGAATAGAATGCAAATTCAAGAAAAGGCGGGCATTTGAAAATAGAGCTGCCAAGGCTGGCTAATTTGGTGTGAGCTGCTTAGACAACAAATCGAGGGCTCACTTCAGAAGAAACTCTGAGAGCTTTCCTGTACATTGTTTAAGAAGTCAAACACAAAGAATCAATTGAGTCTCTGCCATTTCCTGTTTATTCCTGTCTGCCCATTTTACAAACATGATCATCAGGAGTCTTACTGGGTTTGGTATCAGATTTCACATTTTGATATATATAAGGAAAGTTTTCATGAACCTAGTAGAATTTCTTAGATTTGTCTTTCTCTGATTAAGAATTGTAACAGCCTCATACTTTATAGGTTTCTCTTGCTCTTATTAATATAGCTTGTCATTTAAACAATATTTTAATTGCTTTTCCATTGGTGCTTTGCTATGTATAAGTTTTTATTTGAGATCAATTGTGTTTGCTAAATATTCAATAATATATATTTCAACTGTAAGCTTGCTGCTTATTGGTTTTCTTTTTTTTCTAACATTTACTTTCTAATTTTTCTAAACTCAAATATCTATAAAATGAATTTGTTAGGCCTTTTTTCTTACTTTAAATAAAGCATACCAGGGCTGGCCGAGTGGCTCAGTTGGTTAAGAGCTTGCTCAAGAGTTTGAGCGTGAGCAACAGTGGTTAGATGCCCGGCCCGAGCTGAGCAGCCGCTGAGCTGCCAACAGGTGGCAGGATGGCTCAGCTTAAAAAAAAAAAGTAAATAAAGCATACCATTCATTTTTTTAATAAAGGTAGTATATATACAGAACACATACATTCTTTATGAAGTAAACACAATATAGAAACCAGTCTTTCCTTCAGCTTAACAAAAGAGAAATTCAGACAACTGCATGTTGTAAACCTTAGAGGGACTAATATAAAAATAAAATGTGTAAGTATAGCTAGAAACTCAATAATGGAAATAAAATGGAACACTAAAATATACTAAATTCATTAAATGAAAAGAATAAAGAAAAAAATAATAAAGAATAGATGGAATAAACTGAAAATAATAGAAAGATGGCAGCTACATGCCCAACCAGATTAATAATTACTTTAAATTTAAATGGTCCAAACCAGGTGTTCACAAACTATGTCCAATGGGCAAAATCCAGCCTGTCACTTGTTTTTGCAAATAAAGTTTTATTGGAACACAGACATCCTCGTTTGTTTATGCATTGTTTGTGTATACTTTGACCCTACAACAATAAAGCTGAACAGATGTAAGGAGAGACTATAGGACTTTCAAAGCTTAAAATATTTACGATCTAAATCTTTACAGAAAAAGTTTTCTGACCTCTGGTCTAAAAACTCCAATTAAAAACAGAAATTGCCAGACTGGATAAAAACCAAGATTCAATAATATACTGCCTATAAGAAATCTTTACACTTCTGTTGTAAAGATGAAGATAAAAGTCAAAAGATGGAAAAAAGTACAGACATACCTCAGAGACATTACAGGTTTTGTTCCAGACCACCACATAAAGCAAATATCAAAATAAAGCGAGTCATAATCTTTTGGCTGGTGGAGGGTATTGTCTTCAGTTTGTAAAAAATGCAACATCTGTGAAGTGAAATAAAATGAGGCACAATAAAATGAGGTATGTCTGTATTATTTTGCAGATTATTTTCAAAAGAATGCTGGGTGTCTATATTAACTTCAGACAGTGTATTTCAGAACAAAGACTATTATCATGGGTAAAAAAGGAGTATTTATAACCAAAAAAAAAGGATCAATTCATCAAGAAGACAACATTCATAAATGTGTATGCACACTGTAAGAGAGCTACAAAACAGATGAAGCAAAAACTGACAGAACTGAAAGGAAACACAAATCCACAATTATGGTTGGAGATTTCTAGTCTCCTCTTTTGGCAATTCAAAGAACAATTACACAGACGATCACTGAGAATAGAGAAAACTTGAACAATGCTATTAACCAATATGGTTTAATTTATGAAACACTCCATCTGGTGACAGTAGAATACATTCCTTTCAAGTGTAAATGATACATTTTTACAATACACCATGTGCTGCTCCATAAATTTAACCTCATTTAAATTTAAAAGAATTGACAGATTTTTTTTTTCTGGCAAGGAAAATAAATTAGAATCCAATAAAAAAGAAATCTGAAAAATATTCAAATAGGTGGAAATTAAATAACACAGTTTTAAATAATACATCAATAAAAAAGAAATCACAAGAGGAGTTAAAAAATTATTTAAACTTAATAAAAATGAAAAACAGCATATGAAAATTTCAGGATGCAAGTAAAGTATTGCTTAGAGGAAAAATTGATACCTTCAAATATTTATATCAGAAAATAAGAAAGGTCTAAAGTCAATTGAACAGTATCTACCTTAAAAATCCAGAAAGGAAAGAGCAAATTAAATCCAAAGTAAGTCAA
>NW_017732390.1:412000-418040 GCF_001890085.2 Hipposideros armiger | reverse complement strand
TGTAGGACTCTAAAATCTGCCTGGAGCCATTAACATTTCATGGGAACAGACAACAGCATTCATTTTTTATTCTCTAGGTGTTGAGATGGTGATCATTTATGTGAGATAATGCCTCTAAAATTTTAACTAATTTGCCTTAAAATGAACAACAAAATAATGAAGCATAAAACTAATTGGAACCAACTTTCTTTCCCCCCTTTTTCCTACCT
The DNA here is from genome assembly GCF_001890085.2 of Hipposideros armiger. NCBI lineage: Eukaryota > Metazoa > Chordata > Mammalia > Chiroptera > Hipposideridae > Hipposideros > Hipposideros armiger. The sequence continues at coordinate 417,831 of NW_017732390.1, read as the reverse complement.
AGGGGCCACTTATTCCTATGAAGGCTTAAAAAGATTTTCCACTATTTCCTATTTTTTGATAAGTGTGAAGCAGTCTTTATTAGTTAAATAAAAGCCAGAATAGCTGCTGATACTTACATTTAGAAAAGCTAATAAAGAAAAGTAAGTTTTCTTAAAGTGGAGTCAAATACATTTTTATCAAAGGGATCCCTGGGCAGGTAGATTAGACATAAAGAATCTTGGATGTTTCTGAAATTTTATCAGAAAATGTCTGCTTTGTTTTAACATTCTTTCCTTTTATCCACAGCGAATACCAACTTTAACCACAGACTTCTTCTTCTACATTATTTATTTTCATATGCAAAATGCTACTTAGCATTAACATCTTACATCTAAAAATAGTAAGCTAATTCACAAGATCTGCTATAAAAGCAATCCTCCAACACTACACTCTGTCCCTTATCCTTGTTATCCCTTTTTTTTAAACTAGACCCTCTGTTTCCCTGGACACATAATTATGGTAGCAAAACATGGAGGAATATTAAATACATTTTGACCTTTTCACTTATATGGGCACAGGAGGTTCATCTTTTAAAAGCACATAAGTCCCCTGCTATGATGAAAACATATTCTACTTGGCAAGGCCATCCCAGCCCCAATAACTACCATTCTGGGCTCTCACTGGTTCTTTTCTGAATAACATCGGAAGTGTATTTCTTGACTACAGTTAAGCCTTGCCCAAATTACCCTTGAGGATGTGTTCTTTCTACTGAGTCACTTCCTACCAAGCAAGCTTCCCCATTTCCCTTTTGCCCTTCAGTTATGAAAGTACCAAGCAATCCCTTCCCCTGCCACCAAAGTACTGAGCAATCCTCAAAGGCTCAATTGTCCAATTCTTCCTTGTACAAAAGTTTAATGACTCCTAGAAAAGAACATACATTTCTGAAATTACATTTAAAACTCTTGATTTTATTACTTTCTATCACTTCTTCACTCCTCATTTGGGACGAGTTATTAAATATATTTCTTAATCTCTGGATCTGAAAATACTTGTTTTATTATATTGCCAGAGGAGGAACCAATGTTAAATGAAGCCTTTGTGGGGTAACCAATGTTAAATGAATTAAACAAGGAGGCCATTAGACTAAGGTGGCTTCAATGCCTTAGTAGACTAAGAAAACCAAAACCTAAGCCTAAAAAGCCTTAAGATAAAGAAAACAAACCCTAAGAACAACTAATCACAAATAGCCAATTAGCCTTTACCAAATAAGGCAACCCCTTAAGCTATAACCAAACAAATAATTTCCTTGTTTTTGTTTCCACTTCTCTATGTCTTTCCCCAGCTCCTGTAGCTGAAGCACTCCTAACTTCTGGTTTGGCACTGCCCCAGTTAGAATCTATTTTTTCTCAAGTAAACTCTTAATGTTTCTACTATGCCGCCGTTTACTTTTTAATACCACAAGCAAAAGTAATGTGAGTTAGACACTGTTGCCCAAGCTCCTCCCCTTTTTAATAATTCTTAAAGGCGGTTCAGAGCATAATTTTATTTTAAGGATTTTTGTTATCACAAAATTTATCATAAGGAGAAATAGGGGAAATCACTTAAAATAAATGGGAGCAAAATACTTATAACAACTTACTTAGCTTTTAGTTCTCATAGGACAGGACAATAACGATGGAACATGGTCTAGTGTTTGAAGACAGAAGGAACCTAGGTTTGAATCCTTACTGTCTCCTAATTCCTTTGTAACAAGAACAATCTGTACTGGGGATTCTTTAATCTGCAAAATGAATAAATTTACATACATCATATAGTTAATTCCAAGATTAATAAAGGTCTTATTAAAGTTTACAGAATCAATTTTGTTGTTAAAAAATCCCTAGGAGATGTCACAGGTGGAAAAAAAAAGTTTCAAATTGATTGCCTTCTAAATCCAACTAAACACAGATCCTCACTTTCCTGTTGAAAAACATGTAACTTGAACCCTTTGTTTTAGATATAAAAAAATTAATTCAGGGAAGTTATGTGATTCATCCGTGGTCACATGTCACATATCTCTCTTTGCTTTTTTTTTTCTTTTTTAATCAAAATGACTTTATGAGACTTTCGAAATCTATTTATTCAAAATTCCTCTCTGAAGACCTAGTTCTGGGAAGGCAGAACCCAAGAATAATTTAATGAGTAGGAAGAGTAATGTTCCTTATTTCAAAAATGTTATTTGGGACAAAATAAAATTTCCTATGTAGCTTTTTAAGTAAAGTTTTGTTAAAACATTCCTTCCAGCTCAATTTAACTAAAGTGGGGGTTTATTTCTGGTCTTTTCCCTTAAAGCTACAGACAGACTCTCAATTTGTTTTCCTTGGTGTTCCTCATTATGCCCCACAGCCCTCAAAGTTTAGACTCCATGCTTTAACCACAGAGCTGCTCATTTCTTGTGTTGACATTTTATACAATGTACTGGACCAGGATTATAGAATATGTGGTTTGACTACTCATTGTAATCTTTACATAATGATAAGAAAAACTTTTTGCCTCCCCCAGACACAACACACGGAACCTAAACCCACCGATGGGCCAGATCTGTAACTGTGGAATACCAGGAGTGAGCTTCCAACCTCTCTTTTGACAATAATAATGTTTTCAATCTGAAGAAGTAATCAAAGCTCTTAGCCAGGGCACTTTAACTAGATAAACTGAGCCACATGAAGGTAAAGCAGATAGGCAAGACATCAAAATATCAATGGCTTCATTAACTGTGGTTTCAACTTAAGAAAACTGTTTTTTTTTTCCCTTTAGATAATTAAATTTTAAGGATATAAGTCTAATCATATTTACAAAACTGAAAAAAAAATGTTCAGGCTAAACATATATAGTAATAGTTTATATGATAAATATAATGAAAAAAAGTTTATCATAGCGTCTTTGTGTGTGTGTGTGTGTGTGTGTGTGTGNAGTTACATTACAGTAACTCTACTCCTGATACCCAAGAGAAATGAAAACATATCTGCACACAGATTTGTAAATAAGTGTGCATAGAAGTATTATTCAGGATAGTTCCACCTTGAAAATAACCCATGTTTCCATAAACAGGTAAACGACTACAGTCATACAAAGGACTACTATTCAGCAACAAAAAAAGTAATCAACTGTTGATAAACACAACATCATGGATGAATCTCAAAAATATTATACTGAAAACCAGAAACAAAAGATTATATAATGTATGATTCCATTTATATGTAACTCTACAAAAGAAAATTCTCATCTATAATGGTAGAAAGCAGATGAGAGGTTACCTGGAGCTGGAAGACATAAATTGTCGAAGAGAAGGCACAAGAAAACGTTTGGGAGGTCATGGAAATATTCTATATCTTAATTGTGGTGGGTGTTTCATGGGCACATACATTTGACACAGCCTATCAAAATATACACTTACACTGGATAGATTTTATTGTATGTAAATTATGCCTCAACAAAGTTGAGGGCTTTGCTAGCCAATTATATTTATTAAATATATACAATAAATGAAATCAAGTTTCAGTTTATATTTTAGCTTTATGTAAGTGCAAAGAAAAGGGGAGATAAGAGGAAGGCTGGACACAGAAAAAATATATAATGCAGACCAATTTCAGGCTATTTTGAACTTGTGAAATGAGGAGGGGGGAAATAGTTATTTATTTGGATATAGTTTTATATTTTCATTTGAAGTATCTTTTGAGTAATCAGAAGCACAAAACCATTGCAATTATTTTTGCCCTCAGAATTTTCTTTCCCCTGAGTAACATTATGTACAAATTTCATTTCATAGGCATTTAGACAGATTTTCATGTAAATACATATTTGGGAAAGAATGTTTTCTTGCCAATTTCCAATGAGGAAATTAGATAATACTAGGCACAAAAAAGTTATGTGGTTGAATATTTTTCTTTAATATCCATGCCAAAAGACCAGAATTTCTAATATTCAACAAGCTTTTTTAATTTCACCAAGTTAGTCTTGTGGAATGCAGAACGTGGTTCCAGAAAACCACATTATTCCACTGACAATTAGATAACATGGTCATGTCCTTAGAAAGCAACACTATTAGTGTAATATTAGAAAAAAAGAAAAAAAGAAAATTATGAATAATGATTTTTCTTAGCAACCTATGTATTTTTTTCCTATTGCCCACTTTCCCACTTTTTCTCCAAACTGACTGTACTGTTTAATGTTTCAAGGCATTAAATTAATTTGAATGCTTAAAATTTTTCAAAGCCTAATTTCCCTATTTACTATAAAACAAAATGTGATTTTAGGATATTAACAAAGACATCACAGTGACTTTTGTTTTTCAGAAATTTTCAAATAAAAAAATACATTTGAATATATCATTTGTTATACAGACATAGCAACTTTTATTAAAATAATAAAAATCAGTTTTGTGAGAATCACAGAATAAATACTTTCACTTAGCTCCAGGGGGTTATTAAATAAAAATCCTCCCCCCAAAGTGCTAAAAATGCACAATTAGTTGCAATTCTCAGCAATGATGAGGCTTGATTCCACACAAGTCAAATAGATTTATTCACATACTCATTTATTCCCATATCACAGTTATCAGGAAGCAGAGGAACTGTGCAACACTCCTTATGGGCACATCCAATCATGATCACTGAAGCCACCAATCTGGAGGATAGGCAGCCTGTTTAGTTAATGTAAAAAGACAGGCAATTCCCTAGCTGATCTGGGGCAACGGTGGTGTTACCATTGGTGACAATGGCATTAAAGTAGCAAGGGTGAATATACCAAATTCTTTATACATCCACAGTTAAGTGATGGTAGGATAACCCAATGATGAGGCTTCATTAATCCTTATAGCAGACTAGAGAAAGGGTTAGGATCAAAGTCTGAGATGAGATCTGATTGTTGACTACATGGGTGAAACTTGTCCCAATACTTTAGCCATTAGCCATTAATGACAAGATAGTGGCTAGCCTGAGATCTCCAGCTCCACTGGTAATCATAACAGTTCACCTCTAATGGGTTCCTACTATGTGCCAGCACTTGTTCTATATTTGAAAATTAATTATCACATTTGGAAACAATCCTCAGAGATATGATTGCCATTCTCTTTTCAGAGATGAGAATACTGGTGCTTATCACGACTAAGTTCAAAGCCACACTGCTAGGAAATGTTGGCAGTTCTGTCCAAAACCTATGCTGCTAAAGACCTTCCTGGTTCCCCTGTATTGCTCTCATCATTGGTGAAGTTGAATAGAATAAGCCCATCATCAGAAAGTTGTAATAATGATAGCTAATAGTTATTGAGTATTTATTGTGTTCCAGGTACTCCACTAAGAATTTTACTCAACTTACCAACATCCTAGGCTTATGGGCATCAGCATCACCCTCCTTCATATAATCATTAGACGGTTCAAAAAGAATTTCAAATCAAGCCTTGAAGAGGTATACAAGAAAACATATTTCCAAACACTGCATGAAGCTGCCCTTAACAAGCTCAGAGACTCATGAGGGAGGGTGACAAGGAACAATTACAAAACAGGGTTAAAAACAAAATGCCATCTTGGGTGAATGCATAGGATGTTAGTGGAACACTTATGTTAGGTCCCAAAATTGACCTGGGATACTCACTCTGAATGAAACCTACAAATGACATTTCAGAGGACAGAAAAAAAAGTAGTGCAATGTCTTCCAACAGAGCTAGATAAATTGTAAGGCAGAGAAGAATTACGCCAGATGAACATGGACATATATTAGGTGACCTCCAATGACTAACTAAACATTGCATTGCAACATGGACTATATAGAGAACACATTTTCAGATGAAACACACAGGTTTTGGAGCCTGGCA
>NW_017732390.1:352374-407830 GCF_001890085.2 Hipposideros armiger | reverse complement strand
AAATATGGTCACACAGAGGTTACAAACTCAACAAATGAATTTGGGAGGGACACAATTCAGTCCATAGCATCATCCTCCACATTTCTATAGCACTTGCTCCTTTCTTAGGATGGATGTATTGGAATCACTTGTTTTCTTACCTGGGCCTCATCAGACATGAGTTCTGTGGGGTCAGACTCTGTAACGATATTGCCATTGTATCCCTTGCACAGTAACTGGCGTTTAAGGGCCATGTGATCCATGCTGGTGGAATGAAGAAATGATACCAACTACCTATTCTGCTTCTTTACCAGGTCTTAACAGCAAATGCCATAACTAACAGGGATAGTTAGGCCTAAGCAGATACCTGGGGCTTCGTTGGAGATAAAAACATCAAAATAAACCTTATGCCAATTCAGCTACTGAATGTCATGGACTTCAGTCTCCTCCAAGGTCCTCATCAGAGTGGTAGGATGACATGTCAGTAAAGCTAAACACTGATCAACAGCCATTTCTGGGCCAGGAAGCAGGTGCTGAAGACCTGTTTAGGTGAGTTGCACACCCGCTGAATTTCTAAGTTCTTATTTCAAACAAGTTATTTAAGAATAGGGTACATAAACTTATACTCACTAAATAAGTGACCATTTGATATGGATAATATACTCAACAATCAGTTAAAATTAAGTATATATAAAAAAAGACACTGCAATCCAGCTTGTACAAAACTTTATTGTACTTTGAATAACAGGCAAGTACAAAATTTAGAGAATGATATGAATGAAATATCTCAAATTATATTTCTTACAAAAGCATTAAGTACAGTATAAAAGACTGTTTATAGTAATTTAAAGTCTACTAAAAATATCAAGACATAGTAGGAACCGAGGAGTTTCCATTCAACTACAGCATTTATTCCCATTAGCTTTGTTACAATGAAAGTTAACATATATGAACATACACAAGTAATAAGTGAAATGGAAAATGAAGGCATACAACAGACATTCCAATTACTCAGCAAGTATGAAGAAGAAAGTCTTTTTAGTATTTCTGAACTTCTGTTTTCTTTGAACACACTGAACAAGGACAATGAAATGTTTTTTCTAAAATGTTTCAATATTACATAATTTTGGCCATTCCCTGTGTCATCAATACTTTTTAGCTTAGCCATTCATCAAATTTGATAATTTGCACATGAAATAAGTAGCACACTAGTCTTATTCAGAGGTAATACTCAAAACATTGAATGCCCAGCAGTCCATCGCTCCATCCAATAGGCACAGACACTGGAGTAAATGATTGGGATAGCAATGAGGTCTGTCCAGCTGAATGTCAGCCCTGATCTTATTTCCAATTACCAGATACATGTTTTGGCTAATGTAGAAGCGTGAGTCATGAGATATGAAACATGAAATTTACACAGACATGAGATTGAAGTCAAATACTCAGCTACATGGAGGTGGAATGTGAAATATTTCACAGTGACTAAAATGGACTAACAGGAAATGGGGTTTTTCATGCTCAACTTTGATTAAAACCAATGGACTTACAAGAAACCCTGGAGATTTAGTTAACGCTACTAATTGAAAGGCTCCCAATTACTGAGGAGACTCTAAAATCAGTATGTGAGCTTTCATATATTTTTCCTTTAAGGAAAACAGTAATAACAAAAACACCGAGGTACTTGAGTTTCTTTTCAAGGGATTACTGTTGGTTATCTTCCTGAGATGCAAAAGACCACAAAAGAAAAGCACCATGCCTAGGTTGCTGAATGAGGCATCAGACACTAATAGTTTGGTCCTTTTCTAAATGGATCTCTTCCGACAATTACACTAAAACATAGTGATGGATCACAGATGCCAGGGGGGCCTTGTTGCCCCTGGATGCCAGGTTTTCCATGATCTCCATCTTTGCCAGGGAGACCTGGGTCACCTTGAGGACCTTCTTTGCTTATCCCAGGAGGGCCCTCTGGACCTAAGATGGGACATTAACAATGTTTTAACAGAGAAGTTCTGTTTTTGATGGCGATATAGCTGATTCTGTAAGATATTTAAACTGAAAAAAAAAAATTTCTTGAAAATTGTACCCATTTGCACTGATGTGAAAAAAGGAGGTATTTTCTTGCTAATTCTACATACCATCCACTTTGAAAAGGACCATCCAAAAGTAATCAGTAATTTTTGTAAAATTAAGCTAAGCTATATTACTGTAGGAATCGTGCTACTGATTAAGATATTGAACTAACATTCTAACATTTCAGTTTGTGGGTTCTAAAGTTATATCTTCCTTTCAGTATATTTTTTTGCCAATATTATTATAAATTAGCAGGTGATATATAGGTAAGTTAAAACTCTAATGAAGCCACTTTTGAGTCATGTTTGCAAATGACTATTACTGGTACACATATTTTTTTAGTTTGCACATTTAAATACAGGACATTAAAAAAAAAATGTCCTGACCATAGCATAATAGTGATCAGTACATGTAGGTGTTATAGCACTAATTTGTGAACCATAGACTAATTAGCATGCTCAAAGAAAGGAGAGTTAATTTAGGGTGGCCTTTTAAAATTGATGCCTCAAAACAACAAAAGCAAAATATTCAGGTTTGGAGATGGAGCAGAGCGCTTTGGGTCACTTCCTACTACTACTACTTCCTGTTACTAGTACTACTAATAAACATTTATTGAACACTTAACTATAATTGTAGATATTGCTCTATGAGAGTTACATAAACAGTGTTAAATTATTTGATTCATCCAAAATCCTCATGAGGTAATAGCATCCTCTAAAATAATAGCATACATTTATTGAAAATATAACCATGAATGTCATGTACTGCCCTAAAAGGACTACATGTTTTAACTCATTTAATCTTCCAACAATGTCATAATACAGAAAATATATCATCACCATTTTACAAATGAGGAAAACTGAGCAAGGCAAATTTAAATAGCACAGCTAGCAGACGGTGACTTAAGAGTCTTGGTTTCAAATTATTTGGCAGATTTATGACAATTTTCTTAAAGCAAAATGTGCAGCAACACTTATGAGCATATACCAACTCTTACCTGGTGGACCAGGGGGACCTTGCTCTCCAGGGTACCCAAACCCTTGGCTCCCCTTTGCCCCAGTTCTTCCTGGTAGGCCTGCAGTGTCAAAGATGGTAATAAGCGATTTTTTTCTGTAAAATCACTGCCTCCTAGATTATTTCTTTCAAAGCTGTTAATACACACATTGAAAGAAAAGCAAATCTTTTTAAAATAGCTTGCTACCTATTTATTATTACTAATGGAAAACAACATTTTTGAAGCCAAAATTTATAAAATTATTAGTGGTTTACAAATATTTAATGGGGACTAAATATTAAGAAAGAAAAATGGTCTGGCTTTATTAGCCCTTTCTGTTAATCATAATTTTTTTATTGCTTTGATGAAACATCTAAATTGTTCACATAATATTAAATTTATAGGGAAGAATTATCAATCAACTCTTCACATAACATTTAAAGGCAAAGAGAAGTAAGTTAGTTGTGGGCTATTAGGAAGTTTGGTTGCAAAACATAATTTTTTCAATAATTAAAAAACTGAATAATTTTTATAACAAAGTTATCAATGTCAAAACAAAGGAAGTGACATCTCTGATTTTCTATTTAAATATTTTATTAGTCTCAAGTAAAATTTCTAAGCACATTGTCAACATGTTCTAATTTGTGATTTCTCATGCTTCATAAGTTTCCCTTATCTCTCCCTGCTTAACAAATTATTTAAAGACTAAGGGATTTATAATTTTTTTCATCATGAAAACAAAGATGAACTCTTTCCTAACAAATGAATTTAGGGTGTGGATCCAAAGAGTATCTTTTTGTTGCTCATTTGCTTATGCACAAAAGTTAAGTACCTTTTAATCCTCGGGCACCTGGGCGTCCAGGAGCACCCATTAATCCAGGAACACCATCTCTCCCTGGCAAACCAGGAAATCCTCGGGGACCTTCTGGGCCTATAGGACCAGGTGGCCCAGGATTACCAGGGGTACCATGTTGCGCCTGGCAATGATCACAATTTTGAATTCTTCCACTCTGAAGTAAGACCGGTAGCTGGGCTTAAAAACAAACACCCCCCACCTTAAGTTAAATTGGTAATTGGCAGTTAACAATATCTCTAATAATTTTTTTTTAAAATTTACAGATGTGTATCCATTGGCGAATAATGTCACTCTAGGAATTTATATAAATATTCACTGTTCTGTACAATTTGATCATTTGCTTAAAATTGGGAAAAAAAGTGAAAGTACCCTCTGCTAAAAAATTGGCAAATTAAATTACAGACTTTCATATTTATGAATTATCATAATTATGTCAGAAAATTTATTTGAAATAATGATAAATTGCTTTATTGAAAAGATTACAAAAGAGTATTTCATCTTTATAAAACTCAACTAGAAAAAAACAGACAAGGGTTTATAAATGTTCTTTATTTTCTTTATCTTACTTATATCTTTCATAATTTCTACCAAAAAATGGTATTACATTTTTTTAAAAAGTTATTAAAAACTCTGTTTGAGACTTACCTCTTAATACATCAGTGCAAACTTGTCGAATAAACTGTTCTGAAAATTCTCTCCCCTGCATCAAATTATTAGGGGTTATAACATGTACATACCAAGTGAAAAGCAATGAAAATATGAAAACTATGAAAGAAAGTAGAATACATACAGGCTTCCCATCTAATCCTGGAGGTCCCTGAGGACCTGTTTCCCCACGTTGCCCCTGGGGACCCACAGGCCCCATCCGGCCATCCATCCCAGATTCTCCTTTTGGTCCAACGGCACCTCTGAGACCAGGTTCTCCCTTTTCACCTTTCTAAAAATAAAAGAAATCTTCAAAAGTTCTATTTAAATATTTCAGCAGGTATAATTGCATCTTAAAAGCCCTCAAGGATATGGATATGAACATACCTAAGTTATATTGAAAACAGCTGGGAAATACTGTTATTGATCAGGAAGGAAATTTCACATCACATTAAACTGTCATTATCCATCCATCCACCCATCTACTCAACCCTACAAATATCCACTATTTATTGAGTATAGTATGTAGGCAGTAGGTATAGTGCCAGAGATACAACAATGAACCAATAATATTGGCAGATACATAACATTTCATACCTAACTGAATGGATCTACATCTTCCATAAATCACTATTTAGGAACTACTAAAGAACATGAAAGACATTTTCTATTTGCAAGGTCAATTGCTAGATTTATATAATATTGAAAAATCCAAGCAATAAGAACTGAACAGAGGAAGCATAACACATGAAGAAACGTACCTCTCCTTTTGCACCATGATGACCTTGAGCTCCCTTTGAAAATTAACAGGAAAAAAAATTATAATAAATGTGCAAGCTACAATACTAGCAATGTGGCATTTACCACACATTTAATCAAAATTTAATCTTCAGTTTGGAAAATAGTGATAGCATTAGTGCTACAACTTCACATATAAGAGACCCTTTTTTGCCCTTTTTAAAGGATGTTAATAACTAGACAATATGTTAACTGGATAATATAAAAATGTTAATTTACAAAACTGTTTCATTCTTAAATGTGAATACTTCTATATGCTACAGGTCAAATATTGAGGCTAGAATGGGATTCTATCTGAATTCTATTTAAATTCTATGCTGAATTTAAAATGTTATTATTTTAATAAAAATGAAAATTCAAATCAGGTAAGATAAGGTGTATTTATTTTTTAATTTCGTGATTAAGAGGAGTATTCTATTTTCCAAATGTATGTTCTTAAAGTTAAATTTTGATTGAGTACTATGACAAAAGATGAGTTAAAGCAAAGATACCATTAAAAGTGATTAATAATGAAGAAAATACCTATTTGTCCTATGCCTAAGCCACTTACTGCAGGTATTCAGATATTAGAAAAGCTGTGTGATGTGCAATGTGGTATTTTCCCCAGTGATACAAACACTGAGGAGCCCACACATAAAATTCACTGATTATAATCACTGGATACATACATCTATCTGGCTCTATTAAATTACCGGCCACTCATCTCTTTCACATATTCATTCCAATGACATAGATAAGAACTTTCAGGAAAGGCATTAAATTTTTTTCTTTTTTGAATTCACTGTACACTCAAGTTCTAAAATCACCCAAGATCAGTTCAGGGATAGGGTATGGCTTTCACATACACAGGTACGATTTCATTACTGAACTTGAAAATTAAAAACTGGTGTTCTGCAATTCATTATAAAATTTACTATATAACATTTCACACAATTAATTTTGAGTTTGAGTATTTATTTTTATTTATTTCTAGGTTTCTTACACATGGATATCCAAATTAGACAAAAGGAAAGAAAATTTAGGTAAAATCAGGGTATGGCACAGAGAAAGGTGGATTCTCAAAATAAAATGTGAGCATAAAAACATTAACTTAATTTTCATATAAAAATCTATTAGTGAGCAAAACACTCTATAAGACCATACTTTAAATATTGAGGATTCTATAGAAATGAAGCAGTATTTTCTACTAGGCATAATCCTACAACCAGAGCCAGAGTAAGAGGAAAGATAAATTAGTAAGTTCTCAGGATGAGAACTGAATTAGAGCTGAAACTGAAAACAGCTGTCATCTGAAAACCCACTAAGATGATCTCATGAAAGAAACATTCAGTTGAACTCCATTCACAACAGAAAGGCCAAAAAATTACACACATGCAGCACCTAGAAGGATGATAGGTAACTAAGTCTTTGTTTGCTTAAAAAGTTTAAGTAGACTGACTATTCAGCTGCTGAAAAGCAACAACTGTTCTGGTCCCAGTTCCTGGAGGTGGGAAATGTGGGCTTTCAATAAATCTAGGGCAGAAACTTTCTAGGGAACTCAAATTCTGCCTTAGGGGTGAGTAAATGCAGATTTTTTTTTTTTTTTTTTTTTTGAGAAGTGAGAAAGAAACAAGTTAAGGGAAGCTTGGAGACAGTGTCATCTATAAGCCAGTGAGCTAGCTAAGTAGTGAGCAAAAATTCCAAAGGAAATATCCTTCTTCTTAGAGAGCTATTGTGAGTAACAATTTTTGTTGAAAAGCGTGAGCTGGGGAGGTTAAATGGATGAAGGTCCTCTTCTGAGAACAGCTGTTTATAGCTACTGTGTCATTAACATAGGGAAACTGAGCGGGTCAGTCTGTGTGGCCAGTGAGGGAACAGGACTGAGCTGGTAGTGTCATCAAATGGATTTGCGTCAAGTGGAGGAATGCTAAACTTAAAAGACGTTTTTTCATTGACCATAACAGGTAAACTGAATTCATTTCTTCACTTAGATACTTTTGCACTTACTGTTATCTTCTAAAGTCTCAACTCTTCTTAATATCTTGCACTCCCTTTCTACTCCACGTTACAGACAAACTTGCCACCATTTGCTTTCAAACACTCCCCCACACGGACTTTCAGATTCCCCAAGGGATGTGACACAGAGACCCTGTTCTTGGAAACATCACTATGCAATTTTATCTACCTATCTCCAAGACCTGTGTAATCACTTAAACTTCTTTCACCAAATGCAAGAGAGGTCCAGCCTGTGGAAGGACTCGTATGTACAGTTAGCCCTTTGAGTGCAGACCAAGTTGGAACTAAGCTGAACTGTAGGTCGTGCAGAAGCAAGCATGCTACATAAGTATTCATCACTTCTATGCTTTGTTTTGTTTTTTTTTGTCCAATTTGGCTTTGACTGAACTTACATGCCCACATGGTAATCTCACTGAAACACTACTTAATGAGGAGAGTTCAGCCAAGGAGGAAGCAAAACAGTCTTATTATGTATCTGTTCCACAGTCCCTCAAGATAGCATTTTAATAAGCCTCCGGCATACTGATTTCTGGCTCTGAATAAACTAGAAGAAAACAAGTACATTACTCCACTACATATGGTCTCAACTGCTCATATTTCAAGATGAAAATCAAGACTAAATAGTAGGTATGGAGATGCTGCCATTGTAAGGCTGCCTTTGGCCAATAAATACTCCAGAAAAATGCGTGGAATTGTCTACCTTCAGTCACTTACTTGGCCAGAGAAAAAGCACTGAAAAGCAATTCTTACAGCCACTAATAGTATAAGCATGGGAAAATAAAAATATAAAATGGACAATTAAAGCAAACCATTATACCGCCATCGCCTAACAATTTCATTATCATATGATTAGAATGTACATTACATCTATACTTCTCCCCACCCATTTTTATTTACAAATAACCTTCTCTCAGCATTGTCCCATTATATTATTCATTATTTCATTTTTCATCCAAGAAAAAGAAAATACCTGTTGCCCTGGAATCCCTTGTCTTCCATGTTCTCCCTTTTGACCCTTTAAAATTCAACAAATGTTATTAGTTAGTTGGTATATATAATGCAATCATATGTGCAGCACAAACCATGTATTACCCTGTAGTCTAGAAAAAATGTCACAAAAGCAGAAATGAAAATATTTAAAATGATGTTAGATATAGGGAACTAAGTCTCTCAGAGAAAAAATAAAGTGAGAGGGAAGTCAACCTAATCTTATAGTTAAAGTGGATATAGACGAGGAACAAACTTTTGGGGAACATGTAAATAATTTTAGATAGTTGAGAGTGTTCTGCTGAGTCCACATTAGCAGCATGAAAATAATTTTAAAATCCAATGGCTGTGGACATTTTATTAATTTCAATGACATAATTATGTTCAGTGTTGACAATACACATAAAGAAGCCCTCTTTTTAAAGGAATTTTTAAAAATTAAAAACATGCTGCAAAAACTATTTTCAATGAAGATATTTAAATCCAGACAAATGAGAAGAGAGAAAAATTAATAAGATATAAACACATTCATCCACTCAATAAATATTTTTGGATATCTATCATATATAAGACATTGTGCTAGACTCTGAAGCATTGCTTTATCCCAGGGTCAAACAAAATAATTAGCAGTTTCTAAAAAACATATGCCTAGATAATATAAGCAATTAAAAACCCAGTGACTACACTTTTAAATCACTCTTTCATAGTGATTTGTTCATTTACTCACATAAGTAAATGGCCAATATTTACTGAGAAGCACCTATTTTTCTGGCCCTTAATGACACCAAAACAAGATATCATTGCTGCCTTTAAACTACTTACTAGGTAGTGGGAAAGATAAGCAATTAAATCAAGAATGATAAAGATAAAAAAATAAAAAGGAATAATGAAAATACTGTCTGATAAATGTGCATTGTATAATTAAACATTTGGGATGGACACTCCTGGAACATCTGACAGACAGGGGTGGGAAATGACTCAACCTTGAGTGCAGCCTTCTGGGAAGAGCAGAGCTCACCGACTGGAGAAAAAATAGGAGGGTGTACCAGGAAGACAGACACAGGGCAAAGGCAAGTAATTCCTTTTGGCTAAAGCAATGGGCAATCGTGGATAATAGTGGGCAGGGTGTCAAGAGACAACAGTAAAGAACAACATTTAGTTAAACTAGGAGGCACTTTATGGGACAGACTTTATCTTTAAATATATGGGGCACCAGTTTAGAATTCCTAAGCAGAAATGTGATTTAGTTATTGCATGCTGGTGAAAGTGTGTTTGGGACAGGGGGGAGGGAATAGATTGGACTCAAATAGACCAGTTAGGAGGATATTACAGTTTTCCAGTATCACTAACAAGAAATAATTAGGGCAATGGGGCCAAGAGGAATTAGGGAAAAGAGGCCAAGTTCAAGAGACATTTATATGTAAAATTGGATGTGAAGAAAGAGGAAGAGATTGAGTTTTAAGATGATTTCCAAGACTTTTTTTCCTCCAGTGACTGTGTGGTCATGATAAAGAATCTATGAGAAGGAGAGGTTTATGGGGAAAGATGGCAACTTCTGATTTGGACAGTTGTGGTGCACATGAGACATCCAAAAGCAATACCAAGAAGGAAAATGGAATATGTGGGTCTAGAGCTCACAGACATTTACTTAAAATTTACCTCACTCCCAATTTCAAAAAAACTTAGCGGAATCGTAATAATAATCAAACATTTGAAGTATAAAAAGTCTGTGAAACAACAGTTAGACTATGTCATTAGCATATTTTGATTCTATTATTACCTCAATTTGAAGTTTACTTTCATGCTTCTAGAAATTCTGAAATTTTCAAAATTCTGTGAAATTTTGCAAAGTATTTTTCTTTTCACAGTACGCTTATTTTACATAGCAAAACTCAGCCACCATGACTGAACTTTGTTATCTTAAAAACATCGTTAAAGTGCTGTCTGGACACTAGATGTGTAACTTATAATTGAAAAAGTCCTACATTTCTAAAACTTAAAAAATTGAATGACAATAGATATAATTTATTCCAGATAAGTATGTCATTGATACCGCTAGTGGCATCCTACTCATGGGTCAGTGCTCAGTTAATGAAAAAACCCATTCCACAGCCACTTACATGGAGGTTAAACTATCCTTGACTCCCATAGTAGTAGTGGTTCTCCTTTCTGATTTGTTGCAAAGACAGCCCAAACCAAATATCCTTCTAAATCACCCTAGATTTCCTCAGCCTGATATAATTTTCTGTATAATTCTGCTTCTACATATTAGTTTGAATATGTTTTATATTTTATGTTAATAATTTATCAAATCTATTTGTGCCATATGCCATTTCAAATCCTTTTTGAAAAAAATACACACTGTAAATATATAAATAAATGGATATTAGAAGTATGTGATATAATTAATATCTTTATTTTGTTGAATTACTCAGTTCCCAAGTTTTCTACAATAATGAAGTGGTGAATAACCTTAGAGTTAGATTTGAGATCTGAGAAATTTAGTAGCAAAGGAGAAAACTGGGATTTAACAATCAGATATTGAAAGAGTAAGGAGCTATAAAAGCAATATAAGAATTAAAATGAACAAAGCCCTAATTTTTTATTGCCAAGTAGAAAAAAGAAAAACAGGCAGCAACATACCTGAATGCCTTTTTCACCTTGATTTCCTTTGTCCCCCTGCAAAAATGCATTTTTAAGTGTATCATAGTCTAGTATATTCTGTATCCTTCCAAATAAACTTGTTTTTCTTCAGCAAAGAAAAATAATCTCATGCAAATTCCACAAGTGCCTTATACACAGAAGCTGACTCCCAACACAATATTTGCCAAGAGAATAAACCCATATTATGTTAAAAGGAAGTTTTAAACTAACACTTTCCTGAGCTTGAACATTCAAAAGAAAATTCACTACTATTTCTATTTTACCAAGAAGAAAACATTTCTATATTGATCACAATCTGTGTTTAAACAAACAGGTAAGAGAGGACTTATTTTGACAAATGTTGTTTTGTGATATCAAATTGAAAATCGCCCATTCAGTTCACAGCAATCATAGATGTACAGGGAACAATGAAATAAAACATAATCCTGAAATGACATTTTAGAAAATACATGTTACAAAAATAAATTTTGTGGGGGGATGGGGGATTTATATACCATAATAATAGTAAGTTTCCTACAGTTTCTTAGCTAGAAGAGACATTAGAGATCAACTAGTTCAATGTCCTCATTTTTATAGATAATGAATCCACAGGAAAAGTAAGTCCTCGCCCTAAGTTGAACTTCGACACTGTTTTCAAGTTTCTATCTCACCATGCTATCTTAACATACAGAGTAGAGTTTTGTGTTTACAGCCAACAAAACACAGAATTTCTTTGAAATGGCAAGTGTTTGAACAAGGAAATTCTCTAGATCTAAACATATATTCACAGCAAATTTACTTAATATTCACTAACGGTCTAACACTTAATTGCTGCTGGGGTGGGGGGGTCATTGGACTGTCGGCAAGTGCTTCCTACTGCTCATCAAAACACAAAGGTCAGGCAGGGATCATAAGTTAGGGGCCACGTAGGGAATTCATGAGGGATAGAAAAATGAAATGGCAGAAAAACTGAAACAACAAAGGATATGCAGATTGAGACCTGAGTTTGTATTCTTTCCAGAATAAAAGCAAGTTTATTTGCTTTTAACCTGAAAGGTATATATTCACATTGGCATGGACTTCTTTGACAAATGGGCAGTCAGTGTTTCTTATAACCTCCTAACAAATAATAATATTTATCCACCTACAACTCAGGGTTCCTTAATGAGAGAAAGGGAGGGAGGGAGGGAGAGGGAGAGAGGGNCCACATTAATTTATATCAAGCTTTCCAAATACATGCACTCAAAGAGAGAGAGAGAGAGAGAGAGAGAGAGAGAGAGAGAGAGAGAGAGAGAGAGAACCTTAAAGTGTTGCTGCCTTACCTCACCAACATTTTATGAGTATTCATGATTTGTATTTTAAACCCCTTCAATTAATTTTAAATAAACTCCTATGTAACATAATTGTTTTAAAGATGGGAACTTCATGATCAAACATTCTGGTTACAATTTTTATGCATTCAGATTTTTGCCCCAGTTTCAGTTAGAGTGATATTCATATTTTGGTAGGAGTGTCTGATGTTGAGTATTTTTCCCAAAACAATCTAAATTTACAGGGCATTATATAACTGTATGTTTATATTTTCTGATCTGCGTGCCTCTTTCAAGGTCCTCAACTATGAGACAATACCCACACAGGGACATGAAAGACACCATAGCTATCAGCATGGGGTTAAGCATATTATACATAATACACCAAATATATAGATGCTTATTATTAAAAGTATAATTAGTCCTACTATGCTACTTTCCCTAAAGGAAAACTTACATGTTAATAACTTATTAAAAGTGAATTATATCTCCTAAACAACAAATACCTTTTTTCCTTGAATTCCAGGTAAGCCCAGGTAGCCTGGCTCTCCCGGGGGACCCACTGCTCCTTGTTCTCCCTGAGTAACACAGAAATTACGTCAATATCACAGACCTGCTGCTTATGAACACCACTACTGCTTTTATCTCTGTAGACATCTCAAATGTATAACTGATAGTTAATAAATGTATTGACCTTTAGCGCTATTACTACAGAAATAGTAAAGGATGAAAAGTTTACTGGAGTCCCAAGAAGGCTTTTTATATTTTTTCCTATAATTAAGAAGTTCTGATAGCATACCATATTCTTAAGTTTTATAAATATTTGGTATTTTGATTGTATTTTATAGCTTCAACAATAGAGTAAATAATAAAGTAGTGAAAATAAACACAGGTAATCTTTTGTATTTACTAGCCACCTTCTCTTCCTCCTTGAAACTGCTTTTTCTTGTACTGCCCATTAAACAACTTATTTTATTGTTATAAAACTGGTAAGTAAATAATAAAAATTACTGAAAATCTCATTACTCACTATTTTTATTTTGTTACATATTTTCTCTCTACCTCTCACAAACACACATACACAACTTAGTTACTAATATGTGCTATGTATGCATAGTTATATCTTTTGCTTCAGAATAGATTATGGTAAAGTTCTTTATGTCATATGTTTTTTAAGACACAATTTGTAATTACAAAATAGCATTCAACTGTATTGGTTTATTTTATTTAATAAATTTTCTATTATTAAACACTAGCTTAATAATTTTTATTTTATAAACAATATTGAGGTGAACATCCTTATACTTAAATTGTATGCATATTTATATTTTTCCTTTATATATTAATGGGATATTTTCTTAGAAGTAAATTATTCAGTACAAGGGATACCCATGAGTTATCGTAACTCAAATTCTCTACTCTCCACCATCTCATAGGGATTCTTCCCTTTCTTTTAAAAATCTTAAGGAAATTCTCAGGAAGTGTATAGTGATGATGTCTCAATAATATTTAGTTTAAAATTGTAAGACATGGGATATAATCCTAAACATGCTTCAGTTTTTTTTGTTTTGTTTTGCGTTTAACCATTAGTCCCAAACTCTGTCATATGAACTAAAGACTACTATCTTTTGTGTAAACTAAGTGTTGTTCTTTTTGGTCACTGTGCCCACTCTTGAGCTGCTATTACTCTAGATTTTTAAAGGCTGGAAGAGAATTGAAAATCTCATTGAAACAAACATAAACTATTTGGTTTGAAGGACATTGGGAAAGGCAGCCATCGGTCTCCACACTGAAAATAAAGTTCCATCAATCAGCAAACAAAGGAATGGCACCTCTTATGGAAGACACACACTTTTATTTTCAGCTATGTAAGACAGTGATATTTTCTGGACCAGAGAATGTGTTCATAGTAGCATACAAATTTCATCATTTCTATAAAAATCAAGTCAAAGCAGTCAAATCATAATTCATGCCTTTATTACCCGAACTATGACAAAATATCCAAAAAACAGAAATGAAATTGGCCCACATTGGCCATTTCCTTTCATGTACCTTAATTTTGTGATACAGGTAATCCTAATTTCAGGTTAACTTTTCTTAAGGGATACAAAATATTAATCTCATCAAATAATGAGGGGAATTTATAATTCTTTAAAAATATTTCCAAATGCATCAAATCACAATTACCTTGAGCCCAGAAGCCCCATGCATCCCATGAAGTCCAGGTTCACCTTTATTTCCCTGTCAATGCATCAAATTAAGAAAAAAAAAATCAGTCACAATTTTTCTGACATAGACATTTAAGGAAATATATTTTAAATAATTTTTATATTTTTAACTTTCCAATTGCTTGAACCTATATACATACTTTATATATATATATATATATATATATATATATATATATATATATGTAAAACTCTATACATTAAGCCTACTTAGTAAGAAAAACTCTTTTATGCAAAGAAGGAAGTCCACACATTTATAAAGCTCTCTAAAAGCATGTGTTAAATGCTTTTACTGGCCTCTTATACTGGCAGCTTCAAGTATAAGGGGAGAGATTCAAATCTTTAGGGACCAGAGAATTAGCTAGGTCTCCACACTGCCGAGACCAGAGCCATATATTTTAACAGTGTTCTCTGGGTTGAGAATATTCCTCTTTATTCTGTTTCACTTTCTCACTATGACTTACAAGCAGAATGTGACTGAAGAAAAGAAAATTAGCTTCAAATGTACAGTGGCTTTTTGAAGAAACAGGGATCAGAAAACATTAGTTTGTGCTCTTTTGCAGGATTCCAATGCAGTCTTTTCCAACAGAAACTTAGAGTAAGACCAAGTTGACAGAGCAAAGAATGTAAGACAGGAAAAGAGGACTGGATGCTGGCTACTAAGGAAACATTGTTAAAGGTAGTTCTGGTTTTCAAATACACATTGTTAACTGAAATCACAACCCAGTCATGGTCTGGAAAAAGCCCTAATGGGTCGGTGTTAGGAAGAAGCAGGCAATGACCACCCACAGCCAGGTTGGGTTCACTCACAAGGGAACCAACTTAATTTTCAGCTTTTGAGAAGTTTCTAGGATGCTCATATTAAGAAACACGTGAACCTAATATGAATGTAATTAAAGGATTTAGCGCCTAACAGCGTTGTTGAACCATAGAACAATGTTTCCTTAATATTTCTAACTTTATAAATGATGAAGCCGAAATTCAGAGGCGAGAATTGCCAAAAGTTGCATGACTTGATCATGGCTTGATCAGAGTTGCAGGAAATGATCCTAATATCATTTAAATAATATTTTTAAAAAGTAGAGTATGGTAAAATAGACTTATGATGATTCAACATTTTTAAAAGAGATATGATAATCTAAATTAGAAGTTTTCTAATGATCTACCACAGAGTTTCAGCCCTGCCCTATCGAATACAGATTTTTGTCTCACCCTACAACTTCTACCAATGAATGGAAAGCATAGTGCATAAACATATACTTGACAAAAGTGGCGGAAATAAGGTAATACAGAGGTCAGTGAACTATGGCCCATGGGTTAAATCCAGCCCAATGCACGTTTTTGTAAACAAAGTTGTAGAGGAACACAGGCACATTCCACACAGTTTATGTTTCTCCATGGTTGTTTCTACATTCAAATAGCAGAGTTGAGTAGTTGCAGTAGAGACAATACAACCCTCATAGACTAAAATATTTACTATCTGATCTTTTACAGAAAAAGCTTCCAACACTTGAGCTAATATAATGCATGAAAATAAGTTTAAAAGTTTCACTGAAAAGATTACATTAATAGGCATAGTTTTAAAAGCTTGAATCTATTTTTAACAAAATAAATACCCAGGTACAAGATAAGGGAAAGCAAACTTTAAAGTCATTCATGTAAAAATAAACAAACTGTCATTGGAAACAGCTGCTTGCCTTCCCAGCCAAATCAACAGAATTTACAAATGACACAAATACATTATTCAAAAATATTTTCCAGAAAATCCAGCAGATTTAATTTACCTTTAGCTCAGTATTAGCCAACAATGTGAAGTGGCTAATTTACAAACGATGATGAAATCTGAGGCTCTCAAGAATTCTCAAGAATTCAAGTATCCAGAACTCTATGGGAGAGTCCATTGTACTGCAGACACTAAAGGGGTATACAACTAAAAATGACCTTGAGAAATTATGGGGAATTCTACTCAGCAAGCCCAGTCACTCAAGAGTTTTATACCAACTCTGCACAACTGCAGCTACCAGGACCCACAATATTCTAAGGGTCCACAACTGTTCACCCCTGGTGAAAGGGCAGCTACTTTTCCCTAATCGTTGGGCTCCATGACATGTTATCCTGTCTCTCATTTAATACTTTAGAAATTAAATGTAGAATAGATTAATGTCTATTCCTCTGGGACAATGTCTAGCTGAATGCTTCCAAAACACCAATTCCATCACTTCCTTTTGGAACGCTGTTCTTGAATCTACTCATTAAATAGTTGAGAAAGTTTTCTAAGTCTAGCCAGAATGCATTTGATTTTCTAAAAATATAACAACAACAACAACAAAAGCAGTCCTCTTAGCACAGGATTCTACACATCTAGAAAATGGTCATACCATGGTATTCAAAGAATTTCAGTTCTACCATGAGAATACCTAACCTGACATTCTAAATATATTTGCCAAGCTTGCCTTACTTTTTAAAAATCTGACAGTGAAGATAATATGCTACCTTACCCACAGTCCTGAGGGAAGAAATGCTTAATAAAACCCACTACAAGGCATTTTACAAATATAAATTCCATATGCATTTCACTAAGTGTAAATACTAAGAACAGGACTGGGTAATTTGTACAAGTGTTAGTATTCAATCATAACTACTAATGCTCTAGATTGGTGGGTTTGACACCGAACTTCATAGAATTCTACATACTCCCCAGTACCCTCTGAGATGCCAATGAGGGTGAGGGAGCTAAGTAGTGAGAGATTCTAGGCCCTCCCCAGCTTAAACCAGAACTGCTTTACTTTAATCTGTCTTATATGCTTAGTTTTTGCCTAAGATATTATTCTTACAAGTGATTGTTCATAGAATTAAAAAAACATTCAAAATAAAATATAGTTAAAACTTTTACTGAAGCACATAAATGATCATTTTGCACAAAGTTCTCAATCTTACTAATTTCCTTATACTTACCTTCGATCCTGGTGTTCCAGGCTGACCTGGTGAGCCAATGCTTCCCATCAAACCCTATATTATTAAGTGGGAATTTAAAGAGTAATGTAAAAAAATATGTACTTTAAAATACTAAATTCATTTTGAAGTTACACATTCTCATAATAATTAATCCACTAAAATATAACACAATATTTGGGAAATTTCCTGATATACATTTAAATAATGGGTAATACAGAATCAACCGATGCAAGATAGCGTGAAGGCTAACAGAGCCCTTGTGATTCTGTTGCTCAAAGAATCTACAAATAACACAAACTACTGGAGAGCTAGTAAAAGACAAATGTAAAAAGAACTTTGTTTTTTTTCTACACTTTTTTTTTGTCATAACGGCTAAGAATTAGGTTTCTTCATAGATATTATCGTGATCAATATTACTTACAATTTCTATTTTTTTGACCAATATTTAGAAAGAGTTAGAACCAATACATTTTCTGAATAATCTCTCTTCAATTTATACAAAATGGCCATATTTTAACCATATAATTCAAAATAAGACAATCATAACTAATCTAGCATCAAGAACCTGATCTATTTTATTCTACTTTAAACACTCTTATATATACTAAAAACACTTTTTTTATTAAACATGGCAAAGAAAATATGATGATGAACAAAAAAAATAAAATAAAATAATATCATCAGAAAACATAATCTCAATATGGTCATATTGAAAATATCTTGTTATCACTATTATGCTTTACTGTCAATTCATTATAAAATGTAAAATGTTCTCATTCATAGTAAGTACAGTGTAAAATATATTAGGCATGTTAAATATAGATTTTCTTGAAGTTTGATACAGTTCTATTCAAAACCTTCATTTTCTAAAAGCTTACTTAGATAGTGGTAAATAATCAAGCTTAATTTATTATTTCAATGAACAAATAATTTGGTAGTGATGGTGTAGGTAGAGAAAGAGTATTCTATACAAGAATCTTCTTTTAAATTTCTCCAAAAGTTGAATTCAGATTTAATTGACAATATTTTGCCTATTGAATCTGACATGCAAAGTTTGGCAAATCTTTTACCAAGTACTGAGTAAAATAACTGCTTTTTTAACTTACATAATTATTTGTAAACTCATAAACTGTCAAACATGAAAGTGATTTCTTTTACTTAAATTAAAAGCTATTACAAGCAGCTTAATTCATATACTAAAATAAACATCATTTCTAGCAATAATCTTAGAAAACTTTTATGTAATCTTGCACACACATGACAAAACTGTCATAATTTCTAATATCAAACTCATATGTCTCTTCCATTCCAAAACTTCCAAAATAATTTGTTCACTAATTTAAGATCTTCCTGTATTACTTCTTCTGAATGTATTCAGCATAATTTGTGCAATATATTTGTAATTTCTTTAAAAAATGGAAAAATAACATTAATTGAGTTTTAGACTTTTTCATGGTACTTAGTATTTTTTTAGGGAACAGCTAGAATATTTGTTTTCTGGTTTATCGACAGTAAGGGATATTGATCTCTATTTGGGTGGTCAACTTTTTGAGAACCAGAAGAAATCTACAATGTTCTGGAAAACTGGACATAAACATAATCTTTTTCTTACAAATGGATGGAATTTGTGGACGCCCAAAAGCTCATTGCTGGGTCTCATCCAGTTTTGTGAACTTCGGAATAAAAACTCCTAGCACATAGTAAAAATATTTCAAACACTCTGATAATAATGACATTAACATACTGGTATCCCCGGAGCTCCTTTTTTTCCTAGTGGTCCTGGAGGCCCAATTTCTCCCTAAAAATCAAATACACATCCCATTTAAAATCAGAAATTATCAATTTATTTCCAGGAATTCCCCACCAAAGCACTACGGAATAAAAATTCAGTATCAGCCAGCCCAATTTGTCTTTCTTCCCTTCTCTACTGTAAGAAAGGAGGAAGGCAAGGCTGAAAATTCAGGAAGCTAACACCTTAAAGACTTGGGCCTAGGGTCTTGGAATTACTAAGTCTTATATTTTCCTTAGGAAATCAGGTGTGACACTTGCTATTCTTTTAAAGGAAGACTACCAGTTCACAAAGAGTTGATAAAATGAGACAAAAGAAGGGAAAAAAAAGAGAAAAGTTTCTTATTATAGGTTAGGAACTATAATAGCAAACACAAACTAATTTTAAAAATTAGGGTACAGAATAATAGCATTTAGATTTCAGCTTTGGAGACTGTGATTGGTTAGGGGCTCCTAGAGAGTCTCTGAATCCAGAACCAAAACCCCTGGAAATAACTTTGTGAGAAAGTGCTGGTCTTATAAGTAGGGGAGGTCTTCAAAGATCCCTCATTCAAATAAAACATATGCTGGGTTGGGCTGTAATTATAATGAACTGGAACAGAAATCTTGCCAGAGGGAGAAATTCAGGGGTTAGAGGGTTGAATAAAGACAAATCATATCTAGATACATCATAGTGATTTTTAAAAACACTGAAAACAAATAGGACACCTTAAAAGAATCCCAAAGGGAGAGACTGCTTACAAAAGAATGGTAATTTGAATCAAAGCAGATTTTACATAGTTAACAACAAAAGTCGGGAGATGACAGAAGAAAATCCTTAATGTGTTAAGAAAAAATAATTGTCAACCTTGAGTTATATGCCCTACAAAATTATCTCTCAAAAACAAAAGTAAAGCTATTTGAAATTAAATAAAAACTGAAAGTTTATTACCAAGATAGCTGTACTAAAGGAACTTCTAAAGATATAGTTCAGGGAGCATTAAAACTACTCTAAAAGGAGGGTTTAAGAGCACAAGATAGAAAAGTAACCAAGTAAAATAGAAAGAATGTATATAAATCTAAATTAATATTATCCGTATAAAACAACAAAAACTAATTTGTAAGTTCAAAATAATAGTTTCTGAAATTACACTATATTTGAACAATTAACTGTCACCACAAATGTGCTAAACAGGTATTCTACGTGAAGATGCATCACCACTTTGCCCTTTTAATAAGCAGATCCAAGCTCAAATCTTTCAGCTTTTGTTAAGACTTACCTTTTGTCCCATTAAGCCTTGGTTTCCAGGAAATCCTGGGATTCCCTAAAAAGAAATAAACATTATTAATTAAAATATTTGTTCACTGTAACCTTAGAAAGAATAGGTAATAATTGGATTTTTAATTTGTAAATAATGCATAATTTCAAACATATAATCCATTTAGAGTTAACACTGCTACTTATAATAATCTAGTTTGGAAAAGAGAAAATGTATGACAATCAATATTATATGACCATCTATTGATATTTAAAGTTTTAAATAAAGGCTTTCAAAAAGAGAAGCTGAGGATGTTAACGTTGTTCTTCTTTCAGACCAACATAGGTGACAAAATAAGGATATTATGAATAATGCAAATAAAAACCATCAATTCAGAATTCAGAGCCAGTACAATTCCAAGGGCCCTCATAGTATCACAATTGTAATTAAAAACCAATGAGTCAACAATTTATTGAATCAATAATTTACTCCAAACTGAGCCTTGAATCACCCCAGAACATAACTTCTTGAGTAAAATATGGTAATCTTTCTCCTAATGATTCCCCTGCTGATAAAATCATGAAGAATATGCAGACCACAGTTTGTGGTGAGAGAAGCAGAAAAATAGAAAACTCTTTCACATGGCTCAACCAAAACGTACAAGTTCTCTAGCAAGATTCAGAGGAAATTAATGTGAATTGTATAAATCTGAGAATAATTTTGCATATTTATTAATGAGAAAGCAATTCTATTCTCAGCCATTCAATGCATTTACCCAAATGATAATTTATTGCCCAAAACAAACAGTGATAGTATTAATCAATTTTCATTTCTTATTCATTTTTCTTAGCTCCTTTCTTGCTGAAACTTCAGATAAAATAATTAACATTTGCCTTTGTGTGTGTCCAGGAGCTGGCAGGAAAAGGGATTTGAAAGACAGGAAATTGGTCCCCAACAGTATTTCTTTGAAAGCTCTCTCCATTATCAGGGCTTTCAAAGAATAGCAGTACTCTCTTCAGTAAACCAGGGCAGGTAGTAGAGACACCACTGTCAATGAGATCAAATATCTTCTATCACAGGAAGAGATTGCCATTATTTTGACTTTCACATCTTGACTTTATTAATACAATACTACTCAATGTGGTAGCCACAATTACAGTGCAAGCCATGAGCACATGGTTCCAGTTTAAAAATCCACTTGAATAGTAAATTGCAATTCAATTTGATTCTGTTGGCTCAATTCAGTTTGCCAGGGCAAAAGTTGCATGTGAGCAGAGACTATCAACAGGAGCTTGCAATCTAGTTGAAAACACAAGCATTTATGAACATGCTTACTAGATAATAATATACAATATAAAAATTTTAAGTAACATTTTAAAGCATAAGCACTGGATACCCTATCAGCACTCTAAAACATAAAGCAAAAGTAAACTGATTGAGTTTTGAGTATACAGAAGATAGAATGATATGACTTGTATCCTCATAAGCAAAAAATGCATATTCTCAATGGACTCAGTAAGATCAGTATTGTTCACAACAAAGTCTCCATTTCAATGACCACTGTTTAGTATGAAACCACCCATAATCAAATCCCATTCAAGCACACACACACTGATAAACGCACTATAGGTTCAGATCAAGTTGCAAATGTAAATTAAATCTTTCTGTAAAATCTTATCAAGGTGGCCATACACTGTTCTATGCTGAAAGTGATACATTCGTGTGGGTGCAGTGTCCCTTGGCCCCAAGAATCCCTAATGGGGTCATGCAATTGCCTTTGATACTATCAGACTTGAAAAGCTAAAATTTTCGCTTCACAGAGTCCTTTATTACTTAGGGTTTCATCACTATTCAAGTCTGTATGCCCTTACATAATCTATAATCTTAGTAGGAATTTTTTCAGATATCCTGAATCTACTCCTGTTTCTTTTCTTTTTTTTCTTTTTTAAGTATATACAATTTTATTTATCAATAATATCTCAAAAAGATAGGGGAAAGAATAAACCTTTTCACAAAAGTGAAGTTCAACTCATTTTAGATGAGATTTAAAAAAACCCTATATCTAATGCCAACATCAGAGTCAATAAGGCTATATATTCATTCTGGGAAATAAACAGAATTATACTGAGGCACCCCTGAGCAGGCCCCTGACTTTCACCTCCTAGAAATCCTTGAGAGCCCCCACTTTCACTCCCTGGATCTGATGTGACACCCTACTATCTGAGTAATTCTAAGACTGCTCTTGGTCTGTGTGATGACATAGCCACAAATCTTACATTATTTCAACATATCAGATATTGAGAGTATTTGAGGGAGATTTCAGATTAGGAAAAAAAAGTTCTTTTTCTTACTTTCTTCTTAAATTAGTAAACAATAAAATACATTTCATAGATTTGAAAAGAAATGATAATATCTTCTATGTCCACTTATACCAAGAATTATTACTTATTTATAAATAACAAAAAATATATAAAACTACATAATATTAAATACAAAATGTAAAACTAATTTATAAAATCAATTCTTGACAAAACTAAAACCACAAGGATGCATGGAATAAAAGACTGTTGAGAGAGAAGTTAACCAGAAGAACTGAAATCATTCAGAGCTATATTAGTTAATAAAATTCTCCTAGATAACATATTCTTGGGCTCCCAATACATTTATTAAAATTGACTAAACTTTGCCAATTTTACATTAGCAGAAATATAATTCAAAAGAATTTAAAAGTTACCAGTTTGTTGATCAAAAGTATTTAGTAACAATTACTTCATAGAGTAAATGTTTTTCCAAGCAAACTTTTTCATATTTCACTTTCAGCTTATGTGGTTTTGTGTTCAGGCAACTGTGAAATGTATAAGACAGAAACAAGTATTTTATTTAGTCAGGTTAAAGGGACATATTTCCTCCAGTTCTGTGATTTTTAGTTTGGGTTTGAGTAAGAGCAGAAAACCAACTGGAAAATCCTGCATAATGTTGTAAAGGAAAATGTTGCCATGAAAAAAATGTTCTAGAAGCTTCTCTGTAACGTTTAAACCATTGCTGTGTAACAAAAAATTCATTAAAAATAGACATATATAATTTAGAATAAAGTGTTTGGTCCCTATGTCCTAGAGACCACTTTATAATGAAGGAAATATGTCCATGACACATTACTTAGAAAAGACAAAATATCACTTTATACTTTCCCACATGCAATGAATGCATTTACCTCATCACTGAAATCAGAGTATCTTGAATCAAATCTGCTTTTATTTATTTATTTTTAGAAATCTGCTGTTAAGTAATGCGATATTTTCAATGTACTAAACACAGATATAACCCATTAACGGCATTTTTAAGTCAAAATTTTCAATGTAGTGGTAGAGATGCTTAATATTATAGTTATCAAAATATTAGAAGCGTATTATATTTTCTATTATATCAAGAAGTTATTTGTTCATTCCCAAAGATTCAATTAAAAACTCATGTGGGAAGTATTATTCTTAATAGCTACAAAGATTACAATGATTATTTAAAAAAAAATAGAAGAAGAGTCAAGTAGTTAAAAGTTTAGATTCTGGAGTCAGCAATTCCATTATGAAGTAGCTAACTGATTCCAGGCCAGTTATTTAAACTGAAATCTCAGTATCACCATTTTAGACATGGAGAAAATAATAAAATCTACCTCACTGAGTTCGTACATTATACCAATTCACTCTCACAAGTGTTTAGCTCAGTGTTAGCACTATAGTGAATAGATTTTCACGACTGTCTTTTCATACCTCCTCCCTGACCTTTGAAAGTTGCAAAACAGATGAAGTCAATTCTCTTCCAAGTCTCAAAATTAGTCCTTTTTCTCCATTTTGAGGATGTCTTTTTTTTGTCTTTACACCTTGTCTTTTTCTGTCATCATTTTCAAAAGTTTCCATTGTATCCAGGATGGCTCCGGCAAACTAAGGCTTCCCACTAGGGGGTGCAAACATGTTGGCATTGCCCCCTCATTCATTACCTTTGCCTTTTAATGTTTGGCTTACTCTGATTATACAAAAATACTCTAATAACTTTTGCTTGTTGAACATTTTAAATATATTTTATTACTACTTTTTTCGGAAAAAGAATGATCAAAACTTTCAAATATATTTGCAGTTACCCCACAATATTTTTCAATCCATTTTTCTTTTAATTACACAATGACAGGTCATTATGAATGATGTACAAAAGATTACTCTGTGGTAAGATAACTCTAGAGAGAAGTAAGTCATAATCATAGCTTCCAGACTTAAAAAAAAATTATATATATATATATATATANTATATATATATATATATACACACACACACACACACACACACACACACACACACACACAAGTACTTGCAATAAACCCTTAATAAGGAAATTACCAGTTACTCTGCCTCCTTTAATGCTTAAATGCATTTTTACTACTCTCTTTAATCTTCAAGGGAAAGAACAGTAATCTAATGAACACTGAATGAATTTATTCTCCCTAGCCTACAAACCAGGATCCATATGGGACTGGGCCCAAATAATCCAGTGATAAATAATTTCAATAGAAAATGCTTTGGTAAATATTTTTGGGGTACTAATATTTAGATACAACAGAAAATGTTACCAGATTGACATAATGAGTTACAGAAAGAGACAAGGAATATCACAGGAAGAAAAGCTATCTTGGAGCCCTTTGCAAAGTTGCTTCATGTTACTGATATTTCTCACCTTAACCTAAGGGCATTTATGCATCTTTTAAAAGCCAGAACACATTCTACATGATTTGCAAACCTATCATTTTTCAGGACAAAATGACAAATATTTAGCGAATTAAAATTACATACCTGAAAACCCAGAGGAGGTAGAGAAGGACAGGAGTAAGAGACCCAGGGACACTCTCTGCACTGCTACATCATTGGAAAGTCATATAACTGCCCTGAACCCCAAATCCAGGAAAACCCACCCCTTTATATCAGCAAGTAAAGTGAAATGACATGTGTGAAACACATTAACGAAGTAAAAGGAACATTTACATGTAGATATATGTAAAACTAAAAATCAATTCCATTTGAAAGAAAAGTTCCAAAGTAATATCAGAGTCATTCTAAAACGAGTTCTGATCCTCAGAAAACCTAATAAGATCATACTTTTTTGAGGACGCATGGAATGTCACTATATAACTTAAAACAGATATGGTGAATTTCTCATTAAGAAAAAAACTGAACATAGATTTTTCAAAGATCTTTATAGCTGACTCAGTTGCTGAGTAGAAGCTATACACTACATTCCAGAGAATTCTGGAAATTATATGAAAGTCAAAAAAAACATGTCATCAAATAAAAATATTTAAAAACACCAAATAAAAGATGAAGCTTGTTTGAAAACAAATTAATCAATTTTTATCTTTGTTAATTTATATGGTAAAAAGTAAATAACCAGTTATTTGAAAATCATATCTAATTTGTAACCTTGTATGTATTTTTTATTTATAACCCCATATTTTGGAAATATTATGTAAATACTATTACATCTAAATCATTGTATGATTGTGTAACTCAGCCCATTGTGAACTGTGTTATGTTTATACATACTGTATATCCCCATATTTTCTATTGAAAAATAGTGGGATGATAGACTAATAAGCATTCATTAGAAAAAAAATTGAAGGGGATTATATTAGTTTTCTATTGACTCATGACATACTACCACCCATGACAAACTACCATGACAACATAAACAACACAATTTATTATCTTATAGTTCTGTAGGTCAAAAGTCCAGCATGGGTTTCACCAGGCTAAATTTAAGGATTGGCAAGACTGCAAGCCTTTCTGGAGTCTCTAGGGAAGAACTCATTTCCTACTCCTTCAGGTTACTGGCAGAATTAAATTCCTGGCAGTTGTAGGTTCAAGTTCTCCATTTTTGTGCAGGCTTTAAAATGAGGGCCATTCCCAGTTTCTTAGAAGCCACCACATTCTATGACACATGCGCCCATCCTTCATTGTCAACATCAGCAATGGCCAGCGGGTCTTTCTCCAGTTCAATTTTTTTGATCCATTCCTCATCCATCTTCCTCCACTTTTAACTATCTGTGATTAGATAGCTCCACCTCAAGGTCACTAACCTCAATCACATCTACAAAATCTCTTTGCATGTATATTAACATATTCATAGGTTCTGGGGATTAGGATGTGGATATCTTTCTCAGGGAACGGGAGTCACTATTTTGTCTGCCACAGAAATATTATCTAATATCCAGGACCAGATTGTTTCTATGTTACTTAAACTTCTCCAGGGCATTAAAAAGGTGGAGATCATCTAAATGTAAATTATGAGGCCATCATAATGCTAATAACAAAATCAGTCAAGAATAATATCTAAAAAAAAATCTATAAACTGATTTAATTTGTTACTACAAATGAAAATAGCTTTACTATTATTTTGGAAAATCAAATATAGCAGTGCACTAGAACAAAAGTAGAGCATGATTAAGTAGAACTTGTTTCAGGATGCAATAAATGGATATTCAACAGTAAGAAATATACCCATATCTGATGTTCATATGTTACTATATTAATATTTAGAGGAGGAACAACACAAAATCATCTCAAAAGATACTAAAGATACATTTTGTAAAATTTATCATGTGTTATTTATTACAAACTCTTAATAATCCAGGACTAGAATTTGGGAAACCTGAACCTGAATCAATAGGAAACCAATTAAAAACATCAGATGTGGTGAAACACTAGACATTTCTACTTAAAATTAAGAATAAGGCAATAAAGCCTAGGCTATGTTTTGAAGTAGTAATTTCAAATACAACCTTTCTGAAAAATATTGCATATGTGTGAATATATGTAACACAAATAGGAGAGTTTAAATGCAATACACCCATGTTATAAATAGCATGACATAGATTTTATATTCTCTTATTAATTCATATGGTAAAACATCCATACCATTGTAAAGTTAAATTTTCAATAGACATGATTTTTATTTGAAAAATATGTATGTTTTATGTATTTGAATATGCAAATAATAAGTTTGGAAAGAATTTCATTGAATGAGTAACAGCTATTATCTCTGGGTATGGGAATGAGATTTGGGTAAGTGAAAACAGACTTTCAGATTTACAGCACAACTTCTATATATTTTGCCTATTGAAGAGAAGGTAAACAATAAAAATGAGTAATAAATAATATAAATAATGAATAAAATAAATATAAATAAAAAATGTAATGAAGATGTAGAATAAATAAAAACTTGGCCGATGCAGTTTTTATATTTCAAAAATTTCTAAGTTTTTTTCTTTCACATTTACATCATCCGAGAGACGACTCTTAAACATTGGTCTTTCAAAATAAAACGGTAAAGATATTAACAGTTGTGGCTATCATTTGGTTTAAAAAAAAGCTAAAACAACATGAAGAACACTGCAGACTCAAAGATGAATGCTGATAGGATTTCAGCATGACACTGCTGTGACCTCAGAGAATAACGTATTTACTTAGATTTTATGCCTTGGTAGTTTATCTCTGCAGATAATTTTTTACATGTTGCTAAGAATACCCTGTTAGACAAAGGCACCAATATTTCTTATGGGAGGACAGTGCTGTGTTTAAGAAGCAATATCTTTGATAAAAGAGCTAGACACTTGGCATTTGACAAGATTAGCCTAACCAGGAAGCATCCCTCCATTTTCCCATAGAAACAGAAGTTAATGTTTCTAAAATAAAAATCGTACTACATCAGATCTGGAATTAAAAATTGTTTTATTTAAAAATACTATATACATTTTTAGATTTATAAGAAAATTAATAGCCTAAAAATGTCATGTAAAATTGAAAATAAATTTAAATTGAATTCCTATCTTTGTAAGGATTTACCTATCTTTCATATAAACAAGTTTAATGTTATTTAATTTCATATAAATGCATGTTTGTTTTACAAGATAGATTTGTTTCTGAGATTGTGTCAAAATTAATAAAGTACTTTAAATACATAAGGGAACTGAATCCATTTGTAAGCATGATTTCATATTATCATTCATGGAACTATTGAAGCTTATTCAGGCAGAGGAAGATATTAGAGCACATATGACATAAAAGGATCATAAGGTTATAATTCCATTTTCCTTTACAAATGTCATTAAAATTGTTCTCCTCAGTTGGGTAACTTCTTTCCACTACGTTCATATTCCTATTTTGATCAACCTGTTTCATAGCCTCTATATCACTAGTTATCAAACTTTATATCAGGCTCACATAGGGCAGGAATTAAAAATAGTTTCCTGGGCTTCCGCCTGTAATTCTGAGTCATCAGGACTGGGATGGGCCCAGAAAACTGAATTTAGCTGGCATCTCTGGTAATTCTGAATAAGGTATTCCATGGATCACAGTTGGAAAAACAGTGTTCTATATGAAAATCAAAAATTTTTTAAATTAGTTATCTGTATTTTGGGTGTTAAGCTAAGAAAGCCATCAAGAAGTTTTTTATTTGATTTATGATTATCTACCAAATTTTCACAAAACTACTACATAAAGATTATTTTCCCACCAATCTTTAACTGTTGGTCAAAATTCTTAACATTTCACCTTTCATGATTAACTGCATTTTTCTTTAATGGCTTTTAAGGGTCTTAACCTGCCACAAAATTTATATGTACACTTTGTAGAGTATATTTCTTGAGTGAATTTTCTATTTCCCTAACTGAACAA
Source organism: Hipposideros armiger (assembly GCF_001890085.2). Classification (NCBI taxonomy): domain Eukaryota; kingdom Metazoa; phylum Chordata; class Mammalia; order Chiroptera; family Hipposideridae; genus Hipposideros; species Hipposideros armiger. The sequence continues at coordinate 378,632 of NW_017732390.1, read as the reverse complement.
CAAATGTTCCATCTGAAACCACCTGGTACAATATTGTACATTCTATGATTGCTCAGCAAATATTAACACCTGACTATACATTTCAATAAGAATCCACAACAATTCTAAGGTTCTTCTAGTGATGGTTTCCCACTTTGTATGATTAGTCGTTCCATTTTTGTTTTTTAGAGCTAATGTATTTTTAATAAGTTTATTTTGACAAGTATATACTATGTTATCATCACTGATTCTGATTAGTGCATTGATCACCAAATGAGATGCTGGAATGTGGAATGTATTAGCTCAGTATCCTATTTCAAGGGCTTGAATTTTGATAATTAGAATATAATAATTTAAGTACGTTGTAATTGTCAATGTCTGATCAACAAATATAATATATACCCAAAAGTACATTCTAAACAGAGCACAGGATAAAAATCTCAATAAACTGGTAGCTTCTACCTGCTGCAAAAGAATCCCACAAGAGAAGCACTATAATTTATATATATATATATATACACATATATATCCAAATTTGTATGAGAATGTACTACTTTCATAACATTGGGTTTAAGTGAACAGAAAGGGATGCAAATCATGCACACAAATGCCTTTCCAAGGAATGAACTGCTAGCAAATTTGTCATGATAAGCAATTTGCTCCATTCCACTGTATCTACCTGTTTAGTTCATGTTTTTCTTTTTTAAAAATTTTATTATTTTTATATTAGTTTCAGGTGTACAAAACAACATAATGATTAGACATTTACACCCCTCACAAAGTGATAACCCCTCCCAAGTCTACTACCCCTCTGACATCGTACATAGGTATTACAATTTCATTGACTATATTCCATATGCTGTAATTTACATCCTGTGGCCACACACACATACACACACACATTTAATTATAGTTGACATTCAGTATTATTCTACATCAGTTTCAGGTGTATAGCGCCATGGTCAGTCATCTGTGCAGTCTATGAAGTAATCCCCTTGGTAAGTCCAGTACCCATTTGGCACCCTACATAATCTTTACAACATTACTGATTATATTCCCCATTCTGTATTTCACATCCCCTTGACTATTTTGTGAATACCAATTTATACTTCCTAATCCTTTCATCTTCTCCCCATCCCCCAACCTCCCTCCCATCTAGCAACCATCAGTTTGTTCTCTGTATCTCTGTGTCTATTTTTTTTGTACACTCATTTATTCTGTTCTTTAGATTCCACATATAAGTGAGACCGTATGGTATTTGTCTTTCTCAGTCTGACTTATTCCACTTAGAATGATGTTCTCTAGATTTATCCATGTTGTTGCAAATCGTAAAATTTCATGGCATTTTTCAAAGAACTAGAACAAATAATCCTAAAATTTATATGGAACCATAAAAGACCCCAAATAGCCACGGCAATCCTGAGAAATGAGAACAAACTGAGAGGTATCATGCTACCCAACACCAAATCATACAACAAGGCTACAGTAATCAAAAAGAGCATGATATTGGCATAAAAACAGACACATAGATCAATGGAATGGAATAGAGAGCCCAGAAATAAATCCATACCTATATGGTCACTTAATGTATGACAAAGGAAACAAGAATTTACACTAGGGTAAAGACAGTCTATTCAATAAATGGTGCTGGGAAAAGTGGACAAATATATGCTAAAAAATGAAAGTGGACCACCTTCTTATACCATAAACAAGAATAAACTCAAAATGGATTAAACACTTAAATGTAAGAATTGAAACCATAAAACTCATAGAAGAAAGGATAGGATGTAAACTTGCAGATATTACCCTGAATAAAATTTTTACTGATATATCCCCTTGGGCAAGGGAAGAAAAAAATAACAAACAGATGGGACTACACCAAACTAAAAAGTTTTTTCACAGCAAAGGAAACCATCAACAAAACAAAAAGACATCCTACTGAATGGGAGAAGATATTTGCCAATGATACATCTGATACGGGGTTACTATCCAAAATTTATTTTTAAAAACTCATACAACTCAATACCAAAAACAAACAAACAAACAAACAAACTAATTTAAAAATGGGCAGAGGACATGAAAAGATATTTCTGTAAATAGGACATACACATCACCAAAAGACATATGAAAAAATGCTCAACCTCACTAATCATTAGAGAAATGCAAATAAAAACCACAATGTGATACCACATCACACCTATCAGAATGGCTATCATCAATAAATAAACAAACAACAATTGTAGGTGAGGATATGGAGAAAAGGGAACCGTGGTGCACTGTTGGGAACACAAATGTGTGCAGCCACTATGGAAAACACTACGAAAGTTCCTCAAAAAATTAAAAATATAGCTACCTTATGACCCAGCAATTCCACTCCTGGATATTTATCAAAATAAATCCAAAACACTAATTTGAAAAAAATATTGGGTTGTCGGAAAAGTCATGATGTATTTTTTCTGTTTTCCGTTGCAAAAATGCATCATGACTTTTTCGGCAATCCAATATATGCACCCCTATGTTTATTGCAGTGCTATTCACAATAGCCAAGATATGAAAACAACTGAAATGTCCATCAATAGACTATTAGATAAATTGTGGTACATGTACACAATGGAGTATTACTCTACTAGTCATTCCATTTTTTAAATATATTATTCAGGAAGTTCTTCATGTTTCACCTAAGCCATCGATTAAGTGCCTTCTTTTTTAAGTAGATGGCAGAAGAAAGTTCTACTACAACAACAAAAAATTATTCATAGCTTTTAGAACCAATAAATCATTGTAAGAATCCCTTCCCCTGGTTTAATTTTAATATTAGTTTATCTAATTACTCTTTATACTTCATTTGCAAGAAAAGATTTTCATTTAAAATGCTTAGTCCCCATATTCTAATAAAATTAAAAGAAATACAATCTAATATCCTGTGTTGATATTTTCCATCAGATTAAATTCATTGTGAACTATGATAGTAGTACATGACTTCTCAAATGTATTTATAAATATTAATCTCATGATTAATATAATCTTTAGTTAAAAACATACTTTTTTATATAACCCTCAAAACATGTATCTATGCCAAAAGTATTTCAAAGCCACAATATTTTAACCAAAATTAAAACAGAGCATAAATAGCTAACCATGATTTAACTATGCATAACTTATTCTCTTCTTTTTCTTAATTTATTTTTTTATTAGTTTCAGGTGTACAAAGCTACATAATAGTTAGACATTTAAATCCCTCGTAAAGTGATAACCCATCCCCCAAGCTACCACCCCTCTGACATCTTAAATAGCTGTTATAATATGCATATCTTTTGAAACAGTGAAACACTTCTGTTCAATATTCAAAATAACAAAAATCATTTTTATAAACCATTTAAGTACTTAGAATTACTGGCAATCAATTAACTAATTATTAGGTGCTTGCCTCATTATTGAAAACAAAAATGCAGTGAAAGTAAACAACATAAATATTTCCAAGTGTTGTTTCTCAGATATTCCCCATCTGTTTTAATGCCCCTTAAACATATCTAGAACATAAATGATTTCCTAATGTTAATTCTCAGAGGCTATATATATATATATATATATATATATATATATATATATATGGTGTTCAAAGTGGTAACCACACCCAAGCATTTTGAAAATATTTATTAAAACATAAAAAACAAGAAAAAGATCTTTAGAATGAAATGATCCAGTTACCAAAGTGTACACTATGAGTCACATAAAAAATGTAGTTGTTTCCACATTCATTGAAAGTAGAATGAATGTGAAACATTCTCATTTCATCTCTCGAATAGTAGTTTATAAGGATAATGAACCTGGCTTTAAAATAAACATGCCTTGTCTTAAGCAACACTGTTTTGTTCATTCTGCATTTTTCATGCTTTGAAAATGGAGAATGCATTTGGACTTAGTCAAGAATATCATGAGTATCTTTTAGATAACAAACGTTTTTAATGAAAAGTATGCAAACCACTCCTGACCCCCTTGTGACTAAAGAACATAATTTTAAAGCCAAAGTCTTCAAAGCCTTTGAACTAAAAATCTAAACTCAATATGCCATATAGATGGTGACAGAAGTTTCCTCTCACCCATTCTATTCAAAGCGGAGATGGATGTAATCAATCCCCATGCCTATGAAAACACTGCCTACATAAGCAACAATGAGAGCATATTCACTCAGAGGATATATTACTCATTCTGAGGATTAATCATGCATCATTTCATATGTTCAATTGCATTTATTCCTTTTGTTATTTCAGGGCTCAATAAAGCTTCTTTCAAATATATAGAAATCAACAAAGAAGACGAAGGCTCCAATAAGTATATTTTAATGCTTATCAATGTTCTTACAATGACCATATTTAAAGAGATTTCTTCTGAATAACATCAAGAACAATGATCAATATCATAGACACAGAGCATCTAAATTTAAAATCCACAATGTCGCTTTGTAAATTCGTTTGATGGTGGTTTGGTTTTACTACACCTCTGACATCATTTAAAATAGGAAAGAACCAAACAGATCTATGATTATACCTGGTGGGACTTTATTAACTCATTTATACTGATAATTGGCCAACATTTGCTTTGCAAGGTTAAAGAAAAATATAATATTTTCCCAGTCATTACAATGTCAAATACCATATTTTTGGAGACCAAAAGTGTATAGATGTTGCTTACAAATTTAGTCACTCCTGTAGGTAATCGGACATTTACATTATTTAATTTAGATAAAACCTACTTCAGAATGCATTCTTAGGGTTTTAAAACGTAACCCTGGAACTAGCAGTGGATGATTATACTAATAAATACAATTAAATTTCCTACATTGTTAAACGTGGGTCACCTTCACACTAAAAGTGCCGTGTGAAATTCTTAACAGCAGTTATTAAGTTAAAGTTGTTCCACTCAACACATACCAAGGATGTGCCACTCCTGATGCCCGCAAGAGGAGTGGGAAAAAGCGTTACAAATCTGTACAAAAGACTTTAAAAAGCTTGCCATACAATTGCAAATCAAATAAGAACAAGCACAGAACTAGTGGGTGATTTTCCTCTTATCTTTCTTCTCAGTCTAAAAAAATAGTCAAGTGAGCAAATAAAGACGCTTCCACATTACTAGTACAATAAAGTGGATTATTCCACATGGGAAACCACATAGTAGTTCAACATCAACATTCCCCAAGAATTGTATGCATGTCTTTAGTCCACATGCATAAAAATGTCATATCAAGTAATCACACCACAAAAAAGGTGATTAAACAAAAGTCCCACTTGTCCCTTAAGTCAATGGTGACTTGGAAGGTTTCAGCAGTTAACATTGCACCACAAAGACAAGCATAACGTGTGGTTTAGCAAGAATTCGAAAGGCATGAGGAAAGGAAACAACAAAAGCCTCTATGAGCCAATGTCCTCAGATATAGTACTGTGATCCCCAAGTCTTTCTTCCTGGGAAAGGGCACAGAAAACATTTCCAGCATAAAAAGGCTTAAGACATCCTTAACTAAGAGGTATGTGCTCACCTCCATAGAGCTAGGACACGCGGCATCCTTTCTCATCCTCATGGAGCTCCAGGGATCTTGGCTCAAAGAGTGGAACCCTAGTCCTACCAACACATCTTCACCATGAGCTATAAGGCTCCCTGTGCACAGAGGGGCTGGCTGCTGAGCAGAGAACTAGCACTGAATGGCTCAGGCTGCCTGAGAGAAAATGTTACCCTGAATACAAGATGTCATCACGACAGAGCACCAGGACAACAAGAGGTACAATGAAGAAGCAGTGGAAACACTGCTATAGCAGGTGATTGGATTAGCAGCAACTGGCCAATGCGGAAAGCTGGCCAATTTGATAATTTGGTCTAAAATCTGATGTGGTCGAAAATGAATGTTTCCAGTTACCACTTTTCAACTACTGGTAAATTGAGTGTGATGCTGCCCTGTCTCCCCATCCGCCTAACAACCCAAGATAATATCAGAGTGATGCTATGAGAAGTTAGGAAAACACATTTCCAACCATTGAGAATTCCTTGATGCAATCTGACTGTTCTTCATCCCAAGGCACAAAAATGAAAATGTCATCTGATACACTAAACATCTTTTAATAAGAAGGAAATGCTGTAAAATACTTAAAATTCAGGCCTTACATTTTTATAATGTATTACAAAAATATGTTCACAGGGGAAAATAAAAAACAGACAAGCAAAAACAGAACATAACAAACATCAAAAAAATAACCTGGGGGGAAAATATAATCAGAGTAACTGAAACATGATTAAACCACATGTTTACCATGCAGATCCTTTCTTATGCATATACAGTCATATACTATTATATAATTTTTGCTCTTCTATTTTTATTAAATTTATTGGGGTGGCAATGGTTAGTATTACATTTTTAAACTCTGGTTTATATACATTATACATTACATATCAGACCTTTCAATTGTTCCAACCTTGTGACATGATGAATAGTACAGAGAAGACATATGGGCTAAAAGTTACTAAACAGAATAATGAAAAAAATGTAGAAAAATGAAAGATACAAATAAGTTTTTAAAAACACATGAGAGTTTAACAAAATTGATGACACAGAAAATATCGGTGATGACTAGGAGCCTTCCTTTTAACCAAACTGTCATTTAAACCTGTTTATCTACTTGCTTTAAGTCCAAATGTTTTTGATCAATATATGTGCTACCAAGAGTTTGCAATATGTATCAGTATGTATTTACATGACTTTTTACATACGTTCATTACATAAATGATAAGGATTAGACTAGATGAAAAGTCTAGTGTACTGGTTCACTTTGGTTGCTATAAAAAGTTACCACAAAATTATTAGCTTAAAACAACATAATTTTATTCTCTCACAGTTCTGGAGACCAGAAGTCAGAAGTCAAGGTCTAGACAGGGTTGTACCTTCCCCGCCACGCCCCCCACCCCCACCCCTGCCCCAGTGGCTCTAGGGGAGATTCCATTCCTTGCCTCATTTATCTTCTGGCAGCTGCCAACATTCCTTGTCTTGTGGCCTCATCACTCCAATCTCAGCCACCAGGATCTTTTTGACTCCTCTGGGAAACTTCAGTTCTACTCTTAAGGTGTTTCTGATTGGATCAGGCCCACCCACATAATCCAGGAAAATTTACCCATCACAAGACCTTTAATTACATCTGCAAAGACTCTTTATTCAAATAAGACAACATTTACAGATTTCAGGTATTAGGATCTGATATCTTTCTGGGAAAGTAAAGCATTTTTCAACCTACTACACCTAATATTGACAGAAATTCTTATAAACATTACTTGAATCTGGCCCACTGTGTCTTACTCGAATTGTATGAGTCCCCACTTTTACATGTCTATTCTAATTACCCAAAGCTTAGTCTTATTTAAAAGCTTTCAATGTTACCTAAATTTGTTCCATTTGAAAATATATTAGGATAACCTCCCCCTGTCAAAATTGATTCTTCTTGCTCCATTTCCTGTTTATTACTTTGTCTTCTGTGCCTCTATCCATGGGGTAAGGCTTTGAGAGACACCCTTTTTCATATCACCCACATCCAATTGATCCTTGAGCTCTACTAGTACTTTTAGTTCATTTGAAATAGTTCTACTCCCCCCCTCCCAACTCTGAATGTCCTTGCCTTCATTGGCACTGGAGGTGACAGAGCTCAGCCAGACTGCTACCATGCTCTGTCCTCTACCTCAGCTCACCTTCTGTACATTCTCTATTTTGATGTCAGAGTGATCTTTCTAAAACTTCCTAAATCTGATCAACTCACTTCTCTACTTAAAACCTTCAAATGGCTCTCCTACCCTCAGATTCAAGTCCAAGTAGCACAGACAGATAAGACCTTTCTTGATTTGGCCTCTACCTACCCCTACAAACTCATCTTGTATTTCCTTCCGATCTCTTCCATGTATCCTTAGGAGCCTGAACTAGTGACAACGTTTCCCAAAGTGTCATGATTTTTTTTTTTACTTGTATGTTTTGGAATATGACATATAGATTCCTGCCTTTCCAGGCCAAAGAACTAGCCACCTCCCATTTATCTTACAGAATCTGGCCAAGACAGCATCTTGTTTAAGAATGTATCCCTATACACTTTAAAAAGTGAATGGCATAGTTGGTGAACTGTATCACCATAATGCTGTGATTTAAAAAATAAGAAGAAGACATCCTTTTCAGTAGTGTTCCCAAATTCATGTAGTATTATACACAACTTCTACAACTTTGCAAGACCCACTGTGCTACCTCCATAACATTTATACTGTGGCGCGATCTATGAGCTTATCTGATTGCTTGAGGGCAGGGCCACGGCACATTAATTTTCACATTCTCCTCAACTAGGATGATATCTGGCACAAAGCAGACACTCAGTAAATGCTTATTGGATGAATAACTGAAATATTATAATCCTTAAACACAGTGATACTTGGTTGACACCAATTATAATAAAACCCAGTGAGTATGAGAATTGAGTTTACAGTTACCCAGATTGAAGTTACGTTGGTAGAATTTGACACTTAGAAAGTAAGCTACCTCTAGGACTGAATTACTGTTAGGATTGACCACTACTAGACTTTAAAATTCAGAGCGTAGGCATGGGAATGTAATTGTTCTTTAAAGCAGTATAATCATCTCCCAGTGAAATACAGCCTTTCTCCTTGAATTCCAGGAGTTAATTCATATTTATCAATCTGCTTACATGAGTGAGTCATCATCCGGCTGCTATAAGCTGTATTTAATTAAAGCATTTTTGCTAAGAGCTTCTGTCCTTCCAACTTAAGCTCTGTAAATTTTCTTGGCTGCCACATTATAGAATAAAATGAGCATGTCCTTTTGAGTGGGGCCAAGGCAGGCATTATAAATACTTAAAACCAGCATCCACATGCAACAGAAGAATCTTCATTTCTTGGCATCACCAAATATATAAACTTTCATGTTTTTCTTCCTGTTTTCAAAGCTTCTCCACAAATGGTAAAGATTACTCTTCACAGGATGATATTTCTAACAACCAACTTTTCATTAATTGTGGCAATAACAAAATAGTTTGTAATGTTCTATGTTCTTAATTGGAAGGGAATAAAGACCAGAAGAATTACATCCAAATTTTAGAAGACTTAATTTATTAATTGTTTTCCTAACACAGTATGTCTCCTGACACAGGAAACTTGACTTCTTATCCACCACCATTTAGCAGGCGATACAGGAGTGGGGGGAAAAGGATAAGCGGTTCTCGCTTGGCTACCCTGATCTGGTGGGGTGGGGTGGGAGAGGAACTGAGGAGTCTCACATTATGGTAACTCCCAGTTTTCTATCTAGATGGTTTAGGAGGAATTACATCGGAATAACCTCCACTACCCCACTGCCATTATCCCCTGCCTCAACTCCTTGTTTGTCTTTTATGAGAACTTTGTAATTTAGTTTTTGTTTCTTTATCCTTTTACTGTCTTTCTCCACTACAACTTGTAAGCTTCCACGGAGCAGGCCCTGTGTCTCTCTCCTCACTAAACCCAATGCCTTATCTATTCTTGGAATGTACTAAATGTTGGGTTGAAAATGACATTAAGCATAAAAGTTCATTAGAATAAAATGTAGAAGCAGCAGAATGGAATATGAACTCAAGAAATAAAAGGAATAATGTGAAATCTCTGTCTGTAAAAAAAAAAAAAAAAAAAAAGAAAAGAAAAGAAAAAGAAATCTGAAAGACCACACTGCCTGGGGTGGAAATGTATGCTAACTCCAAAGCTCCAGGCAGGGGTAAGTCTTGAATAAAGGAGGAGCAGGCAGGGCAGCAAAAATGCAAATTGGGGTCCGATTCTGGCTGACAGCAAGGAACTGGCAGCCTTGGGAGAGGAAAACATCCCCTCAAGCGTTCCTCATTTCCTTTTTCTTTTTTAATTCTGTGTGGTTTTATTAACAGGGTCATAATAGCATCATTTTCAAAGTAAATATATGGTGCTCACATTGCATTATGGTTTACAGAGACCTCCTGGTTAGTCGGCCCTTTACAACACTGCTTCTGTAGGAAAACATGAGTCACTAATGTTGACATATAAATTTGAACACAAACATTTAGAAACAGTGGACTCAAATTGTAGCCTGGCTCTCATGTCCACTGTCTCTTATTTCTCTCTTTCTTTTCACCTTCTCTCACCTCTCTGTCTTCCCTGTGCCCATCCCTCTTCCTGTCTTCAGACAAACAAACAAGAGCACACACACGTATATTTTATATTTTTCTGAAACAAAATTATTATAAAGATACCCAGTCTCAACTCTAGTTACTAAGTCCTAGAATTATTCCTTAATAATGATTATGGGTCCGATACACTGAACGCACACTATCCCTACTGAATTCTTTCCATTCCATTAACACCCTACTTGAGAACTTATTCACCCATGCCTGGTCTGTCAAAATAGCCAAACATGTTAATGTAATTAATATGCAGCTAATTAGTGTCCTGATTCCTGTCTCTTCTCTTTTTGATACATTCTGCATATGCCAATATCTCATGACTGCCTCTAAAGCACTACTTTTCACCACGTTATTCTTTTTCTCATAGAACTCCCAAGGTAAGTGAATAAAGTTTGCTTCTCAAATTCACAGTCAAGGATTTCCATGTAATGACCTAACCACTTCCCCAACTTTACTCCCTACCACCCAATAAGGACCCTTCACAGGGCCTCATTAAGATCGTTTCATTATTTCTTGGGCACACCCTTAACCATCCTACCTGTGTGTCTTCACTCATATTAGTCCTCCCTCTTCTCTTCCTTTCATTCCCAGCCCTTTCATGACCAAATCTAGCCCTTGGTAAAAAATTTTCATTCACCTCACGATACAAGATTCTCTTCCTATAAACTTTCAGCATTTAGGATAGCCCCACGCATTTCTGCAGTATTCTCACAAATTTTTTCACGTTTCCCACATAAGTCTCACAACCTTATGAAGTAGGCACTATAAATATGTACACTTTTTGATGAGGAGAAGAGGTTTTCAGAGATGTGGAGCAATTTGCCCAAGCTCACACAGCTGAAATGTGGCAGAGATCCATATTTGGCATTTACTATAAACTGTCCCAGGTTGGTAGTTATTTGCATCATTTTTTCCCATCTTCCAAACTAGATTATAAGCTCCATGAAGGCAGTAGCTATGAGAACTTGCCCCGGTGCATTATAATATGCAAAATGAGAATTCAATGAATATTTGATCAAGTGATTGTAAGAGGTCAACCCCTCCACCTATTTAAGAAACCTCTGTGATTCTTCTCCCACTCTCATGTTCAATGTTTAGATTCTGAGCACACAAATGAACACTTGTGATAAACTGCAATATATCGTGTCTATAATTTAATTTCTTGACCTAGTTCCCCCTTGAATAAATTGCAAATTCCCTGAAGATAGTAATGATGACAAATAAAATGAGATCCGCTGGTATTTAAATGTTGGCCATGAGTTGTAGAAATAACTATATTTCCAAACTCATCTGAAGTTCCATCATCTGGCACACTTGCTAAGAATACATCTATCCAGGATTCAGATTCAGTGCTTTCTCAGTCATGTGTCTTTAATCTGGTTCTTATTGAACACACGATCCCGGAGAGCATACTACAAAACAAGGAGCACATGGCAAAGTGACATTGACCTAAAGGCCCAGCAAAGAACTATGTTGTTGTGTCAAACACTCGTTTGAGTGGGCTTGCAATTCATACTGCACAAAGACTTCCTGCTAGCAAAATTCTTTCTGGTTTGTAAAAGAGGATTAAATATTTCAATATTTTAAAGCACTCCACAAAGAGCTTCTACAACTTCCAAGTCTGGAAGTCACTGAACAAGAACAGGGCATCCAGAAGGAGAATTTGAATAGTCAAAACATTTCATGACAGGAAAAGAGCTTCATCCTTTAGAACTGAATTGGGAAGGTACTCACAGGCTCTCCCTGTGATCCATCCTGGCCTGGAGCACCCGGAGGTCCTGCTTCTCCCTTTTAAGGATGAAAAGAAACAAAGAATTCCATTTTCAGACATGCTTATAAAATAACAGTATATTTTAGGACATTATATAATAAAGCATATTAGATACAAACTGAAAAATAAAAATGACTTCTAGATTATTCATATTAACTTTTCCTGACATCAAATAACTTACTCTGGAATTTATAAAGTGACTATACAAATATCAAATCTATACATGACAGCAGATAGTTAAGTTATAACGTAACTGTGGTACCGCATGCTCATGAGAATAGGACATTATTCTTCAAAATAAATGTGACCAAGGTTTATGTCAATCCTTTTAATATTTATTTTATTTTCATTTTTACTTTGAAATTTGTTATTATATTGGACCTAATTTGACCTTGCCTCGCAAGAGTTGCATTTTTTTTTTTTAGCTGAGCCATCCTGCCACCTGTTGGCAGCTCAGTGGCAGCTCAGCTCGGGCTAGGAATCGAACCGGCGACCCTGTTGCTCAGCGCTCCCACTCTTGAGTGAGCTCTTAGCCAACTGAGCCACTTGGTTGGCCCAAGAGTTGCATTTTTTATTGATAGGTTATTACATGAAAATTTTGGCACTCTAATTTAGTATCTACCTATTTAAAATAAACATCAAAAATGTGTATTTTTAGGTAGCTATCAAAATTATAATTTTTAGTTGTATACCTTTACATTTCTATGCTCAAATTATTAAAGCATTTTATTTTACATCCACCTTTTAGCACCCTAAAAGTTTTTCCCGAATTTAGGCTTTTTGAAGCCTAACCGTCATTAAGAGTCATGATTTTGTCTCTCCAGCAAAATGCTGCATTATAGCAAGTAGAGTTCTCTACAATTATGCCCCACTTGTTTCATACCAGGAAGAACATTTCATCCTATATGAGAGCAAGAGAGAAAGTAAAAACAAAAGCATTGTTTTTTGTTTTTGTTTTTGTTTTTTTATAAATACCTCAAACGTCTGAATTGAAATAGGTTTAAGAGGGAAGAGTCTCAAAATACATGTACCAAAGTATATGTCAACACTGTTTTTAATAGTTTCACATTCTAATGAATTTCCCGAAATTATAGAAAATGAACCACAGAGGGAAGAACCAATAAAATTTGACTAATATAATCAGCATTTAGAAAAAAATTCAACCACATTATATAAACACTGATTCTCCCACTTTCATGAATTCTTGCATTTTATGAATTCTTAGCAAAGTGAAATGCCAACTAAAGCCAAGAATTTAATCTGTTCCAATTTAATTTACAAAGAGTAGCTGACAGTTGAGAATAGAGGGAACAAAGAATGTTTTCCTGCAAATTAACCAAATTGCAGGGAGGGAGTTCCTGCTGACCCAATGGTTCTACAGAAGAGCTTATGAAAATATCAAAGAGAAACAAAGATGTTGGATCCACTTAGTTTAAAAGCTACAGATTCAAAAGCCCGGAAAATTAGGGAAAAGAGATATGTCAAGTCCTAAAACAACAGGAAATAATGCATAACTATACATGAACTCAACACTCGTATCACTGGTCAGGAGGATTCATCCAAGTCAGCAGCTCTCCAGCATGGCCCCACACCAGCCAGGTCAGCTTCACTTCCTGTGGGAACTTATTCAAAGTGCAACTTTCAGGCCCTCCTGAAGACCTACTGAATCAGGAACTATGAGTGGTGAAGCCCAGAAATCTGTTTTTACATATCTCCAGCTGATTTGATGAGATGGGAACAGTGGCACAGAGGTAAGTCATTAGGCCATTTACTTCCCCTACCTCTGGGTACTGTCTTATGTGATGTGTGTAGGCAAATCTGTAGTTTAGATTTTACTGTCTATAAAGCAAGGAGGGGATGGCAGTTGTCAAGTAGTAAAGACGAGTAATTTGGGATTACATGTCTACTTTGGTTGGTGAAAATCTCCTTTATTTCTCTGACCATTGACCCAATCTTATTATTTATTTTAATTAACAGGAGGTCTTCTTAAAAAAAAACAAACTAATCATCAGCAAGGTTTATCAAGAATGAAATGTCACAATATTTGGAGGATTTGGTTTATCCTTATTCTTCCTACTTGTAGTTAGGACAGATAATCAGAATGATGTAGAATTATACAAACCAAGTATCACCTGTTCTTTATAATTATGGCAATGATTCTCAAACTTTAGCTGCCATCAGAATCACCTGGAGGGTTTGTTAAGCTGTCACTTGTGGACCCCCACCCTTGCGTTTCTGGTTCCATAGGTCTGAGGTGGATCCCCAAAATTTGCAATTCTGACACGTTCCCAGGAAGTGTTATTACTGCTGGTCTTTGGACCTTAATTTGAAAATCACTGCTCTAGCTCACATCTCAAGATAGAGACTTACACACCCTTTCTGCTGTTACCAATCCTCTCTCTGTGCAGTACAATGGCATTGCATAGCTTTACACTTGACACTGAATTTTACAATAGCCAGGTTGTTCAGCAGGTGTCTTGTTTATGCAGGTGTTGTTTTCCTGACTTGCCCATTCTTTAAAGGCAGAAAACACATCTTACATGAGGTTTTCTTTCTTTCTTTTTAATCACCTAGAATATTTAGTATAGTGCTGAAGAGAATGTAAGACTATATGTAAGGCTACATGTTCCCTTGTTTTCAAACACTGAAGCATATCAGGGAAGGAGGAATGGATTATTTATTCCTCCATTGTCAATTTCAAGGGGATAAAGAATATGGGAAAAAAATTGTGGATAGGGCTACAGCATTTGCTGTCAGAAGATTATTCTGGTTAGTTATCATAAAATGATGTCCATTAATCTTTACCTAGTAGTGTTCCCTTCATTTCTTTTAATAATGTTTCATTGGGAGATGAAAGGATAATTTCTGCTTGGCCATTTTCTATAACATAGTCAAATGCAGTATACAACTAACCTGTGACATTTAGTATTATAACCAGAGCTTAACCTGATCACTTGATCACTTTCATGGCCAGGAGAACCTGGGACATGCCAATTTGTTTGGCTGGTGGAAAATAGCATACAGAATGCCTCTACCTCTAAGTTATGATTTTGCTATTTTATTATTAACTTCTTTCTTGCTATGAAAAAATAATTGAGAAAATGCCATGCTAAACATTATTCCTCAACCCAATTTCTACAGTTAATATCAAAGATGATTTATTCCACAATAAACCAGTGATTTTTAAGAAGGAAATTTAACCAAAAAAACAGACATATAAAACTTGCATTGCATGTGTATCTGCTTTCAGGCCGTGGTCTTTGATACTTACCCACAAAAAAATAAAAGGATGGAGAGTAATTTAGGTTGTGGCCATGGCAAACCTCAAAACCAGGTGGAAGATGTGTGACCATTACCATATAATTTAATTTTGAGGAAGATCTTTACTTGTTATTAAACACTTTATTTTGACTTTGATCTTACTGCATGGTTTATTCTTGGTATGTAAACAAATCTCTAGCAAGCCAGAGGTTATACTGAAGACCTAAGGTTGGGAAGCTTCTCCTGGCTAACCAAATAAACAGGCAGGAAGTTGGGAAGGCATCATGCATACACAGGATCACATAGGCTAGGCCTGGAATTCTAGCTCTGCCATGTAACTGACTATACTTTTGAGTAAATTCCTTAATCTCCCTTAATCTGATCTTAATGTCTAAATGACATTGGTACTCCCCATTTTATGGGTCTTTTAATAATAATAATAATAATAATAATAATAGCCTTTGTGAAAGTGCCTTGCACAGCTCTAAGCACAGACGAAAGATCCATAAAAGTAGGCTACTCCACTGACACCGAAAAAATTGGGTTTTAACAATCCTTTACTTTTATGATATGTTTTAGCACTTAAATGTTATTTTTATATTTGTACTGCTGTGGTTTGGCAGTATAATTTAGGTGAAATGAGTATTTTCAAAATTAAGGTCAATATTTTAATCTAGTTAAAATGTCATAAAAGCCGTAGTCAATAGTTTAATCGTCGTTTTCTAAATTTGGAAAAAATTATTTGGGTATCACATGGTTTTTCAACAATTTGGTGAAAGGAATTTTCATTACTTATTTAATTATGGCTGCATGATCTTGGACAAATTACTTCATCTCTCCATTCCTTAGTTTCCTCACCTGTAAGCGGGTAAAATGTTTTTACTTATAACTCCTAATGATTTATGGTATTAATGAGAAAATACTACCAATAAAGTGCTGGGGCAAGAGCCAGGCATGTAGTAAGTATGCAATAAATTATTCCTTTGTTATAATCTGTCCTCTCCTGTGTTTAGTTCTTTTTATATCCAGTTTAAACACATTTCAGTATTTCAATTGCTTTGTAACTAAAATCGTCACCCCTTTACCTCACTATTCATCTGCTTCACTTGCTTATGCAATCTCCAATAGTGAGTAAATCAAACTGAAAACCTCTTCAGAACCATGCCTGGGCTTCTAACTATAGCCATGGGAGGGGCAAAAATAGTACAACTGTCACACAGATTTTAACTTACAGCTTCAACTAGACTTCAGTGCAGCTTCTATATTTCCTTAACCTCCACTCTGTCACATTTTCCCCACAGCTATATAAAAGTTATCCAGTTATGCAGCCTTTCTGTCCTCTCTCTCAACAAATGGCAACTCCCACTTCTTTAGAGAAAACAGAAGTTAAACATACCAAACTCACATGCTTAATCTGCATTTGCATCCACCCATTCTTTTTTTTTTTTTTACAGTGAAACAGGTATCCCTCATACAACCTAAGATAACCCTTTCAGCTCTGTTCAGTATCCCATTCATTTCCCTTTCCAAATGAGATGGTGCTACTTATCCAGAACTAACTACTTGTTGGACATCTACTCGTTGATGTGTCAGAAGAATCTTAAATGAACACATTATACTTCTCACTTCTCCACCTCCTCAAAAGAAATATTAAACCCTTCCCAATAAATAATCCCAGTGATTAAAAAGACTTCTAACTTCATCATACATAAAAAGGAAGGCGTTCTAAGAAGCCTAGTAAGCCAAAGAAAATTTTACATCCCTGCCTATTACTGCAAGTCTAAATATACATGACATTTCAAACGGAAAAAAAAAATTGGCAAACAATATCCAAACAAAACTATTAAAAGAAAAAATTAGAAAATAGAATCAAAACATTTCAGTGAATTTCCCTGACACAAAAATAAACATGAAGCAGATGACTACTGCAACAAAATGCTGCAGCCTCAATTAACATCATATAAGCATTTTTCAGATGTACAAAAAGGAATATATGAAATAACTCAGAAAATAAATTGAAAAGACAAAATTATCTCAGATACTCTGATTACATTACTAGAAACCAAGGGAGGATAGATTTAATTTAAAATTTAAGAAGGTATTGAGGAGGAAACTAAACATAGCCAATAAAAATAAATTTTAAAAAAGATAAAAAGGATCAAAAAGTGACAGAGGCAGAAGATAGTCAAAGAAGCCTCAAGCTATCTATAATTGGAGTCCTGAGACAACATAAACCAAAACAGTTTTTTAAAAATTCTATTTAAAACTAAAATGCAAAAGAACACTCCAGAATTAAAAGAAGCCCTGAATCTACTTATTGAAAGGATTTGGAGATAATGGAAATTCTTAATTCTGAGACATAAATTATGCAATTAGACTTTAAATATAAAGTTAAAACAAAATACAAAAAAACCTCTGGGCTTCCATACAAAAATACAAAGCCACTTATAAATGAAAGAAAGACAATTAAGTTGACATCAGCAACATACGTGACAGCAGTGGAGCAATATATTGAAGAAATTCAAAGAAAAACAGTGAAAAATAATGAGGAAATGGTTTCATAGTTAGCCAAGTTGTTACTCAAATAACAAGAAGATAGAAAACTATGTTAAAATATAAGAATTCGGAGAATACTGTATTCACAAGCCCTTCCTAAGGAATACACTAGAGGAGAAGCTTCATCAAACCCATATTACAATTATGGAATATTGGTCAAGGGGATGATGATGAACACTGAAAATATTTAATTGCAGATCTAAAACAAAGGCAAATAAAGAATAGAAAATAGTTTATAAATATTGTATGATCTGAAAAAGTAGAAGTAACATGATTAAACAGATGAAGAAAAGGAGAATAAAAAGAGGAAAATAGAATACATTCACTGATTTTGACATAGATAGTAAGGTATCATTTAAAGTTAATAAAACAAAGATTAGACACCTAAGGAAGGCAAAGGGGGACTAAGGGAATTCTGAAATTTTTCTTTATAGACTAATAAGGTATTAGTATAAAGACCATTAGTAGTTAACATTGCTATGTGGTATAATTGAAAAATTTTAAGACAGTAAATCCTAAGAGTTGTCATCACAAAAAAAATATTTCTTTTTGTGTGTGTGTGTGTCTATGAGATGATATGATAGGTGTTAACTTATTGTGGCAATAATCTCACACACAGTACATGTAAATCAAATCATTATAGTGTATACCTTAGACATATACAGTTCTGTATGTCAATTATTTCAATAAAACTGGAAAAAAGACAACCAGTAAAAAATACATGAATCTTCCTAAATCCCAAAGAAAATAAAAGTAAAAAAGGTAAAACAGAATACCAAAGCTATACAAAAATATCACAAGTAAACAACTGACCAATATCTCTCATGACGATAGTTTACATAAAATTCCTTAATAAGGGCCGGCCAAGTGGTGCGTTGGTTAAGAGCTAGCTTGGAACGCCAGCTCTGAGCAGCAGGGCCCCGGTTCAGATCCCACATGAGGGCCAGTGATGCTGCGCCCTCTACAGCTAAGATGGTGAACAACAGTTCGACCTGGAGCTGGGCTACCCTGAGTTGCCAGCGAGGGTGTAGGCTGCAGTGGGGCTGCAGTGGGCTGCCCTAAGCTGCTGTGAGTGACTGGCAGCCAGCTTGAGCTGCCAAGAGCCGCTGTGAGCAGCTGTCCAGTGGCCGGCGACTGATCTGCTTCACCCGGGAAGAGCGCAATGATAATACCAATATGGGCCAGTGAAGTGACGTTCTCTACAACTAGACTGAAGAACAAAAGGACAGCAATATGTCTTTTTCCCTCCCCCAGTTCCCCAATAAAATCTTAAAAAGCAAAAAAAAAAGAAACCCTTAATAAAATACTTTAAAGTTAAATCCAGAAATACAGAAAAACGACAATATAAGATGACCTATTGGGGTTTAGCCCAATATTGTAAAAAGCAATTAATGTTATGATCATTTTAAGGAAATACGGGAGAAAAACCATACAATTAACTCAAGAAAAATTTTTTGATGAAATTCAACACCTAATTTAATAAAGGGAAAACCCATGAAGAGACTAGGAATAAAAAAGAATTTCCTCGACCTGATGAATATTTTAATGTAAAACCAACAACTTACTCTTACTGGAGAAAAACTGAATGCTTTCTGTCTAAGGTCAGAAACAACGCTAGAATATACGCTCTTTTTTTTAAAAAAAATGTTTTTTTACTTCTTTACCCTTCGTGTTATGTTTAAGTGTATAGTGCTCTATTTTGTGTAGGGATTGTCATTTCCTGCTTCTGTCTGTTCGTAATGTTGCTTATGGTTTTGTATTCTTTTGTTTCTTTGTGTCAGGTAGAACAACCTCCTTCAGTATTTCCTGTAATGCAGGTCGTGTGTTAGAAAAACATTTATCCATAAAGATATATGCACTCCAGTGTTCACTGCAGCTTTATTTACAATGGCCAAGACATGGAAACCAAAGTGTCCTTCAATAAATGATTGCACAAAGAAGATGTGGTATATATACACAATGGAATACTACTCTGCCATAAGAAAAGATGAAATATTGCCATTTGCAACAACATGGATAGGTCTTGACATTATTATGCTAAGCTAAATAAGTCGAGAACCATATGACTTCACTCATATGTGAGATATAAAACTGAAAACAACAAAGGAACAAGACAAACAAATAAAGAAACAAAAATTCATAGACAAGACAATACTTTAGTGGTTACGAGAGGGTAAGGAGGCAGAAGGGATAGAAGAGGATAAAGGGGGTCAAATATATGGTGATGGAAGGAGAACTGACTCTGGGTGAGGAACACACAATGTGATATATAGATGATGTATTACAGAATTGTACACTTGAAATCTATGGAATTTTACTAACCATTATCACCCCAATAAATTTTAATAAAAAAAAAAAGAATGTACACTCTCACTACTTTTATTCGACATTGTATTGGAGGGCCTTGTCAGTGCAACAGAACTATTAAAATAAATAAAAGTAACATAAATTAGTATATAATAAGAAAATTGTCTTTATTTGCAGACAATATGATCATCTATGCAGAAAATTCAAAGAAACTTACAAAGAAAGTTGCAGGACCCAATAAGTGAGCTCAGCAATTTTACAAGATATATGATATGTGATCTATACACCAAAACAAATTGTAGTGTATGTATTTTCATACACTAGCCAAAAACAAACAAAAAATAAAATTTTAAAACATATATTCAAAAGAGTATGAAAAAATATAATAAAATATTTGGGTATAAATTTAATAAAAGACATATAAACATGCTGGAATAAATTAAAGAAAACTTACATAAGTGGAACAATATTCCATGTTCTAAAATTGGAAGACTCAAAATAATTACTACAGCAACTCCCCTCAAATAAATGTAAAGATATGTAGATAACATCCTCTCTAAGAGTTGGAACTTAATTCCACTCCCATCCCTATCTTCCATAGGGATTGGACTTGGTGACTCGCTTCCAAAGAAAATGTGGGAAGAAAGAAGCAGCAACTTTATGGTAAATTGTCAGGTTTCTCTGATACTACCATACGGAGTGTCAAAGTTAATAAAACCAATAATTACTGACATAAATAACATATACTCTGCAATATGATGAGAAGGGCACTTCACTGTTTATTATCCTTTCTTCTCTGCCCCCCCCAAAAAAAACCATAATCCCAGTTTAATCATGAGAAAAACATCAGAGAAACCCAAATTGATTAACAGCCTACAGAATATCTGACCAATGCTGTTCAAAACTGTAAAAGTCATGAAAAGCAAGAGAAGACTGATCAATTATCACAGATCAGAGGAGACTAAAAAGGCATGACAAACAAGTGCAATGTGGCGTATTCTGGACTGGATGCTGGAACAAAGAACTGTAGTGGAAAAACTAATGAAACCCAAATACAGTATTGAGTTTAGTTTACAGCAATTTGCCAATATTGGTTAAATGTGCCATAGGCATATGTAAACATCAGGAGAGACTGGGTAAAGCATTTAATGGTACTCTGTAGTATGTCTGCAACTTTTGTATAAATCTAAAATTATTTCAAACTGAAAAGCTTATTTAACAAACCTCAGTAGGATTTTTTTGTAAAAGTTTTCAAGCTGATACTAAAGATTACATGGGATTTATATGAATCTACAATATCCACTACAATTTAAAAACAGAGTGCTATTAATACCTGATTTCAAAACTTATTTTAAAGCTATGATAATCAAGACAATGTGTTGCTGAGGAAAGACAGAGGTACAGATTATTGAAACACAACCAAGAGTCCAAAAGTAGTACCACACAGATATTGATCAATTGATATTTGAAAAAAATGTTCATGTAATTCAATGGGAAAAGGTAGTCTCTTCAATATATGGTGCTGGGATAACAGGATCTCCATATAGAAAACAAATTAACCTTGCCTTTTACCTCATACCACACATGCATAGAAATTAATTCAAAATGGATCATAGACCTAAATTTCTAACCTAAGATAACTTATAACCTATTCAAGAAATTTAATGTTCTAGATATGTGTCTAGGAAAATTATTTTCTTTTAAAAGAAAAGATAGGAGAAAATCTTGTGACCTTAAGTTACGTAGATTCTTAAATAGTACACAAAAAGCACGAATCATTAAAAAAAAAAAATCTAAGAAATTGAACTTCATCCAGGTAAACTTTTTCCCACCAAGATACCATTAAGAAAATGAAAATGGAATCCAAAGATGGGGAGGACATGTTTGTAAACATGTATCTCATAAAGGACTTATATCCAAAATATATAAAGAACACTTACAGCTCATTAATTGGAAGACAACAACCCCCTAAAATGTTAAGTCTTCAAATGTTTGAATAGATACTTCACAAAATAAAATATACAAATGGCCAAGGAGGCCATAAAAGTTGTCAATATCATTAATCAATCACTCAATCTCAATGACTCTGTCTCTCTGTGTTTCTCTCCTTCTCCCTCTCCTTCTCCCTCCCCCACACACACCTGTTGGTTTATTTCTCTGGAAAACTCTGACTTATAGACACTAAATATAATACACAAATCTTGACTGTATCCAGGTAAAATAAAAATAGCTATTTAGAATATTTTGGGAAAATTGGAAAACTTTGAATATAGGCCCAATATTAGAAAATATTATTGATGTTAAATCTTTTTGGTGTCATAATGGAATTTAAAGAATTCTTAGGAGTTACAGGCTTAAATATTTAGGAGAAAATGCACAGTGTCTGTAATGTACTTCTCAGTAGTAAAAAAGTATATTATAGAAATACATATTCACATATTTTGTGTAGTTCAATTTTTTGTAGAAATATTCAAAAACAAAAATGTGTGAGGCATAATGGAAAAAATTGGTTTTAAAAAGGTCAGAGAAAAATTAAGTATGATTCATTATTCGATGATTCCAAAAAACAAATATAAATTATAGAATATTCAGATAAAGGTTTATTACTCTGTTAAAATCAGATGAGCTATCAAGCCATGAAAAGACATAGAGGCACCTTAAATACATTTTACTAAGTGAAACAAGCCAATCAAAAAAGGCTACATGTTTCCAATTATATGACATTCTGGGAAAGGCACAACTATGGAGACAGTAAAAAGTTTAGTGATTGACAGGAGTTGAAGGGAGGGAAGAATAAGCAGAGCATAAAAATTTTTATAGCAGTGAAACAATTATGTATGATGCTGCAAAATGCCGAGTGAATCCTAACGTAAACTATGAACTTTGAGTGATAATGATATATCAGAGTAGGTTCATCAATCGTAACAAATGTACCACTCTGCTGAGAAGTTGATAGTGGGGGAAGGTGTGGGCAGTGGAGTGGGAAGCAAATTTGGGAACTGCTCCAAAAAATAAAGGTTGTTTTAAATAAATATTATTTTTTTAAATCACAAATGATTCCAGTAAAAAATTACACACAGATAAGAGAAAATAAACTTTATTGTTTTTAGGAGATACACACTAGTTTGAAAATGGAAGCTATAACCAAGGTTAAATATGAAGGGTGGCATGAACCTATTAGGAAGGCAAATATCAGGATTGATATCAAAATGTTAAACACAGTTACGTGCCCCAGCAATTCCACTACTAGGAATTTACCCAACAGAAATGAAAAACATCCTCACAAAAACTTGTACACAAATATTCATAAAAGCACTATGTATAATAGCCAAATAGCCCAAATATCCAACAGCTGATGAGTGAATAAATAAAATATGACAGATTCATACAATAAACATTATCAGCAATAAAAAAAGAATAAAGTACTGATATAGGCCGAAACATAGATAAACCTGGAAAACATTATGCTAAGTGACATTCATTAAGCACAAAAGACCACATATTGTATGATTCCATTTATAGAAAGGTCCAGAATAGGCACAGCCATAGAGACAGAAAATAGCTTAGAGGTTGCATAGGGCTGGAAATGGATAAATAATGGCTTGTGTGGAAATTGGGAGTGACTGATAATGGGTATAGGGTTTCCTTCTGAAGCAATGAAAGTGTTCTAAAATTAGACTATAGTGATGATTGCATAACTCTGTAAATATACTAAAAACCATTGAATTGTATACATTAAATGGATGAATTGCATGATATGTAACTTATCAAAAAAGTTGTTAAAAATGAAAGAATTGAGGTTTATACTTATGGGTATGTGAATGTGTACATGCAACCCAGATTAAGATCAAAAAGGGTAAGAAGCTAGAAGAAGAACTAACCCTCAAATTAGCAGAAGGAAGGAAATAATAAAGATCACAGCAAAAAAACAAAGGAAATCAAAAATAGAAAAACAATAGAAGAAGTAGATGAAGCTAGACTGGTTTTTTGAAAAGGTAACAGAACTGACAAATCCTTAGCTAGGCTACCTAAGAAAAAAGAGAAGACAAATAAATAAAATTATAAATGAAATAGGAGACTACAACTGATGCCTCAGAAAGATAAAAGATCATAGGGGACTATTATGAATTACTATATGCCAACAAATTTGACAAACTAGAAAAAAGAGATAAATTTCTAGAAACATTAAAACCTACCAAGAAGACTGAATCAAGAAGAAATAGAAATAATAGCAGACCAATAACACATAAGGAGATTGAATTAGTAATCAAAAACCTCCCAAAAAAGAAAATCTGAGGACAAAATGATGTCACAGGTAATTTCTATCAAACATTCAGAGAAGCATTAATACCAATCCTTCAACTCTTCCAACATAAAGAGAGAACATTTCCAAACTCATGTTAGAAGGCCAGCATTAACCTAATACTAAAGCCAGATAAAACGGCACAAGAAAAATATGGGCAAATATCCCTGATGAACATACCGGTACATGCAAAAATCCTCAACAAATATTAGCAAACTAAATTCAACAGCATATTAAAAAGATCATATACCATGATCAAGTGGGATTTAACTTTGGGGTGTAAAGACAGTTCAATTTATGCAAATCAATCAATGTGATCCATCACATTAATAGAATGAAGATAAAATTACATGATCATTTCAATAGATGCAGAAAAAGCATTTGACAAAATTCAAAACCACTTCATGATTAAAATTCTCAACAATTTAGGTTTAGAAGGAACTTATTTAAACAGAATAAAGACCATTGATATATGAAAAATTCACAGCTAACATCATACTCAATGGTGACAAGTAACTTTTCCTCTAGGAACAAGATAAAAATGCCTACTCTCACCACTTCTATTCAACATAGAACTGGAAGTACTAGCCACAGCAATTAGGCAAGAAGAAGAAATAAAAGGCATCCAAATCAGAAAGACAGAAGTAAAATTGTTTATAAACGACATGATCTAATCTCTGCTAGTAACTGTGCTAGGTGCTTTATCTTACTCAGTTCCTACCATACCATTCAAAGTGCGTACCATTAACTTTTAAAATTGAGAATCTGAAGATTGAAGAATTTGCTAAAGGGCATACAGTTACTTGGGAAAAGTTACTGAGAGGTGGAAAACAACTCGGATCTGATCTCTAGACTCTTCTATCCCAAAAAAGTATAATCTCATTTCTAGGGGCACATGGGTTTATGCTAAGAGAGGACAAAGCAAAATTAAATTACATGAATGCCTAATTCTCAGTTTGAGAGAAGAACCTGTGTTCTCTATCATAAAGACACTGGATTACAAATTCCATAAGAGTAGGAGTCATGATTTTGTTCTCTTCTGTATGTCTATTGCTTTGTTCTCCTATGTCTAGTACCTAAAAATTACCTGTATAATTAATAAACAAATAGGAAATATAATTCATAGCCAATGAAATATAATTAACAACAAATTACTAAGCTCTTGAAAATGAGCTCCAATATTTTATATTCAGGAAGCACTATCTATAGCCTTTGAGGAATCATGGATATTTGGAGAACTTCCAAAACACTTAGGCAAAGAAATGGACATTTTTTTTCCAAAGGAAGAGACAACTAAACTTAGACTGGATTTCTGAGGTAATTTGGATTTCAAAGTGTTGACCTTTGGGAAACATGAGACATCCTTAAACCTAATGCTTGACCAAGTGGCCTCAATGGCTGATAGGTTACAAACCTCTCCTTAGGGGCCCAAAATAGCTTCTAATAAGACAATGATCTGGCTGTTTGCACATTCCAGATGCACTGACTTCAGTATTGATACACATGCCTGATATCCTTTTATTTAAGTCACACCATAGAAAGCCCATTTTTATTTGATAATTGACTAAAAAAAAAAAAAAGATTTTTTTGTGTAAAAATATGATGGTCCTAACCTACCATCATAAGGGTGTGTGCTTTGAGATTTTTCATGGTGAATGATTGGCACTTTGCAGTTCCTCTTGCTCTAATTGTCCCATACTCATAACACTTAACTGATAAAAGAAGTTGCCAGGGTTAAGGGTGCAATTCCCCCCATACACACCTGAAACCTTATCCACTCAAAGGAAAGAGCTAAGAACCTGTGCCTCTAACCTACCAAACGAACCCATCTGAATGGCTTTTCAAAGAAGTTCAACCTTTTAATATCCTGAGA
>NW_017732390.1:350672-351964 GCF_001890085.2 Hipposideros armiger | reverse complement strand
AAACCTTACAATAATATTCTACAATTCCAACTCACACTTAAATAGAAAAGTGAGTAAGTTAACCTCATTATGTAGGGGCAGAATTCATGGAGTTACAGCTTGTATTAGCCCTGCAACTATTGGCAAAGCATTATTTTACCAGAGCAGTGGACAAAACATAAGACATTGAAAACATGGATGGATGCAGAATTACTATAAACACCTAAACATACATATCTTGGAAAAATTAAAAGGCAATGTGTATTTTAAATATACAGAGAAAATAATCTTCCTTCAATGTGAAGAAATAGAAAGGCCCATAACATTGAGTCTCAATGGACGTCCTGTTAAGCAGCTAGCACTCCCAAGGAATCTTTCTCTGTAAACATTTTAAAAGTTCAGAATGATCAATAACACAATGTATTCTTATAGAATACCATGCATAACAGTTACCAGTCTTCCATTTTTTCATTGTTCTGAATAAATCCTCTGGTAAAGGTGAATAAAGCTAATTGCTATAATGGTGGGATGAGAATTTCAAGCTATCTGTTTCCACTACACTGAAAGTTCAATATGGATACTTAGTTTTGTGATCCATACTTCCCTTTTTGCCATAAAATCCAGGTGATCCTTTATCTCCTTTGGGGCCCATTTCACCCTAAAAGGCAATACACAAATACTGAATTTTCAAAAATTCTGAATATTTCCCATATAGGTTAAAGAAAAAGCAACAATTAAACAACAGAGTTGAATATGCCAACATCAACATAAAATAGAAATAAAATAATTTAAAGTTTGTTTATAAAAGTCCTATTTTCCAGGCTTTATAAAGAAAAACAAGGAAAAATAAGGACATTTAGTACTATAACAGGGCCTAGATATAGGGCTTATAATTAAGAGAATTTCCATGTAGTAAAACTTACTCATCAATTTTTAAATATTTTAAGATTTATGACTGCAAATTTTAAAGAGAATTTGGAAAAGCTTTATATGAACTATGATATTAATCTTAACTTATTTACTTCAATATATTTCAATTTATAGATGAGCATTTATTAATATTATTTGTAACATAAAGCACTTTCAGTTTGAAAAAAAAATGGCATTGCTGAATTTATGTTTTTATTATTTTGTTTGTTTGTTTAGGCATTGTTGAATTTAAAAAAACAGATTTCTTCAACCTTTAATCCTGGCATTCCATGAAGCCCAGGAAAACCAGGAAGTCCACGGTCACCCTGAAAGTAAAATTGAAATTAAAGAAAATACATTTTAGCCTAACAAATAATCATATATTTTTCAACCTCATCCTTGTC
>NW_017732390.1:348391-349442 GCF_001890085.2 Hipposideros armiger | reverse complement strand
GGGGAGGGTCGCGACTTAGTTTTCTATAAGCTTATTGAATACTGAACTCCAAATATCTCCTATAGTCAAAATCACTAAAATATATTCATACACATTGAAAATTCCATATTCTTTAATATATCTTTCTTAGTGCCTTCTCCTTTGTTTTAGTATGGATTTTTATTTTATTTATTTATTTATTTTTAATCTGTGTTTATTCCTTTGTTGAGAGGACCACATCGTCCAATAGCTTCCTGGAAGGAATTCATGGGAAACAACTTTCTGAGACCTTACATTTCTAAAAATATCTTTATCCTATTTACTTACATAATTGATAATTTGCATATATATGTATAGTTTAGAATTTTTTCCTTCAGACTGCTGAAGGCTCTGTTCCATTCCCTTCTTGATCAGTGTCACTAGTGAGATGTTTGAAGCCATTCTGATTATCATCATTTGTATGTGGCATATTTTTTTGTTGTTGGGGGTGGTAATGGTTGTAGTGTTTTTCCTCTCAAAAAGCTTGTAAGATCTTCCTTTTGTTTAGTTTCAAAATTTTAGTGTTAAGCATCGGCATGGTCTATAACATCCACTATGTTAAGCTATGTTATGGAGGACTTTTAATGTAGGGGACCTCATGCCTGTACATGTAGACTCTCAGGCCACACCCCCAACTCCATCCATACTTCATATAAACCATCTTCCCTCAGCTACTTCTAAGCATATGGGTGGACAGAACTACAATAAAATCTCCTCTAGGACGGACAGGGAAAAGCCTGCAGGCCCTGGGAATGAGACTGGGTGGTTTGAGCAGGGATTGCCAAGAACAAGGATCTGGAATATGTCTACAAGGAAAGTCATGGGCTACAGGTGCTGTCTCTAAGTTGGACCTGATGATCTATCACCCAACACCAAGGAACATAGCTGAAACAGGGTCTAACAGGGCTATGTCTCTCTGAGGGCATTAATGACAGAGCTTTCGCAAGTCCTCCTCTCCATGCCTTATATAGGTTTCTTCTAAGATTTCTGGTTGATCTTTAGCTTTCCTATTTGGTGGTTCCTGATTGTCAGC
>NW_017732390.1:343675-345401 GCF_001890085.2 Hipposideros armiger | reverse complement strand
AGAGGAGGTGACCAAAACAATATTAAAAAATATACATGGGACTGGCTTTGGGTCTAGGTAGTGAGCAGTGAAATTATTGGAGGTTGGAAAAATGTGATTCATGTAATGCAGTGGTGAATATTTGATTAAAAAAAAACCATTTCTTGTAATATCTTGCAAAGGCAAATTGTGCACCAAATGAACTTATAGCCAAAGATAAAGAGTTGAAAAAACTGAATATTGGTATCATGAACGAATTGATATTAGCTGTATTTAACAAGGTTCTATAAAAGAAATGAGCAAAGGAAAAAAACGGCAGTTTGCAAGTCGTAAATAAATAAATAAAAACACAAATAAATAATAAATAAATAAATAAATAAATAAATAAATAAATAGGTACAGACCACATCCAAAAATACTGGGATTCGGAGACAACTCTTTTCTCATCTGTAACAGGTAAATAATAAAACTGAAGAAGGCCCTTAAAAGAAGTTCAATTAAATCTCAGCCTCTAGGAAGGACCAAATCAAGGGAATGACCCTAAACACCAATCCTCTGAGTCAATCTAGCTGGATCCAACAAATCCCTTCAAGCTGGACATAACGGCTCAAGAAAGAGAAGCTAAGAATGTAGTGAATGCCTGAAAAATTCAAGCCACTTATCATTAATTATTAATAATTAATTAATGTAGAGGGGGTCATGACTAAAAGAGGATTATGGATGGTGCTACTGGCTGTAATAAAAAGTCAAAGACACAAAATTACAAATATATATTTGCTGTTGAGTTATACTACCAAAAGAGCTACAAACTCTAAAAAAGACTGTGACTGCTTGAAACTTAAAAAGTAAACAAAGTTGCCCATTATCATCACTAGTTTTGTTTTTCTAGCCAGTTTTGACTCGCCCATGAATTTAGATAAAATATAGAAAGGAGGCAAAAGCTAGAAGGAAGAAAATAAATTATGTTTATTGATGATTATACATCTCTTATGCCAATGTACTTAATACCTTAAAAAATTAAGAGACATCATTTAATAGCTGTTTAAAAATCAATAAGCAAAAAGACTCTTTTCTATATAAACAATAACAAAATAAAGATGTATTTAAGAAAATGTACCATTTATAATAGGAACAAAATAGATAAAAATTCTTAGATCTAAAATAGGTAATGTTGAGAACCACTATGAAAAAAACCTTAACATGATTCCACTTCCACTGTGTTTCAAGATTGAAATAAAAAGAAATATGAATCATAATCTTGGATAGAAAAACTCAAAATTGAAATTATGCCAATGCTTCTATAGTTAATTCATAAACTCAAAGGAATCCTAATTAAAATGTGAATAAGAATTTCTTTAAACATTGAACAAAAGATACTGACCTTTATCTGGAAAAACAAGCACACATAGCCAAGAAAATTTTGATTATAAAAAATAATGAGGAAGGACTAGCCTTGCCAATGTTAAATCATATTATGAAGTGACAATAATTAAAACAATTTGGCAGTGGAGGACATGTAGACAGATAAATGGAACAGAGTGGAAAGGCCAAAACACTAGACCCAAATTAAAATGGAAATTTAGTGATAATGATGGTTTTTCAAATAAACGGAGTAAAAAGTGATATTTCACAAATATTGTTGTGGCAACCAACTATCCATTTAGGAAAAGAGAGGGAAAATATGAATGCTCCTCTAGCTTTATTCCAAATAAAAAATTGTAAAAGTTAAAATATAAAATAAGAAGAT
>NW_017732390.1:338448-341660 GCF_001890085.2 Hipposideros armiger | reverse complement strand
TTTCCACGGGTTGCCTCCAACCCTTTCATGACTGATGAATTTGCCTTTGAAGAGTCTGTCCACCTCATAAGTTGATCTAGAGTCATAGTCTCTAAAGTCAGGTCCAGATTATTTATTTCAATAGTAAGAGAATAGGAAAGCTAATATTTTAAAAATCTCATTCTTTTAAAATGTCTCAGTGTGTGTATGTTTTTTAGGCACACATGATGCTTTGTTCAGTAGCACAGGCATATAATTTACATGTATATGAAACTACATACCCAAAAGACATTTACTGTAAAAATTTTGCAATTTAAAAGTCTGGGGGTCTATGAGCCAGCGAGCACTATCCCACTTCCTTGAACGAGATGTAGGCCATGGAGCGTCTTCTCCTGGCCCAGTCCGTGCAGCCTAAACCCATTCGTCTATCTCCCTTTGCCTCCGACTAGCTACTTGGCTACTGACAGGCATTCAGGGGTTCCTCTCACAGCGAAGGCAACGGAGGGAAAGTGGAGCAAATCACAGTTACAAGCTATTCTGGCCAAAGCAGGGAAACCTGGTGAAAAGAAAGCCAGACTGAAATCAAGACATTCTATTTCAACCCCCTGATCCTTGAGTAGCTTCAGACAAATGATTTAAGTTCGTCATTTCTCAGTTTTCCAAACTGTAAAACAGGGATGATTTGCTTCACAGTTAATGTAAAAATAGGCATAGTATGACTTATTCCACTAACTTCACATGACTTTTTGTGAGGATTGCATGGGATAAGGCATGCATATGGATAATACTGATGCAAATTATGTCTGAAAATAAAACAGAAAAATGTACACACAACAGTAAAAGCCTTGAAGCACATTATATATCTTGGTTGTTCCTTCTCCTCTCAGATTTAAAAAAAAACAAACTGCTGAGTCTTACTCAGGCTCAGGAAATAATGAATTATGGGAGATTGTCCAAATCTACTAAAATGTTTCCTCTAACACAAGGATGCGTGCTCACTCTAGGCTTTGGGGATCACCATGGGACTACTCAGGCCCAGAAAAACAGTAAAGTCCTGTGCTCCTACTATAGGGTCACTGCCATAGCTTATCAATGACCATAGAACAGAGGACAACCAAAGCAAAGATGAGAAATAGAATTGAGAATCAATAAAATATGAAGCACTCTAAAAATTCAATACAAGTTGTAAGTTTCTCAATGATACCAGGAGAAAAAATGAGAAGAGAGTAGAAGGATACATAGCAGCCAATAAAAGAGGTGGGACATGAAATTAATGGTTTTTCATAATCAACTGAGTTGCCAAATCCATTATAGATCCTTAAAAGGAGTTGAAAGACCAGGAAGTAATCAAGACTTTGCAAAATATCCAGTGAAGTGGTAAAAACCTGAGCACATACACGTTAGCATCACATGTACAGGAGGAGGTCTCGGCAAAGCCTGACTTCAGTGGATATGTAGGGAGGACATAGCTAGACTGCTTTGGAAGAAGAGCCTCTGAGGAAAAGATGTAGGGAAAGATGGAAACTGTGGTACTACTCCATAAAAAGTGGCGGAAGTTTTTCTGAGAATCCCTGATTGTGAAAACAATTCCATGGATTCTTTAGATTCAGATGAAGCCAATAAAATATTTTATTAGAAAACAGAGTGTGTGTATATAATAGGTATTTAATAATATTTTTATTATGTATTACATTAATTATAAGTTAATCATATCAATCTATTAACCATTACTATACTTACCTCCAATGTGTAGATTTATATATTTGCTAAATAAATTTATATTCCTGTAATTTTATAGTTAATAATATTATAATAATAGACTATATTGAGGAAGGAGAGGAAGAGCACAGGACTGAACCTGGAACACCCCGACATATAGAGAATGGATAGAGGACGAGAAGATAACTAAGCTGTGAAAAAGTAACCAATGAAGGCAAGAGAAAAATCTAAGAACATGTGGTATCCCAGAAGCCAGGAGAAGAAATTGTTGCCAGAAGAAGGAAATAGTCAGTTGTCTCAAATGCTGCCGAGACATGCATCAAGATAAGCAGAGATAATTGGTAAACACTGACTACTGGAATTTAAAGATGGTAGACATCAGTGATCTATCTATGCAGAAGGTTGGGATGGAAATCCTACTGGCATCGGTTAAAGAGAGAAAGGGAAGTTAGCAAGTGCAGGGTGAGTAAAGGCATACTTATACTCTAATGGAAAACAGAGAAATGTGGCATTAACGAAAGGAGGCTACGTGGTTAGTTTCAGGGTCATCCTTTGGGCTATTAGAACAATTTAACCAGGGAAGAAAAAAACTAAAGACATCGATGAGAAGAGCTAATTAATAACACAAAGTAATAATGATGTGATTCAAGGCACACGAGGAAAGTAGGGTATTATACACAAACAGTTCATCCATATTAAACAGGAGAGAAGGCAGAATATAGGAACATACACAGGTAAGACGGTAGATGTAGTGGGAATAAATTTAGAGAATTCTTGTCTGATTGCTTCAGATGGGGCACTTCAACATTTAGAGAAATGATAAAAAAATAAACCAAAGGTATTTCCAAAACTTTTAGGTAAACAGCAAATAGTCATCGTCATTGTCGTCGTCATCATCATCATCATCATCACTAATTTGTAGTGCTTAATTTTGGCCAAGCACATGCATAGCCTCATTTTATCTTCAAAACAAGGCTATGAAGTAATACCATAGCCCCTACTTTCCAGATTTTGAAAACCAAGTTTAAAGAGATTAAAAAGCATGGCTGGGGTTTAAGTAGCCTGAATTCAGAGCCCAGCCTGTAATTTGTAACTGCTTTATACCTCTCTCCCCTTTCCCCGCAACATACACATCCTCCAGTGTTTGGAGGATGCTTTCAGAAATCTACAAGGGTAGATTACTGTCTTTGAGAAAACAGAAAACAAGTGGCAACTTTGCTAAGCCAGTTGTAACTATTTCTCCTTCCTCCATCACCACTGGCTTTGCTTTAATTTTTTAAACTTTATTTTTTTGCTTCAGGAACACTCCAGGAAGTAAAACCACTAACATACTACTAAGTTTTAACTTATTATTCCTTAGCAACCCTTTTAGCTTGATCCTTTGTCACTGTTCTCTCTGTCTGTCTCTCTGTCTGTCTCTCTCTCCCTTCCTCCCTTTCTCATAGAAATAATAAAAAGCACTGTAATACCACTTAATCTTTGGACCTTAGGAGCCCAGATAATGAAAGGAAGGG
>NW_017732390.1:334255-336258 GCF_001890085.2 Hipposideros armiger | reverse complement strand
GGGGATCTGAACACATACAAATGGGCATCTTGGATGTGGAACAGCTACCAGGGCCAGCAGGCCTTGACTAGGTCCAAGGGGAGGTACTAACATATCGAACATATTTGAAGAACATGTACTGCACTAGGAAGATTGGCAAATCTTAAAGTTGCAAAAAAAGGAAATTAAGCAGTTCAAATATTGTTAGTACCTACTGAATCCCTACTGGGGTAGTCCAGGAAGGCTGGGCCAATAGGCCACCTGCCAGGTAGGTATCTATTATGGAGTGACTAAAACAACTGGACACATTTTTGTTTGTGTGTGTTTACCTTTTCGCCATCTCTCCCTGGTTCTCCTTTATAACCTGGTAGTCCTCGTCCTCCCTAAAAACCCCAAAATAAAATGATGTTAATTGTGGTTTTTTGTGGATTTTTTTTCACTAGAAATGGTATTTCTGAAATGTGTACAAATAGATCACATACTTGTATTCCTGGGGATCCTGGAACACCTGGTGATCCTGCAATTCCCTGATATCCCTAAAGAAAATAAACAAGAGATAATTAACATTTCATTATATTCACAGATAATTTCAGGATTGATTCCTGTCTCAAGTTTCTTATACATAAGACTTCACTTAGTTTAAGAAACCAAAATAACGAAGTATCAAATGTATAATAAGGAATTTATATCTTTCAGTCTTTAGGGGAAAAGGTCTTAACTGTTTCTAGATTATTAAAAATATCCAGAAACATTTCAATTAAAAGGAAGGCTTTGGGATAANGAGGAAATCCACAAAATGGAAATTGTTCTGGAAAAATATCCTAATGGAGAACAGTATTGTATGGAACAATCTCCCAAACACCACTGTGCGATGACTGGAAAAAATATCCTGCACTACCACAAGTCAAGGCCATTTCAGGGGTTTATTTTTTAACATTCCCACTTCTGAAAATCAAGGAACCGTATTACAGAGGAGCAACCACGGAAAAGTTGTTAACTAACTTACTAAATTATTTTAATTCTAGATAAAGAACTCTCTGAAACCACAAGGAATGTGAGGCGGAATTTAGATGATAGCACACGGTGACTTTAAGCCCACAATGACTGCCTCAAATCAGATTTATGCCCAGACAATGAATTTCAGAAACAATCAATTCTGAATGAAATCATTGTTGGACAGAAAACAGAGACCTATTCATAAACATACATCTTATTTATCTAATTCAATAAAAAGTGTGGCTTTGTAAAACCCACACACATCTATTTTAAAGACAGCATAATAACCCAAAACAATAGAGCAGTTAGCTTCAGATATGACTAATAAAATTCTTATTCCTTTATTTTTAAATAAGGCACATTTATCCCCAAGGAAACTTACACCAGTTCTTTTAAGGCAAATAAAAAGTCTCCTTTTCATATTTGGTCTTTAAAACCCAGGTAAAGCGAAAAATAAATTTATTCATTCATGCATTCATAGATGCATTCATTCACACATGTGTGGATACTTTTATGCATCCCCCAAACCCAAAATCAGGTTATTTGTAAGAATATCAAAGAAACAGCAATGATCCTGTAGACTACAATGTAGGTCTCCTCAGAACAGGTATCCTCCTCATCTGCCCAGTGTAATTCTTCATTCACCTGGAGGAGGTCAGGTTATCTATCCCCAGAGCATGAAAATGGAAGATATCTTCCATTCCTGTGGGCCTGGCCTGCTCCCTATCATCTCTTAAGCTGTACCTCCATCATTTAAAATAGATCCTCTAACTCTCCCAATATTATAAAGCTTCCCTGACCTAGACCATCTTCTCTGTTTCTTTTGCACTCACTAATCCTCCTGTTTGTCCTGATGATCACTCTAACCCATGTCCTGCCCATGACATGTGCCAGCCTCCCCGTCCATGCTACATCGCAATGACAACCATGCTACTTAATGAACAAAGCAGAACAAACGAATAACAACCATTCATTTAAGAATGTGTACTAGAAACCATACTACGTATTTTTCATACATTACCTCATTT